>NC_058082.1:615068731-615419433 GCF_014858855.1 Bufo gargarizans | reverse complement strand
GGGGTAAACGTCAGCAGGCCATTCTGAAACTCATATGTTTGGGGGACAGGCCCCACACCGCACAGGAGTTGTGGCGGGGTATTGAACAACAGACCGACGAGTGGTTGCTGCCGGTGAGCCTCAAGCCCGGCCTGGTGGTGTGTGATAATGGGCGAAATCTCGTTGCAGCTCTGGGACTAGCCAATTTGACGCACATCCCTTGCTTGGCGCATGTGCTGAATTTGGTGGTGCAGAAGTTCATTCACAACTACCCCGACATGTCAGAGCTGCTGCATAAAGTGCGGGCCGTCTGTTCGCGCTTCCGGCGTTCACATCCTGCTGCTGCTCGCCTGTCTGCGCTACAGCGTAACTTCGGCCTTCCCGCTCACCGCCTCATATGCGACGTGCCCACCAGGTGGAACTCCACCTTGCACATGCTGGACAGACTGTGCGAGCAGCAGCAGGCCATAGTGGAGTTTCAGCTGCAGCACGCACGGGTCAGTCGCACTACAGAACAGCACCACTTCACCACCAATGACTGGGCCTCCATGCGAGACCTGTGTGCCCTGTTGCGCTGTTTCGAGTACTCCACCAACATGGCCAGTGGCGATGACACCGTTATCAGCGTTACAATACCACTTCTATGTCTCCTTGAGAAAACACTTAGGGCGATGATGGAAGAGGAGGTGGCCCAGGAGGAGGAGGAGGAGGAGGAGGAAGAGGGGTCATTTTTAGCACTTTCAGGCCAGTCTCTTCGAAGTGACTCAGAGGGAGGTTTTTGGCAACAGCAGAGGCCAGGTACAAATGTGGCCAGCCAGGGCCCACTACTGGAGGACGAGGAGGACGAGGATGAGGAGGAGGTGGAGGAGGATGAGGATGAAGCATGGTCACAGCGGGGTGGCACCCAACGCAGCTCGGGTCCATCACTGGTGCGTGGCTGGGGGGAAAGGCAGGACGATGACGATACGCCTCCCACAGAGGACAGCTTGTCCTTATCCCTGGGCAGCCTGGCACACATGAGCGACTACATGCTGCAGTGCCTGCGCAACGACAGCAGAGTTGCCCACATTTTAACCTGTGCGGACTACTGGGTTGCCACCCTGCTGGATCCACGCTACAAAGACAATGTGCCCACCTTACTTCCTGCACTGGAGCGTGATAGGAAGATGCGCGAGTACAAGCGCACGTTGGTAGACGCGCTACTGAGAGCATTCCCAAATGTCACAGGGGAACAAGTGGAAGCCCAAGGCCAAGGCAGAGGAGGAGCAAGAGGTCGCCAAGGCAGCTGTGTCACGGCCAGCTCCTCTGAGGGCAGGGTTAGCATGGCAGAGATGTGGAAAACTTTTGTCAACACGCCACAGCTAACTGCACCACCACCTGATACGCAACGTGTTAGCAGGAGGCAACATTTCACTAACATGGTGGAACAGTACGTGTGCACACCCCTCCACGTACTGACTGATGGTTCGGCCCCATTCAACTTCTGGGTCTCTAAATTGTCCACGTGGCCAGAGCTAGCCTTTTATGCCTTGGAGGTGCTGGCCTGCCCGGCAGCCAGCGTTTTGTCTGAACGTGTATTCAGCACGGCAGGGGGCGTCATTACAGACAAACGCAGCCGCCTGTCTACAGCCAATGTGGACAAGCTGACGTTCATAAAAATGAACCAGGCATGGATCCCACAGGACCTGTCCGTCCCTTGTCCAGATTAGACATTAACTACCTCCCCATAACCATATATTATTGGACTCCAGGGCACTTCCTCATTCAATCCTATTTTTATTTTCATTTTACCATTATATTGCGAGGCTACCCAAAGTTTTATGAACCTCTCCTCTGCCTGTGTGCTAGGCCTAAATATATGCCAATGGACTGTTGCAGTGGTGGCTGACATGAAGCCTGATTCTCTGCTATGACATGCAGACTAATTCTCTGCTGACATGAAGCCAGATTGTCTGTTACGGGACCTCTCTCCTCTGCCTGGGTGCTGGGCCTAAATTTATGACAATGGACTGTTGCAGTGGTGGCTGACGTGAAGCCTGATTCTCTGCTATGACATGCAGACTGATTCTCTGCTGACATGAAGCCAGATTGTCTGTTACGGGACCTCTCTGCTCTGCCTGTGTGCTAGGCCTAAATATATGCCAATGGACTGTTGCAGTGGTGGGTGACGTGAAGCCTCATTCTCTGCTATGACATGCAGACTGATTCTCTGCTGTCATGAAGCCAGATTGTCTGTTACGGGACCTCTCTGCTCTGCCTGTGTGCTAGGCCTAAATATATGCCAATGGACTGTTGCAGTGGTGGGTGACGTGAAGCCTCATTCTCTGCTATGACATGCAGACTGATTCTCTGCTGACATGAAGCCAGATTGTCTGTTACGGGACCTCTCTCCTCTGCCTGTGTGCTAGGCCTAAATATATGCCAATGGACTGTTGCAGTGGTGGCTGACGTGAAGCCTGATTCTCTGCTATGACATGCAGACTGATTCTCTGCTGACATGAAGCCAGATTGTCTGTTACGGGACCTCTCTGCTCTGCCTGTGTGCTAGGCCTAAATATATGCCAATGGACTGTTGCAGTGGTGGGTGACGTGAAGCCTCATTCTCTGCTATGACATGCAGACTGATTCTCTGCTGACATGAAGCCAGATTGTCTGTTACGGGACCTCTCTCCTCTGCCTGTGTGCTAGGCCTAAATATATGCCAATGGACTGTTGCAGTGGTGGCTGACGTGAAGCCTCATTCTCTGCTATGACATGCAGACTAATTCTCTGCTGACATGAAGACAGATTCTCTGTTACGGGACCTCTCTCCTCTGCCTGTGTGTGTGCTGGGCCTAAATATATGCCAATGGACTGTTGCAGTGGTGGCTGACGTGAAGCCTCATTCTCTGCTATGACATGCAGACTGATTCTCTGCTGACATGAAGCCAGATTCTCTGTTACGGGACCTCTCTCCTCTGCCTGTGTGTGTGCTGGGCCTAAATATATGCCAATGGACTGTTGCAGTGGTGGCTGACGTGAAGCCTCATTCTCTGCTATGACATGCAGACTAATTCTCTGCTGACATGAAGACAGATTCTCTGTTACGGGACCTCCCTCCTCTGCCTGGGTGCTGGGCCTAAATATATGCCAATGGACTGTTGCAGTGGTGGCTGACGTGAAGCCTCATTCTCTGCTATGACATGCAGACTAATTCTCTGCTGACATGAAGACAGATTCTCTGTTACGGGACCTCCCTCCTCTGCCTGGGTGCTGGGCCTAAATATATGCCAATGGACTGTTGCAGTGGTGGCTGACGTGAAGCCTCATTCTCTGCTATGACATGCAGACTGATTCTCTGCTGACATGAAGCCAGATTGTCTGTTACGGGACCTCTCTCCTCTGCCTGGGTGCTGGGTAGTGTTGAGCGCGAATATTCGAAAAGCAAATTTTTTTCGCGAATATCGCAACTTCGCGATTTCGCGAATATTTCGAATATAGTGCTATATATTCGTAAAAACGAATATTCGTTTTTTGTTTTTTCCCCCCCCCCCACAAAATTACAGTACACATATAATTGATTGTTTCCCAAAGGTCCAACAGCTCAGATCTTACTCACATTGCCTAGAAAGTGATTGAGGCGCGAATCTTCGTAAGGCGATTTTATTAGCGCACATGCGAATATCGGCACGTCCCAGAACAGAGGCAAAGGGCTTTGCATTCATACATTAGTGAATTGAGTTGCGAATCTTCGTAAGGCGATTTTATTAGCGCACATGCGAATATCTACACTTGTCCCAGAACAGAGGCAAAGGGCTTTGCATTCATACATTAGTGATTGAATTGAGCTGCGAATCTTCGTAAGGCGATTTTATTAACGCAAATGCAAATATCTACACTTGTCCCCAGAACAGAGAGGCAAAGGCCTGTGCATTCATATAGTATAGCACCATATTCGCGAATACGTAGAACTTCGTAAAATTCGATTTACGAATATTCGTATTTTTTATTTTACTTTCCACCTTACAGATTACATTGATCTGTACTCTGTCAACTACTGTCATCACCCCCCACTGTATCTCGATTGATTCCCAAAAGTCTCACATTCCCTAGAAAGTGATTGAGGTGCGAATCTTCGTAAGGCGATTTTATTAGCGCACATGCGAATATCTACACTTGTCCCAGAACAGAGGCAAAGGGCATTGCATTCATACATTAGTGATTGAATTGAGTTGCGAATCTTCGTAAGGCGATTTCATTAGCGCACATGTGAATTTTGCATAGCATATGTATTATGCGATGCGAAAATTCGAATTATCGCATATGCGAAATAATAACGAATTTAATAATCGCGAATATTTTACGAATATTCTTTCGAATATTCACAAAATTTCGCGAATTCGAATATGGGACATGCCGCTCAACACTAGTGCTGGGCCTAAATTTATGACAATGGACTGTTGCAGTGGTGGGTGACGTGAAGCCTGATTCTCTGCTATGACATGCAGACTGATTCTCTGCTGACATGAAGCCAGATTGTCTGTTACGGGACCTCTCTCCTCTGCCTGGGTGCTGGGCCTAAATATATGCCAATGGACTGTTGCAGTGGTGGCTGACGTGAAGCCTCATTCTCTGCTATGACATGCAGACTAATTCTCTGCTGACATGAAGACAGATTCTCTGTTACGGGACCTCTCTCCTCTGCCTGGGTGCCGGGGCCTAAATATCTGAGAATGGACTGTTCCAGTGGTGGGTGACGGGAAGCCAGATTCTCTGCTATGGAACCTCTCTCCAATTGATTTTGGTTAATTTTTATTTATTTAATTTTTATTTTAATTCATTTCCCTATCCACATTTGTTTGCAGGGGATTTACCTACATGTTGCTGCCTTTTGCAGCCCTCTAGCTCTTTCCTGGGCTGTTTTACAGCCTTTTTAGTGCCGAAAAGTTCGGGTCCCCATTGACTTCAATGGGGTTCGGGTTCGGGACGAAGTTCGGATCGGGTTCGGATCCCGAACCCGAACATTTCCGGGATGTTCGGCCGAACTTCTCGAACCCGAACATCCAGGTGTTCGCTCAACTCTAGTCATCGTTCTTGTTTGGCTATCAACTATTAAGGCTACAGTCTTTGGACATATCACACTCTAATTTTACCCAAGAGGACACAATTCATCAGATAGATGCTTCCACTCCATAGTAGCCATATATTTTTTCTACCGAAATGTGTATGTTTTCATTGGACAACTCATCTAGTCCAGCTTGGATTCCTATTTCATTTGGTCCAGCATGGTTTCCTAGTTCCTCTGGTCCAGCATGGTTTCCTAGTTCCTCTGGTCCAGCATGGATTCCTAGTTCATCTGTGCCAGAGACTGTGGCACTACTCCATTCTAAGACAATCTTGAGATGTGCTCTCTACATTCATGCTTTTCTGGCAAGCTTGATATTCAGTACCTCTTCGTTAATCTCTCCTTTATGCTTAGCATTACATTTGAGAAATTTACAATGTGAGTAACATTTTTCATATACAGTATTATAATTAGTGTTGAGTGAAGTAAAGCATCCGAAGCGGAAAACTTTGATTCTAAACAAATCCGAATTTCCTCGCGCTTCATGGTAACTAATCAGTTTTCCTAAAATGGTGGCTGCATGTGTTACAAAGTGAAAGTAAGTGCAGAAGAGATAAACCAAGGAAGGTAAGGTTACCCATAATGTCATGCAGGCAGCCAATCTGCAGGTAGCTATACCACTGTGATGTCACAGCTAATCAGAGCCCTATAAAACCCTGATTGCCACCATTTCCCCATGAGCTAAGCATAGGAAGAGACGTGACAAGATGCTCATGCACTGGGGAGAGTGTTGCTGCAAACTGTTAGCAGAGAGTGTAGGACAATATTGGAGAAGGAGACTTCAGAAAGTGCATGGAGACTGCAGGGAGAGTGCAGGGAGTATGCAGGGAGAGCGTAGGAGACTAATGAACTACAGACTCTGCTACAATTTATTTCTGTGTACAAAACTGTGCAGTGCACTAAGGCCCCTTTCACACGGGCATTTGCGGCAAAATGTGCGGGTGCGTTACGGGAACACCCGCAATTTTTCTGCACGAGTGCAAAACATTGTAATGCGTTTTGCAGTCGCGTGAAAAAAATCACGCATGTTTGGTACCCAAACCCAAACTTCTTCACAAAAGTTCAGGTTTGGGATCGGTGTTCTGTAGATTGTATTATTTTTCCTTATAACATGGTTATAAGGGAAAATAATAGCATTCTGAATACAGAATGCATAGTCAAATAGCGCTGGAGGGGTTACATTTTTTTATTTATTCAACTCACCTTAGTCCACTTGTTCGCGTAGCCCGGCTTCTCCTTCTGTCTCCTTTGCTGAACAGGACCTGGGGTGAGCATTAATTACATGAACAGGACCTGTGATGACGTCACTCCGGTCATCACATGGTCCGTCACATAATCTTTTACCATGGTGATGGATCATGTTATGGAACATGTGATGACCGGAGTGACGTCATCACAGGTCCTGTTCATGTAGTTAATGCTCACCCCAGGTCCTGTTCAGCAAAGGAGACAGAAGGAGAAGCCGGGCTACGCGAACAAGTGGACTAAGGTGAGTTGAATAATTTTTTATTTTTTTAACCCCTTCAACCATGTTACAAAGGGAAAATAATAATGATCGGGTCTCCATCCCGATCCTCTCCTAGCAACCATGCGTGAAAATCGCACCGCATCCACACTTTCTTGCGGATGCTTGCGATTTTCACGCAACCCCATTCACTTCTATGGGGCCTGCGTTGCGTGGATTATCGCACTGCAATGCACAAAGAGGAGCATGCTGCGATTTTCACGCAACGCATAAGTGATGCGTGAAAATCACCGCTCATGTGAACAGCCCCATAGAAATGAATGGGTCGGTATTCAGTGCGGGTGCAATGCGTTCACCTCACGCATCGCATCCGCGCGGAATAATCGCCCGTGTGAAAGGGGCCTAAGACTCATAGCTAATCCATTCTGTTAGATGTAGAGTTACTTTGCCATCGTTATTACAGGTAGGTCTAATTAGTAATTTATCAATGTGTACATAAGTGTGCAGTGTACCAATATTTATAGTTAATCTGTTCTGTTAGCTGTAGAGTTACTGTGCATCAGTATTACAGTCCACTGTTACTTTTAGGCAGAGTGGCCTGGGTATACCTGATTTATAGCAATTTGTAACTTTGGCAAAGCTGCCAAATTAAATTTTTCAAAAATTTGCTAATCTCTTATTATTATATTATATTCATCATTTATTACAAGGATGAAAAGAACGGTCTAGATTTAAGTACCATGTGCTTCCATCACAGCAATATTCAAGCTATACCATTATTGGTGACCTCAACAAGACCAGATGTTTTTTATGTCTCCTGGTTTCAATGATGTAACTATTTTCTAGGGAATTGATGGGGTGAATGTTCACTAAGCACAATGGCCATGTCCGCTTCTTTACAGACAGTGCACACAGTGTAAACATGTCCTTTGATGTGCAGATGAAACTATAACTTGAGGACATTATTCAAATATATGGCAGTACTGAATAACTGGAAATACATTTACAAACAACACTCACATTCAGACGAACCCTTTGGATACGAAATACGTAGAAAAACCCACCATAAATCTGTGGTTTGTGCTCTTCTTTATGCTCAAACACTCCATTCTTCATACAGAGTATAGATTTATTTTCTACAGGCGACAATACAGATGTAGCAGTCCTGCTCGTGTGTGAATGTTGTCACGTGGCACATATCACGATACTCAATTCTGACCTCAGATTTGTAGAAACTTCCTGCCAATGAATCACACCTAACAAGGGGTGAATGAGCCTAAGGTTTTCAGGTTTGGGTGGAATTCAGTTATGGATTCCGTTATCACGGAATATAATGGAATTCTATGACTGAATGCAAAACGGAAGCCTTCAGTTTTGCATTCCATCATAATAGAAGTCTATGGGCAGCATAACGGATCCCTCTGGTTTCCGTTATGGAGGACAGGACTCCTGCATAACAGAAACCAGACGGATCCATTATGCTGCCCATAGACTTTAGGTACCCCCCCAATGCGATGATTTCTATGTACCCAAGCATAGCTGCTTGTCCATATGTGTACCTGTGCTCTGTTCATGTGATTCATTCTGAAGCTTGCCAGGAGTCCTGGGGACAGATCCCCATGATCATACACTCAGTGCCTACACCTACTCACAAAAACCCATAAATCTATTTAAAACCCATTCTTCACCACCCCTCCCCCTCCCATACATATGAAGACTCCATTTGACAACATACCAAATCCTTTTTTCCCCCTGACAGATGCCAAATAAATCGGTGGAGTATTTTATACACATTAGATATCGTTAAAGGGGATGGGTCATGATTGATGTAAAGAATGAAAACCAGACACCATATAGTACATGACAATACCTTTTTAACAAAGCTAGAACCATCCCCTTACTGTACATAGGTCCAGAGATCTCCACATTCACTGCTCCAATTGCTCTGCTAGATTATCTTCCCCTGGCATCTCAGGGGCTGTGTCCTTTCTGCTGCAGATCTCTCCCTGTAACTGCCACAGCTTCTACTAGAAGATATGACTGGGGGCAGTTGAAGATTTAGGCCCCGTTGTGCGGCCGTTCTGTGTGCATTGGGGACTGCAATTTGCGGTCCCCAATGCATGGGCAACGTCTGTGCGGCGGGCAGGACGGATCGAGACTAATTCAACATACTCCGTGGGGCTTCCGTGGGGTTCTCTGCCTCCTTTCCGCACCGCAGCTCCAGAATGCTGACCCATTCAAGTGAAGGGATCCGCATCCGTGATGCGGGGAGCACACGGCCAGGCACCGGCCCTGTGCATGAGGCCTTAAACTGAACATGTGTGACCACCTCAGTGAAACAGACAAATAATAAGGAAAACAACAAACAGCAGGTGGCGCTATACAGATACATTTTAATGAATAGCTCAGAGGCTACACAAAATGTTTAATAACAAGCAATTTCAAAAGTATTCAGATCCAGCGCTGGTTTGAAAAATTTAGAATATGTTTTGTGACACAACCACGGTAAAGTCTAATGTGAACGGCCATTTTTAGATTTGCAGATTCGATTGAAATAGAAGCCCAATATCTATTACCAGCTTTATCTGTAGTTGAAGAAATGGCTACATGATGACCTGCTCCTGCTCCACTATCATAACACACCACGAATGCAGCTCACCTCTGCTATATCAGGTATATAGATTAAATAGAAAATAAATAACATAACTACAAATGCCCCTCCGACCCCACTATTCTAGTCTACTATGGTGCATCCACATGACTGTATGTATTCTGCGGTTCGCAAATTACAGATGGTCTCCATGTTGCATCTATTATTTTTTATTTTTTTGCAGAGCCACTGTAATAATGCTTATTCTTTCCCACAAAAAGGATGCCCTGCCTTTTTTGCGGGGCTGCGGAACGGACATACGGACGAGGACAGCACACGGTGTGCTGTCTTTATTTTTTGCGGCCCCATTGAAATGAATTGGTCCATATCCGAGCCCAAAAAAAAGGCGGATCAGATGCGGAGCAAAAATCCGGTCATGTGAATTGAGCCTTATTCTCGGCAGCTGCAGATGGCCCTAGATACAGTATTTTCCAGAAAATCACTGCTGAACCAAACGGCACAAAAGATATCATTCTATATTCCTTTATAGGCAGTCAACATCTCCTTTACCCTCTTGAAGGTTATTTGTGGGATTGCTAATATATCTGCTAATGACGACAGTAATGCATATAGCCGCCAAAGAGGCTCCCAGCTGTAGCCGAATTTGACATTCGGAGAGCTTGTCAAATGAAACAGTTATTTTTTAGTCATTAGTAAATGATTCCTCTTTTATTCTATGCACTCAGACCATTCTCTTCCCTCCCGAGTGCATGCCCAAATGAACACAAATACTTTATTTTTCATTGACTGTGTATATGGCTAAAGCTGTGATATGAGCTGTTCTTAATGGAAAATTGAGATTTTGAACTTCACAGAAATTGTAATATATTTCTTGACTGGACCCTGGAGATCTCATTTATTTACTTGCATATGCCGATGAACATTTGACTAGTGCTACACTGAAAGCAAAAGTTAACAATTACACTGAAGCGGTATTTGCCGACGTTATCGTGTAGGACGACGTAGATTAAATATAGTGCCTTACGCATCAGTCATAACTATAATGAATTCATTTTTGGAATCCTTAGCTATTGTGATCATTAACGAGGTGGCACTTACTCAAGATTATTTGAGTTTAATGGATATCCATACAGCTTGTCCTCTAGAGAAATCAACTTCATCCTCAGCCGAATCTCTGCTCGATTCTGCATTTTGCTACAAAACCAAACACATGTCCTTGGAGCAATGTGCTGTGCCTTTGCCATCCAATAACTAGACCATGATCATTTAGCAAGATGCCAGCAACTTAATCTGACAAATTGACAGCATCGGAGCAACACAACTGGCAAAGTACTGCATGACTTCACCCGGAAGGACTGGACTTTCAGTAAATGTTTCATACGGATACTGATGCATTGCATGGTTTGCACAGATGAAAGTCTTCTCATCTTTTACTGGATTTATGAAATACTATCTAATTTACATAATACATTTACAAACGCAAAAGATTTGTCCATGCATGGACAGTGTACAGATGTGTCCTTCTATACCTTTCCTCCTGGCTTAACCTATCCAGACATGTGAGACATGAGATGACCAGCTTTAAAGGGGTTTTACATATTGACAGTCTATCCTTGAGATGGGTCTTCAATATGAGAGTAGCAAGGGGCAGACTCCTGGACCCCCACTGGTCAGCTGTAGGAATAGGATGTAGAGCTCCATGAGCAACATAGTCCTCTTTCTAGGCCTTGTGATGTCAGGTTCATCGGTCACATGGCCTAGGCCTATGATCGCTAACCTCCGGCACTCCAGCTGTGGTAAAACTACAACTCTCAAAATGCACACTTGCTTGGCTGTTCTCAGAACTCAATAGAAATGAATGGAGCATGCTGGGAGTTGTAGTTTCGCCACAGCTGGAGTGCCGGAGGATAGCCATCATTGGCCTAGGTGGAGGTCAGTCCCATTCAGGTGAGCTGCAATACCAAGCACATCCACTACCGAATGGCCGGCGCTGTTCTGTGGCACTCACCAGTGCTCCATACAGTAGCAGCATTAAAGAAGTAGCTGAAAGAATACAACTTCTTTTATTAACAATGCAACACGCATATCTTATATTTTGGTCTGAGCCATGAAAAGTTGCAGTTTGGTCAAAAAAGTTCATCCTCAGCCGAATCTCTGCTCGATTCTGCATTTTGCTACAAAACCAAACACATGTCCTTGGAGCAATGTGCTGTGCCTTTGCCATCCAATAACTAGACCATGATCATTTAGCAAGATGCCAGCAACTTAATCTGACAAATTGACAGCATCGGAGCAACACAACTGGCAAAGTACTGCATGACTTCACCCGGAAGGACTGGACTTTCAGTAAATGTTTCATACGGATACTGATGCATTGCATGGTTTGCACAGATGAAAGTCTTCTCATCTTTTACTGGATTTATGAAATACTATCTAATTTACATAATACATTTACAAACTGGTCTGAGCCATGAAAAGTTGCAGTTTGGTCAAAAAAGTTGGCAAAAAAGTTTACACCAAGAGTTGAAAAAGTGGTTTGGTTTACTAGAGGGATGGGTCCTAAACTTTTTAGACAGATTTATTATTACTAAAGCCAGATGATTCAGCAAATTGTGGCTTAAGGCCTGTTAGTGGCAGGCATCAATTCCATCGTCAACCTGTAGGAACAGTTAGAAACATACCAAGTAGGGATGAGTGAATCAATTCTCTCATTAGCAAGAGTTCTGCCCACACAGGTGAGGAAGCACCCACCTGCTGTTTGATTTTGATTGAATGGGTCCAAACTCTTACATGACCCAGTCAATCTCGTGCTTGTATTGCTGCTCTGAGAAGCGGTGCCACCGCAAAGGTACTGATTCAGCTTCCGAGGCAGTGACTGTTCATACGATGTTACCCAGGAGTGTAGGGGCGCATTTGCAGTCGCCGCTCAAGTAGCGGAAGCAGAGCCTTTAAGCTTGTGCCACAACTTGGAGCAGCTGTGCAGGTGCAAGATTGACAGGGCCAGGAGAAATGCTAGATGGGCTCTTCTTTAAAAGTGAAGAACTCTTGCTAACAAGACAAATTGATTTGTTGAATCAATTTGTTCATCCCTTGTGCCAAACTATTAAAAAGTGCACACCTTTCAATAAATTTGGAACACTTTACTCCAATTTTAATTGCTTTTAGGCTGACATTTGAAAAACCAGTCTTAGTAAATGTGCCCTCTAGAGTTGTATCAACAAAACGTGAACTCTTAGAAAATACTAAATAAATGATGAAACAAGCTCTGTTCAGCCTAATATATAAATTCACATAATTTAAGGTTTGTTGGGGCACCACCTATTGGCTAATGCTTCTTAACGGCTCTTCCTTTTGTTGCCTCATCATGGAAGTACAGAGAACCGGAATCCAATCCGAGGGAGAATACCCATTTAGGCAACAAGTATGAAAGGTGTGCCTTGCCGCACAACATAATAGAGCCTAATTTTTTAATCGTGAACCATGAAAATTTTTTGGACCATGAGCTGTTCTTCTATGGTAGATGCTAATTGTTGATACTTGCTCAAATATTATTTGATTAAAAATACCCAGTGAAGGAGTCCTGTGGCTATAAATGGTAAAGTAAATCAAGTTGTGCTATAGAGAGATATTTCGGCAGGGCGTAACTTTTTGATGTACACTGAAGATGTGGTGGGGTTGCAAAGAAAGGCATGCTATGCTGGAGGTCTACTCTAGGAAGTGCCCTGTTATGTAGAGAAGCACCAGACTAAATTGTTAAACTCCTAGATGCTGGAGACACCTTTTCTGCAACAAAGGAATGTCTGCACATAGGAGAACACTTGTTGGTCAAGCAGTTCTGCATTTCTATCACAGTCTCCTTACAAATCCAATGATCAGTCCCTGGATAATTGATGCCTGAGCCCCTCAATCTGACACTTGGAACCCAAACCATTGTAAAGGCAGATGCATGGACTGTCTCCACATTATCAGTTTACTATTTTGGCAGTGTTATTTGAGCCCCTTTGCGCACAGGATGACATGGGTATTTGAACTGTACACGATTGGGCAATATATGTCTCACCTTCTGGGAGTCAATAGAAGACACTGTACATGGCATCATCCAACCTTACATGGTCACTGCCTGTTGCCATAACTTACAAAATGTTAGCATTATAGCTACAAAGAATTCTCTTTTTCTCCTTCGATAACAGGGAGGTTTTACCATAAAATGCATCAGAGCTTATCTATAGCAATAAAACTGCATATTAAAGTCATGAGCAACACTGTTTATCCAAAGCAGAAAATTGAGATTAAGATAACACATTGTCTCCTTTATTCCTCCAGCATTATGCTGTATAATGTGGCGGTGCATAGGTTGTGTGTGGGAGAAATGATTTTAACTATACTGTGAATACATTCAGGCTTAACATTTCTACTGCAACGTAAATGGAATCCTTCCGGAATACTGGGACACCGTGACCTCCTGCCAATGCTGATCCTCAGTGTGTCACCAGAAACACAGTACTGTAGGCCTCATTAATCTCCTAGGGGCTATTCACACATGCGCACTCCCTCCGTATTGCTTGCAAGTGCCACAGCCCGATCATAGGTGCAACTGACTTGAATTTACAGCATCGTCGAGATCTTTGATGCCTTGAGTTTGGACACACGCAATAAATCAGAACTATACATCTAAATATAAAAATCATATTGTTCTCAGAACTCCGGCACATGGACATATTTCCACTATGTGTATACCAGAGGTTGCACCCAGTCATCATATAACACTTGTAGCGCTCCACAGGGAGATACTGTGTGTGCGGCCATATAAGCTCAATGTATACCGCTCTGACCTGTGTATGAAGCCTTACTAATGTTAATTTACATGCCTTCATTTATGTATAATGATTGCTTGTAGTTAACCTCAGAATCTACCCTGTAGAGCAATACAATAATATACAACAGTTCTGTAACCTGAGATTTCAGTTGGAGACAGAGAGATAGATAAATAGATGTGTATACCAGAGGTTGCACCCAGTCATCATATAACACTTGTAGCGCTCCACAGGGAGATACTGTGTGTGCGGCCATATAAGCTCCATGTATACCACTCTGATACGTATATTATATATATATTTATATATATATAGATACTAAATATATACACATGATAGTAGATATATAGGCAGTAGTATAGATAGTAGACAGATAGGCAGGCAAATAGATGGATAATAGTAAATACAATTTTTTTCGGTTTGTAAAACATACCTGACAATAAGGCGCATCTATGTGTTAGAGAAGGAAAATAAGAAAAAACAATATCAGACCTCAGATCAGACCCTTAATCCTCATGAGACCCCAACATTAATCAGACCTCAGATCAGACCCACCGATGTTAGTCAGAGCTCAGATCAGACAAAGAATAAATAAAAGACTTTACCTCTACTGCTCCGGTCAGCACCACCGCTCAGGAGATCCAGAGCACTCTTCCTGACGTTGGACAGTGTACGTGATACTGTACGCAGTCAGGACACAGCAGAGCGTGGAGTCGGTAGAAGACCAGGGATCCTTGAATAGAGTCAGTAGTAGTATTCACTTCAACCTTCCCTGATTTGAGGGAAAAAGGGCATCTAATAAAGTAAAAAATATAGTAAAGAGATAGATGCCGTGGATAAAATAGATAGACAATAAGATATGTGATAGATAGATAGATAGATAGATAGATAATGAGATCGATAGATAGCAGATAGATAGATAGATAGATAGATAGCAGATAGTAGATAGATAGATAGATAGATAGATACAGTCATGTGAAAAAATTAGGACACCCTTTGAAAGCATGTGGTTTTTTGTAACATTTTTAATAAAAGGTTATTTCATCTCCGTTTCAACAATACAGAGAGATTAAAGTAATCCGACTAAACAAAGAAAACTGAAGAAAAGTCTTTTCAAGATCTTCTGTAAATGTCATTCTACAAAAATGCCTATTCTAACTGAGGAAAAAGATAGGACACCCTTGCCCCTAATAGCGAGTGTTACCTCCTTTGGCTGAAATAACTGCAGTGAGACGGTTCTTGTAGCCATCTACCAGTCTTCGACATCGGTCTGAGGAAATTTTACCCCACTCCTCAATGCAGAACTTTTTCAGCTGTGAGATGTTTGAGGGGTTTCTTGCACGTACAGCCCTTTTCAAGTCACCCCACAGCATCTCAATGGGATTCAAATCTGGACTTTGACTTGGCCATTCCAGGACTCTCCATTTCTTCTTTTTCAGCCAATCTTTGGTTGATTTACTAGTATGTTTTGGGTCATTGTCATGTTGCATGGTCCAGTTCCGCTTCAGCTTTAATTTTCTAACTGATGGTCTCACATGTTCTTCAAGCACCTTCTGATACACAGTAGAATTCATCGTGGATTCTATGATGGTGAGCTGACCAGGTCCTGCTGCAGCAAAGCAGCCCCAAACCATGACACTTCCACCTCCATGCTTCACAGTTGGTATGAGGTTCTTTTCTTGGAATGCTGTGTTTGGTTTACGCCAAACATGTCCTCTGCTGTTGTGTCCAAATAATTCAATTTTGGACTCATCTGTCCAAAGAACATTATTCCAGAAGTCCTGGTCTTTGTCAACTTTATCTCTGGCAAATGTCAGTATGGCCTCGATGTTTCTCTTGGAAAGCAAAGGTTTCCTCCTTGCACACCTCCCATGCAAGTTAAACTTGTACAGTCTCTTTCTGATTGTAGAGGCATGTACTTCTACATCAACAGTAGCCAGAGCCTGCTGTAGTTCTCGAGATGACACTTTAGGGTTTTTGGAGACCTCTTTTAGCATCTTGCGGTCTGCTCTTGGGGTGAACTTGCTGGGGCGACCAGTCCTGGGCATGTTGGCAGTTGTTTTGAAAGCCCTCCACTTGTAGACTATCTTCCGGACAGTGGAATGGCTGATTTCAAAATCTTTTGAGATCTTTTTAAATCCCTTCCCAGACTCATAGGCTGCTACAATCTTTTTTCTGAAGTCCTCTGACAGCTCTTTTGCTCTCACCATGGTGCTCACTCTCACTTCAACAGTCAGGAGCACACCAAACTAAATGTCTGAGGTTTAAATAGGGCAAGCCTCATTCAACATGCAGAGTAACGATCTACTAATTATGTGCACCTGGTGTGATATACCTGTGTGAGATCTGAGCCAATTTAAGAGGGAATACATGTGAGGGTGTCCTATCTTTTTCCTCAGTTAGAATAGGCATTTTTGTAGAATGACATTTACAGAAGATCTTGAAAAGACTTTTCTTCAGTTTTCTTTGTTTAGTTGGATTACTTTAATCTCTCTGTATTGTTGAAACGGAGATGAAATAACCTTTTATTAAAAATGTTACAAAAAACCACATGCTTTCAAAGGGTGTCCTAATTTTTTCACATGACTGTAGATAGATAGATAGATAGATAGATAAGTCTATAATTCATCTCTTTTTCTACTTCTGTTTCTCAACTTGTGAAATTCCATTTTATCTAGTGCCGGGGAACAAGTTCTGGTTGTTCAAACACTATATTAGTGGAGTTTCCGTAATGCCAGATAATTCAGAAACTGTAATAATCAGGCCCATTTGTGTGTGCAAAATCTGATTTATCACTGATCCGCAGAGGGAACAACAGATGTCTGTTACAAGTATGTAGATTAAATTAGTCCTAACCTCGCATTTGCAGTCCAGTCCTCTAGAGATATACATGTACAGTAGATAGTGCATTAAAGCCCAGCAGTCTTGACAATTTGAAGGATCCTAGGGACTTAACCAATATTAACGTTGTGATCAGACAGCTAAATAATAAAACTGCATTAGGTAGCTCCCAAGTAAGGCGGCATGCTAGTCAGGTAGACAACTCGATATGAGAAAGCACCGGTCCAGTCTTCACAAATGCTGAGAGCTGAAATGTGAACACAGCAAGAGACTTTAAGAATAACAGCCTTGAGAAAGCCTTCATGGCAAACACGTTGGCGTTTTCTCACTTGTCATCCCTGGTTTTAACACTGCTGTCGATTTATCCTTTTTTTTTTTTTTTTATATAATTCTATGGTTGAGTTGCACAGATACATGATCCGGTATGTTATGTTGTTTCCAAATCATATCTTTGAGTCTTTACATTACATTTGCAGGTTTTCTTCACTGCGGGTAATTTTTTTTTAGATTCTTGCAGCAGTTTTAACTGCCTGGGGATTTTTTTTTTTGGCACCATGCAAAAACATTTTGTGAAAAGGAACATATTTTGCATTGACAGGCCTGTCAGCTGTCTCTGATGTGGGAGATGCGATGTGCTTAAGTCACTCACTTTTTTTTATCTTTATCGTCTTTATACAATTTTATAGTTTCTAAAAGTTGCAATTTTTTTCTCTACATTTGTATTCCATATTACAAACCTTCATGGACCCGTAAATGGAACTTATATGGGATATTGTAATGTAGAGGAAGATACCCCTCAGTGCAGTACAAACCCCTACATGGCTCCTCTTTTCTTTAAAGGGGTTGGCCACTTTCTGGTTACTGTTGACCAATGTGTTTGTAAGATGATTATTTGTCACTTACTAATAAAGCCTCTGTCTATATTCTGCGTCATTTTTTATATTTCTTAAGGTATGCCTCCTTGGTGAAGTTTTTTGTCTACAAAGAGATCCTGTCCATAAAATGGCTGCTGATGGATGGTCATGTGACCAGGCAAATCACCTCAATGTGATGTTTCCTCTATTTAAATACAATGCACCTGCCTTCTCCACTTGCTCTGTTGGCAGTTCAGTACACGTGCAATGTGTTTGAATGGAGGAGACTGTGATTTGCCTGGTCACATGACGCTCCATCAGCAGCCATTTTATGGATAGGACCTACCCGTGAACAGCACACAAAACAAAGGTGCATACCTTATCAAATATAGAAAAAAGCACAGAATTTTGATAAAGGCTATATTAGTAAGCGCCATATAAGCATCTTATAAACAGATGGGTCAATAGTAGCCAACCCCTGTTACTGTAAATAAGTTTCAAATGAGTTATTATCACAGTTTTAAAAATTCTGTGGTTAAATGACCAACACCCCGCAACCTCCATACTACGTCTACTAGACATCAGTTCTACTGAGCATTAGCATGAGTAATCCAAATCTGTTTTCCTAGTGTCCTTAGCAAAACCCATTTGTGGATATTCTGGTCCAATTACTAAAGTGTAATTACTGTGTTGTTAAGTAGCCTAAATCACCGTAACAATCTGTCTTGTAAGGGGCACTTTAGGCCAGGTTTTAGAAATAAATGTGTGCTTTGTTCACGTGTAAGTGCACAATGCTGCTTGGTGTTTATTGTACATTTTAAGAAGCAGTAAAGCTAAGAAAAAAAATGTAAATTCAATTGCTTGTAAATACTATAATGGCCGGACTCGCTGCACTTACTAGGAGTGAAATTTTTTATTTTTTTTTAATATTTGAAAAAGAGGACAACAATAAAGCTGCATGCTTCTCCTCCCAGAATAATAAATAAATAAAAAGTAAGAAAATAAAAAAACCTCCATAATTCATGAAATATGTTACTAGACCAAACAGTTGAAGCTATTTCTTGACATAATACAGCACAAATGTGTCAGACTACTATCTATAGTAACAGTGGCGTACTTAGAGAAGGGCCAAATAACAAGGATCCCCCACACAGGAAAGAAGGGCTTCTGCCTAAACCATTAAGCCAATTTTTCCACTGCCCTGTTCTAAAAGTTGTTCCTTTAGAGGGTAGATTCCTGACCAAGGTTTCACCCCAGTAGAAGAGGAGATGATCCCAACTAAGACTGGGCCCCCTTTTGCCCTGGGCCCCATAGCAGTCTCATGGTCTGCCACTATGGTAGTTACACCCATGAATAATCTGTGAATTATGCCAACTGTATGTGGGGTAGTGAGGGATCATTCATGTACTTCCTTGGTGGTCTTTATGGAACTATATGATATGTTCATGGAGAACAATAGAGAATTAGTGGCAAAAAAAAAGCACAATAACGTGTGATAGAAATACAATGGGGAAAGATCAGGCAGCCCAAACTACTAAACTAAAACCGAAGAAGGTGACAATAAAATGTCAGATGTCACACAGGTACAGTATCCAGCACCGATGTATTAATCTACAAACACTACACACTATTGTGAGGGTTTTTGATCAACCAGAACAACATTACCCCAGATCCCCAATATTCGCACTATGGGGGATGATATCCAGATTTATGATGATGTGAACACAGCATCCAGCATTCTGGGAGTCCGAGCACCTCAACTAACATCTACACTAGCCCCTGGCATAAATTTCAGTGTTCTTAGAAGATGATAAATGCGGTGGGTAGACCTAAGATATTGATGGTGATTTAGGTTTGGCTATAGTGTGAGCAGCCAATGTGGGAGGAGAAATACTAGCACTCGGGCTCTCTCTCTCTCTCCCCCTCTCTCTCTCTCTCTCTCTCTCTCTATATATATATGTATATATATATATATATATATATATATACAGTACAGACCAAAAGTTTGGACACACCTTCTCATTCAAAGAGTTTTCTTTATTTTCATGACTATGAAAATTGTAGATTTACACTGAAGGCATCAAAACTATGAATTAACACATGTGGAATTATATACATAACAAAAAAGTGTGAAACAACAGAAAATATGCCATATTCTAGGTTCTTCAAAGTAGCCACCTTTTGCTTTGATTACTGCTTTGCACACTCTTGGCATTCTCTTGAGGAGCTTCAAGAGGTAGTCACCTGAAATGGTTTTCACTTAACAGGTGTGCCCTGTCAGGTTTAATAAGTGGGATTTCTTGCCTTATAAATGGGGTTGGGACCATCAGTTGCATTGTGGAGAAGTCAGCTGATAGTCCTACTGAATAGACTGTTAGAATTTGTATTATGGCAAGAAAAAAGCAGCTAAGTAAAGAAAAACGAGTGGCCATAATTACTTTAAGAAATGAAGGTCAGTCAGTCCGAAAAATTGGGAAAACTTTGAAAGTGTCCCCAAGTGCAGTCACAAAAAACATCAAGCGCTACAAAGAAACTGGCTCACATGCGGACCGCCCCAGGAAAGGAAGACCAAGAGTCACCTCTGCTGCGGAGGATAAGTTCATCCGAGTCACCAGCCTCAGAAATCGCAGGTTAACAGCAGCTCAGATTAGAGACCAGGTCAATGCCACACAGAGTTCTAGCAGCAGACACATCTCTAGAACAACTGTTAAGAGGAGACTGTGTGAATCAGGCCTTCATGGTAGAATATCTGCTAGAAAACCACTGCTAAGGACAGGCAACAAGCAGAAGAGACTTGTTTGGGCTAAAGAACACAAGGAATGGAAATTAGACAAGTGGAAATCTGTGCTTTGGTCTGATGAGTCCAAATTTTAGATCTTTGGTTCCAACCACTGTGTCTTTGTGCGACGCAGAAAAGGTAAACGGATGGACTCTACATGCCTGGTTCCCACCGTGAAGCATGGAGGAGGAGGTGTGATGGTGTGGGGGTGCTTTGCTGGTGACACTGTTGGGGATTTATTCAAAATTGAAGGCATACTGAACCAGCATGGCTACCACAGCATCTTGCAGCGGAATGCTATTCCATCCGGTTTGCGTTTAGTTGGACCATCATTTATTTTTCAACAGGACAATGACCCCAAACACACCTCCAGGCTTTGTAAGGGCTATTTGACCATGAAGGAGAGTGATGGGGTGCTGCGCCAGATGACCTGGCCTCCACAGTCACCGGACCTGAACCCAATCGAGATGGTTTGGGTCGAGCTGGACCGCAGAGTGAAGGCAAAAGGGCCAACAAGTGCTAAGCATCTCTGGGAACTCCTTCAAGACTGTTGGAAGACCATTTCAGGTGACTACCTCTTGAAGCTCATCAAGAGAATGCCAAGAGTGTGCAAAGCAGTAATCAAAGCAAAAGGTAGCTACTTTGAAGAACCTAGAATATGACATATTTTCAGTTGTTTCACACTTTTTTGTTATGTATATAATTCCACATGTGTTAATTCATAGTTTTGATGCCTTCAGTGTGAATCTACAATTTTCATAGTCATGAAAATAAAGAAAACTCTTTGAATGAGAAGGTGTGTCCAAACTTTTGGTCTGTACTGTTTATATTACTGTGCCAAATATTGCTTGTGTTTCAATAGCAGCAGGTGCGGACTGGAAACTTAAAGTGGCCCTGGAAAAAATACTAAAACTGACCCTGTTTTGTAGTCTGGTCCAAATAGATGGAAGGCAGAACCAACAGAAGCAGGCTCGGACTGGCCCACAGGGGTACAGGTGAATCAAGGTGGCCCCCTAGTCTCCCACCCCCTGCACAAGTGGCACATAACACAGTAGACTTACTGCACTATATACTGTACAGCACTTCAATCAGCCTATGTTCATATAAAAAAAACTTGATAGCTTATTGAAGAAACTCCCCAGTTTATTATTATAGACACGATCAAAGCTGAGATGCCTTCTACATATAGAGTAAAGCTGCCAGTGTACTCTTCTCCCCAGGACCTACCTTATTAAAGTTGCTGCAGGGACCCCCATATTCAATCATCTTGTAGCATCTTACTGCTGTGTGAGCAGGTAATATTTGAATGTATGTGTACGGTGGGCCCCCAAAATAAATTTTACTGGTGGGCCCTAGGCACCCCAGTCCGCCACTGAACACAAGTAGGCAGGGCCAGCAATACCATATTGTGGCACATTATACCACCTCAACAGAGCCAAATACCCCAGTCCATCACAAAATACTGCCGCCACCAGCACAGAATACATCCCCAAAAACTTCCACTGGCCAGGCGTAAGTAGTGCTCAGGCAGCCCTCCTGGGCATCGCCCACAGGGAATTCAGGGTTAAGGTCTATGGCCAATCCACCCCTGAATAGCAGTGACTGTAATTTGAAAGATACTTGAAAGATAATTGTTGGACAGATGCTCAAGGTGAGCTTCACAAGGCATCCCTCAATGACATTGATCCAACACGAGGCTGTCACAGTGGATCTGACCCGTTCAAAGTGCTGATTTGGTTACTTGGTTGCTAATAGGTTTTGTACAATGTGCATTGACTTACTATTTACTAGGTCCAGTCTGTTTGAATGATGACCTTTCATTGCTTTCAAATAGTGTAGCCTCCTGCACCTTATATTATTCAAGTACTGCATCTACCAGGGTATTTATCCCATTTACATTTGCTTTTAAAATCAATGTAAATGGCACCAAGGTCGTAAAAATAACAAAATGTCCATCTTGATTATAATGCAGCATATCGCCTTGCAAGGCCACTTGGCTAAGCATAGTTATATGCTTTATATGAGTTCTGAAAAAAAAGCAAATATTGCAACATTGGAAAATAATCAGTTTACAGTGCAACACGCACCATTAGTGCTATAGAAGGAGATCGAGATGCTATCTGAACTTTGCTGGAAGAGAAGTGGCACAGTGGGGAGAGATAGTAGATAAGGAAGATCATGCCTGGTGTTGGTGTAGCCTGGAGTAAAGAATGTGTGCGTGGTACGCATTACTCTTCTCCTGGCTGCTACAATGCCTGCAGAGGTAATTCCTGAGAAAGTAATTGACGGTAAAAGTTTATAGGGCAATAAAAGTTTAATTTAGAGGAGGCAATAATGTGCCTATCTAAATGACAGGGCTTTTGTTTAGATTTTATTGTAACTCACCAGGATTTAGATAAAGCGGTAAGTGCATCCCACGTAGAAAAGGATTAAATGCATATCCCAGATTTATTGCATCTGTTTAGATGGAGCTCTTCATTTCTATTATTGCAGTATTTAATATTTAAACATTGATCTATGGGATCTCCATGGGGCTGCGTATCTAATACTGTTCTAAATTTTCATTTATAAGACTGCCGACGATGGTTTCCAACCCTTTGCATTCACTAGCATTTGTCTTATTTCGCAAAACCTGAAAATCCTTGTTTATACTTACTAGATTTCATTTTCTGCAATTCATATGTATTTTTTCATCAAGATAGCCACTCATGAATGTTATTAAAGGGTTTCTGTCACCTGAAAAATGGGTATTAAGCTGGCTGACATTATCGATGTGCTAATGTGATCTGTGATCTAATGTGGCCCCTGCTCCTAGAGGCTCCGTTCTCCCACCTCTGGCCACTCCCTACTACACTAGATTGACAGGGGCAGGCATCATTGTTCTCCTACCTCCGGCCATGTCTGTAGTGTAAATCTCACGCAGTTCAGTATTTGGCGCAGGTGCAGTGAGGAAGCTTCCAGCCGGTGAGCGCCCTCCACTCACTGCACCTGTGCCGAATACTGAGCAGCACGAGATTTATGCTGCAGACAGGGCCGGAGGTAGGAGAACAATGATGCTTGCCCCTGTCAATCTAGTTTAGCCACGCCCCCCTGCTCCTAGAGGCTAATTAGCATATTATACAAGTTTGTTTTTCTCAATAACGGCGGCAGGCAGTGAGATTGCTCTAATATAGTTATGTTCAGCTGACATTAGCACATTGCTAATGTCAGCAAGCTTAATACCCATTTTTCAGGTAACAGAGACCCTTTAAGAGATTCTGCCCTAGCCCAAACCTCTTAATTGGCTTGTCCAGTCCTGTATTATTGATGGCCTATCCTCAAGATAGTCTATTTCTATTTGATTGGTGAGAGTGTGATACCCCATACTTCGATCATCTGTTCAGGAGTAGCTGTGTAGCTACTGTAACACATTGCTTTGAAGTGAATGGGAGCAGCACTCCAATAACCAGCTATACAATAGATGGAGCTGTGCAGGTCCACCATCTATTTATGCAACCTGCCAACGAAGAGCTAATTGGCGGTAGTGACAGGAATTGGGCCACTACCAGTCTAATATTGACGGCCTATCCTCTACCAATCAGCTGTTTCAGAATAGATTCTGTGTCATAAGTTAGCATTGAAAGTTCACAGCTCTGTCCGATGTGCAGTGTTGCTCCCATTCACTTCACTACTGGAGATGAAGCTACTGAAGACAGCTGATACGTGGTTGTGCAGGAGGCTGGACTTCCACTGATCAGATATTAATGGCCTATCCTGAAGATAGATAATCAATAGTACAGGAGAGTACAATCCCTTTAAGATGGCCACACATTTTCAATAACGGTCCGTCATAAGTTAGCTCTCCCAACCCCCTATACATATGCACACTCAGCTTACCCAAGCAAGTACTGTATGTGTCCTGGATGGGGAAAGGGAAGCAAGCTACTGCCAGCCACTGGAACCAAAGGATTTAATGTCAGGAGACAAATTGAATGATCAGTTGGTCCCACCGAGCTTGGCGGGTTCAGCCAACATTAATCTAGTGATCTGATATGTATTACCTAAGCTGAGGATACATCATCAATATAGCAAAATAGGACAACTCCTTTAAGTGGAAAAAAACAAAAAACTGGAAAAAAATGAATATATTTTAAGTTGTATTACAAAAGATAATGTATTATATAGTAAGTCTATATTGTATCACAAGTCATCGTTAATGGCCTGTCCTCTGGATAAGTAGTCCGTATCAAAGTGGTGGGGGATTTGACACCAGGCAACCCACTTATCAGCTGTTTTGAGCAGCTACCAGTGCTAGAAACTAAACAGTGGTCAACACCTTAAAAGTATAAATCCTATGACTGATTTTGCCTCTGTGGACCCATGCCAGTACAATATGTGCGGATAGACCTATAGGTACCAAATTATGGCTCCATATCCAGCAAGGTGCACATGACCTACACAATTTTTTTTGCCCACTATTTCCAAAATTTTTATTCCGGAAAACTTACAGACTAGGAAAAATACCAGACTTAATTTTCTTCTAATTTAAGGAATGTTACAGTACTTCAATCTGAACACATTTCTTCCGGATTTACAGTACATCAAGGCTTCTCTTCAGGCTTGATTAATGGCTCTATAATTAAAATCAAAGTGTTTCCGCTGAGTGTCTTTTGGCAGAAAACCCCATATATTCACCTTCAGTTTGTGATTGAAGTTACATGTGAAATTCCTTCTAGAAAGCCCTGTGATCTCTTTCTTGATGCTATTTGATCTACAAGATCCTTTGCTTCTGTTTCTACTTCCAGGCATCTTTGCATGACAATTTTGACTCTAATTGTGGATTGTCATGGATAGAACATCTCTTCATTGTTTTATTATCTCTTTCTGACTTTTCAAAGCATGCATGGCAAGTGCTCCTTTTCTGCCCATACAGTGTACCCCAATCACATCTTCAGATGCCCATACAAATAATAGAAAAGTTGGCAGATTTTTAACATGCCTGATCCTTTATTCTCTCGGGAGATAAGCCACCACCAGAGGTCTAGCAGCTCCTTTCATCCCCCCCTTTCCCACTGAGAACATATAGATCATTGTCCAAACAGCGCATGAATGTGTATGTGGAGGATCAGGAACAATAGACATTGACCAAATGAACATTAAGATGACAGCTTTCGAAGGGCCACCTTTAGATTTCTACATCCTAAGATCTTCTAGATTACTCTTATCTACCTTAAAGGGGTTCTTTACTTTCATTTAACTGATGATCTATCCTCTGGATAGATCATCAGCTTCTGATCGGCGGGGGTCCGACACCCGGGACCCCCGCCGATCAGCTGTTTGAGAAGGCAGCGGCGCTCCAGCAGCGCCACGGCCTTCTCACTGTTTACCGCCGGGCCGCCCGCCTACTGACGTCACGACTTGTATCAACTAGAGTGGGTGCGGCTAAGCTCCATTCAAGTGAACAGAGCTTAGCAGCGCCCACTCTAGTTGATACAAGTCGTGACGTCAGTGGGCGGGCGGCCCGGCGGTAAACAGTGAGAAAGCCGCGACGCTGCTGGAGCGCCGCTGCCTTCTCAAACAGCTGATCGGCGGGGGTCCCGGGTGTCGGACCCCCGCCGATCAGAAGCTGATGATCTATCCAGAGGATAGATCATCAGTTAAATGAAAGTGAAGAACCCCTTTAACTGCCATCAGCTAAACTGTCACTTAAAGTGTACTTCCAGCTGTAAACAAGTTTTCAGAAATAACTAGTACAGTTGAATATAGTAATATAAAACTTGTAATATACAGTACAGACAAAAAGTTTGGACACACCTTCTCATTCAAAGAGTTTTCTTTATTTTCATGACTATGAAAATTGTAGATTCACACTGAAGGCATCAAAACTATGAATTAACACATGTGGAATTATATACATAACAAAAAAGTGTGAAACAACTGAAAATATTTTATAATATAGGTTCTTCAAAGTAGCCACTTTTTGCTTTGATTACTGCTTTGCACACTCTTGGCATTCTCTTGATGAGCTTCAAGAGGTAGTCACCTGAAATGGTTTTCACTTCACAGGTGTGCCCTGTCAGGTTTAATAAGTGGGATTTCTTGCCTTATAAATGGGGTTGGGACCATCAGTTGCGTTGTGGAGAAGTCAGGTGGATACACCACTAAAAGTCCTACTGAATAGACTGTTAGAATTTGTATTATGGCAAGAAAAAAGCAGCTAAGTAAAGAAAAACAAATGGCCATCATTACTTTAAGAAATGAAGGTCAGTCAGTCCGAAAAATTGGGAAAACTTTGAAAGTGTCCCCAAGTGCAGTCACAAAAACCATCGAGCGCTACAAAGAAACTGGCTCACATGCGGACCACCCCAGGAAAGGAAGACCAAGTGTCACCTCTGCTGCGGAGGATAAGTTCATCCGAGTCACCAGCCTCAGAAATCGCAGGTTAACAGCAGCTTAGATTAGAGACCAGGTCAATGCCACACAGAGTTCTAGCAGCAGACACATCTCTAGAACAACTGTTAAGAGGAGACTGTGTGAATCAGGCCTTCATGGTAGAATATCTGCTAGGAAACCACTGCTAAGGACAGGCAACAAGCAGAAGAGACTTGTTTGGGCTAAAGAACACAAGGAATTGACATTAGACCAGTGGAAATCTGTGCTTTGGTCTAATGAGTCCAAATTTGAGATCTTTGGTTTCAACCACCGTGTCTTTGTGCGATGCAGAAAAGGTGAACGGATGGACTCTACATGCCTGGTTTCCACCGTGAAGCATGGAGGAAGAGGTGTGATGGTGTGGGGGTGCTTTGCTGGTGACACTGTTGGGGATTTATTCAAAATTGAAGGCATACTGAACCAGCATGGCTACCACAGCATCTTGCAGCGGCATGCTATTCCATCCGGTTTGTGTTTAGTTGGACCATCATTTATTTTTCAACAGGACAATAACCCCAAACACACCTCCAGGCTGTGTAAAGGCTATTTGACCATGAAGGAGAGTGATGGGGTGCTGCACCAGATGACCTGGCCTCCACAGCCAACGGACCTAAACCCAATCGAGATGGTTTGGGGTGAGCTGGACCGCAGAGTGAAGAAAAAAGGGCCAACAAGTGCTAAGCATCTCTGGGAACTCCTTCAAGACTGTTGGAAGACCATTTCAGGTGACTACCTCTTGAAGCTCATCAAGAGAATGCCAAGAGTGTGCAAAGCAGTAATCAAAGCAAAAGGTGGCTACTTTGATAAACCTAGAATATGACATATTTTCAGTTGTTTCACACTTTTTTGTTATGTATATAATTCCACATGTGTTAATTCATAGTTTTGATGCCTTCAGTGTGAATCTACAATTTTCATAGTCATAAAAATAAAGAAAACTCTTTGAATGAGAAGGTGTGTCCAAACTTTTGGTCTGTACTGTATATTATTAATAAATCATGCTTCTTCCTGGGCTTCTCAGACTGCTTTCCTTCTCTTTCCCTTCACTCAGCCTATTATTTCTATCAACTCCCGTCTCAGTCTTTAGCTTCTCACAAAAATGTATGGAGAGGAGAGGTGGAATAAGGAGGCTATTGCTTGATATTAACTGATTGATTACCTCACTCTGAACAACACAACATCCTTATATTTCTAGATATGGTAAAGTCAAAAGCGCTAAGTGTAGCAGAGCTATGAAACTGCGGTCTGTGTGTCTCTCATCTAACAGCCCCCTGCTCCCCTTTTCTCTTAATATCGCCAAAAAATTGAACCATAATCTTCACAAAAGTGAAAATCGATTAGCTTAATTGATAACGCATAACAAATACATACATGTTTCTCAAAGTTTATTAGACAAATAACCCCCACTCAAATACACTAGCATCATTCATGAGATTGTACAGCATGAAGACAAGGTGAGTAACCTATAAAGACATGGCCTCTACTGCTTGGAAAACATGCACTACTGGCTGAAGACCTAGAGCTACAGACACATCTTTAGGACTTTAAACTAAGAATATTAGATATGTGTTACTGTAAGCTTTCAGTATTGCATTGGAAGTCTGGTTTCAAGTAACTGGAAAATGGTCACATTTTGGGGTCTATGTTCCAGATGAGGTTCTACTCCCTGATATGATGATCTATGATTGCTCCAGTAGAAACATAGGGGATAAGAATGATCTCGCTGCAATATAAACACCAGGATGTAACATGACTCTGTGAAACCAAACTTAAGCTTCTTTCACAGTAGCGTTAGGATTGTCTGGCAGGTTGTTCCAACAACCTGCTGGACCTGTACTAACATTTGCACACATGTTCTGCCGGAGGTCCGCACAGCCCCATTCACTATAAAGGGGATGTGGCGGGAGATGCGGCCGTAGCATGGCAAACACACAGAGCACGTTAGTACGGATCCGGCGGGCTGTTCTGGCAGGGGACAAACCTAACGGGCTGTTCTGTTCACGACAATCCTAACGCCAGTGTGAAAGAAGCCTTAGCCTAGCATCCATTTTCTACTTGATTTTTATTCACATCTGCCCACCTGTTGAAGAACTTTTCATGTGTAGGAGAGGTATCAGGCTCCTCCTATGTGACATACTGAATATGTACAGCTGATTGAGTCCTTTTTGTAACTTACAGTATTTCCTGAAGCGGGGGTTATACACATGCAGTATAACAATATTTTATGTATGTCCAGTACTAAATAATCTTTTTTGGATTGCTACACTTAAGGGAGGCATAGGTTGGCATGTGCTGCAGTAAAACATTAAAAACACATAAAAGAAACTAACTCTCTTAAACACATTTTACAAGTTATTAATTTTAGATTTTGCATTGAAATAGTATTTTTGTTTTTACAAAGCTGGACCATTGTATAGAAAATATGCAAATTGGCAAAGTTTGTGGGAAATAGGATAATGGCCCTTGTTGACCGCCTCACTGATTTTGACAGCCACTTGATTCACTAGAGCTGGGCACCTGCTTGTTTGATATACAGGCTGGAGCTTGGAAAGGATCAGTTAAATACTGCCTTTTGCACAGGCTATTAAATTGCAGACAGCGGGAACGCAACCAATCTGCTCAGAATCTGACTAGCTGAACCCTACTAGGGAATGCTTAGAGTAAAATGATTGACAGGATCTCAGTAAACTGTAGGTCTAATTCCAACTCTGTGATACAAAACTTTGTTTGTTTTGGGACTGGAAAGGATTAGTTAATATTCTCCTTTCAGTCCAGTGGGAAATTGTCGTTCCGCCGAAAGTTGTGCTTCATTCACAGCAAATAACATGGTGGGTATAAACTGAATGGCAAAGGAAGCTTGACAGCACATGATGCTGCATATGATTTATATGTATTACAAACAGCATCCATATTATATGTATCATAACCTAAAGTAAAATAAATTAGAAGCTAATGCATCTATTTCATGGCTGTGTTTACTCACCTTTTCGTATATAATGCTCCTAATTTCTGTCTAAGTATAATCCCATGTTGTGCTTCTATATAGCAGGAAAAGAATTGCCACATTGTCATGGTGGTGTTTAAAGAGGCATCATGGGAGACATATTTTTTCATATGCTTAATGGGGTTGTCCATGAATTACTATGCTTTAAAGTTCCCCCTACCACCCAGTTGAACTTGTAAAACGTACCTGGTACACATAGCTCATTTTTGGCTCTGCGGATTTCCGAGCTGTCTTCACTGCACTTCCGGTTTCCACATATAAGCTTCCTGTACAGATGCAGACATGTGCACTACGGCAGCCAATGATTGGCCTCAATGGTGATGCATCCTCAAGCACATGACCTAGCAGGGAAGTGCCTTTTGGCTACAAAGATACATATGACCCATCCATGCAGGAAGTTAACATGTGGAGACCAGAAGTACAGTGAAGACAGCCTGGGACCCATGGAGCCAGAACAGAGTGGTTGGAAGTAGGTAAGTAGTTCTCTTTAATGATCCCACTGAGTAAGAGAAAAAATGAAAACATGGAAAACCTCTTTAAGGTCGTCAAACACATTAGATGTATGTTGGCCAAACTCATTGAAGGCCTAATATGTATGGGACCCACCAAAACCTCAGACAGCAGTTGTTGGGGGAAATATTGATCGGAAAAGCTGTATCTCAGTTGCATTTTCAAGGAGATAAGTCACTGCCAGCAGTTTCTGCCTCTCTCTCTCTACTGAGAACACATGCTTGCTCGGCCTAGCTGAGAAGAATATGTATAAACTGTTCAGGCATGATAGATATCAGATGAACAATTGTTCAACTGACGGCTATCCTATGTGAATGGGCGGCCTTAGTTGGCACCAGAGGTAGTGTGATTGGGCAATCAAGGATTGTCTAGTTGCCTCCCCTTCCTACTGCAGAAAATGAAGCTCAGCAGGGAACTGTGAAGGAATATTTTCTTTGGGCTTCCCTAATGTCTTTTGAGCCTAATTATTCCAATCTTCAGCTGCACAGCTAGATGCATTTCTTTCACAAGCAGAGGGATTCTCCCTTATGTGGAATCTGCTAGCACTGTACTGCAGTGACCTCACTTCCCTTATTTCCCACTAGGTTTGTTTTCCACCAAGGAGCTCATAAAACAGATAAGGAGGGAGAGATCACACTTACAGAAAGGCAGGAGACTACTATGAATTCAGTAGTGTTGAAACAGTACTTTTATCAGACAGGATCTCAGATAGCTTTGACACGCTCCCATTTCCTGTTTGCCATCTTCTCTGCCTATGTTTCCAAGGACAGATGTTGCCTAACAACAGGAGGTGGACTGCAAAATAAGTGAAATGGAGACCCCCATGATTTTTTTAATGAGTTGAATTAAAAATTTGCTAATTACATCATTCTCTATTAAATGAAATTGTGTGAAAGTAAAGTGACTCTTTAAATTATGTGATGTGACTAACCATGGACTAGTGATATCACACTTCTAAGCCTTCTGACTACTCTTCACATGGGATGAATTCTTACAGTCCAGGTACACAGTAGTTTACTAAACCATGACCATGCAAAGTCTTTACCAGTGCCACAATTGTACATTTTAATGAAGTATTTGCAAGATTATTTTATTCTTATAAAATATTTTTAGATTTTGTTAGAGTATAAACTGGTGCTGTTAAGTTTATGGAATCAGTTGTTCAGTCCGATTGGCTTATTTCTACTTGTAACAATATTAATTAACACATTACTACCCAATGTGAATCAAGTACACAAGAAACTTGATTCACATTGTAATAATAATAAGAATAAAAAAGATTTGTCAACAGTAAATAGCAAGGTTGCGGATATTTTCCAGATAGCCACATAAGAGCAAAATGAGATGTATGTTATGTAGGCTTATTAGAGGACCTTGATACCTCCTAGGGCGACAAGACAGTTGGGACTCAACATGTCCAATCCATGAAAGAAAAATGACTAGATTTGTTGAGAAAGCGTTTCAATAGCAATCATTCTTTATTGAAAGCCCATAGGAGATAAATCACTGCCAGATTTCTAGTGTTGCTTATTCCCCTCTCCCTATTGAAATAGACATGCCAGCTTGGCCGAGCCAGTCCTGGGTGAAGCTACACACAATGTGATATTCGTTGTGCCAAAATACAACTCTGCTACTTGACTAAATCTGTATTTAACTGTTATCCCTATTGTCCTATTAAAAATGAGACAAGCATTGTGTGGTGCGGAATGGAGGGGTCATGACACAGCATGTACAGTGAAATACACCTCATTTATGACACAATGAATACTTACTCTATGTCTCTTCAGGCCTGGCATAGAACAAGTGCTAGGGGCTATTTCTAGGGCAATAACCTAGTACAGTTTGTATAAATGGAGAACATTTTGACCTGCTGTGGGATATATGCACAAATGCCTGGCGCTAACTTATAAATATATCCCAATGTGTCTCCAGGTAAATGAATTCTTGTTTTGTCAGTCTCATTTTCCTTAAAGTACTGTCACAGGCCGTAAGGTTAAGCTATAAAAACGGACAGTTTAAGGGAGCGAGATTATGATCAGAAGCAAAAACCAATAAAGTTTGTTGATGGAAATTTTGCGCAAATGGAATATGTTTGCCAATGAGTATTGACGTCCGTATAAATCACTTTTACGGTCATCTAAATTCAGCATTAAGCATTGTGACTGTATGCGGGTCTATCATATGCATTGAGAAGGGTTTGTAAAATAATATCCTCACCTAACTCGACTGATATGTTCTGAGAGTTTTATAAATTGGACACTCTGGACATGGAAACATCCAGATAATTATATTGATTTCACAGTTATCTCGGATTTATCTGTGATTGAGGGCTTACAGCTGCTGTGACCAGAATAGATATCATTCAGTTAGGCCCGCTTTGAAATTCTTTTTTCATTTGCAAAAGAGCCAAAGTATTACAGTGAAATCTGTGTGTGCTGGCAAGCGAATCAGGGGCTGGATTTTTAAATCTATGTGTTTGACCACTACACGTCTCGTATTTTATTTAGAAACGTCCTTCATACATATGGGCATAGCAGAGCTGAATTTGTCAGTGTGGCATGGCCAGAGTTTGGAATCTGGAAAAAAAGACACTATGATGCCTTAATACATACTTACCAAATTACTAATTTGGAACACTTAAGCCCTGCTCCCAGGAGTGCCCAAAACCCACCTAGGACGGCCTATTTATGGACAGGGCTTAGATAAGAACACCCATTTTTGCCCTGGGACAGGCAACATTTTCCAGGACTGTCTCTGGATAGTCCCTGTATATTTGTGACTGTTGGACAATCTGTAACGGGGCCCCCTACCTATCAGATGCCATTTATAATTTTGATGTCTACTTATGTGGCAGAGGGGCCTTTGTGTCCTACCAGGCAGCAGGGCCTGGGTACGACTGGTACCTCTTCAAAACTCATAGCTATGCTCCTGAGTGTGGTAAAGGGGTTTATTGGCGCTTGAGGTTAATGCTCCAAAAGTCAGCTAATAACAAAATGTAATAGTTTTGACATTCCCAGCGCCGTTGGCGGATGCTTCTAATTTATGACGGTGGCTGGTCATGCAGCTTTCCCACCCTTGCCCCCCCCCCCCCCTTTTAGGGGAAGTGTTGAGGATGGCATAATATCCCAGAGATGTAACAACTTTTTAAAAAGTTGCTGTTTAAAAAAGTCTCCAATACAGCTTGTTAGTGCCACTTTTCAGGCTCAAGGGAGATGATAAATTTCCCCCTTATTGTTTTGATTCCGTACCATTCTCATGCCATTGGTGCCATGACCCCACATTAGATCTTGTTAACCCTCACTAAGCTTTTATTCATGAAGACCCTGTAGCCAATCTCTGACTACTGAGGTGATATTCTGTAGCCTGCAACACCATGTTGTCAATACGGGTAATGTTACATCTCTCCAATTGTTATTCGCTGTATTTTAAATGGAAACACATGGGGTAGACAAAAACTGCCTTAGGATATCCTTACATAGAAAATAAAATACAGCAGAAAATCTGCCACAAGCAGTGTCTCCACAGGAACTTATCTGCGGCAGCCTCAGGAGGACCAAGGCTGTCATACACACCATCCGGCTCTAAAGGGTGCCCTTGCATGCCTGAGAGCACGTGCTTCTAGGTTTTTGAGCTTCAAGATGCCATGGTCACATTTGGCATCTAAGGGGTTAAATGTGTGTGAATGACGTTATGGTTGATTACATACATTAGTCCTGGGCGTCTGCTGTTTAAAACATCAGACACCTGGCGGCTATGTCGACCACTGCGCTGGCGATCAGGATTCATATTTAAATACCCAACTCTCAACGGAAGTTTACAACAGATGGTCAGAAAGCGGTTAAGCCACATTGTATGAAATATTGGATACATTTTTTATGCTTTATTACGGTTTTCCCGACTGCAGCTGCCTCCGTGCGGCAGCAGCATCCAGTGGCGGGCACATCAGAGCCCCAGGCCAATATGGTCATGTGCTGTGGCTCCCTAGGACATGTGGCCGGCAGCTTTACCTAACATGCAGGCACGCCAACATGATCTGCCTACCTTTAGTAAAAAACGCAGACACCCGCATGTGTGTCAGTGATTTTCTTGTTCTCTGGCTCCCCCTACTGGTCCCTTGAGTTTTTTAAGACTCCTTTGGCTTGGATTTCTGGATTTGGTAATTATCACTACATTTTGGCTTCTGGCGTTTGGTATTGTATTAATCGCCTGCTTCTGACTTTTTGGCATGTTGGTTTTCTCGTTTGCCTCTTGGCGTATCTTGTACTGCCTTGTCCTACTGGCAATTTTTTTCCATATGACGACTCTCTTAGTGTTTGTCTGTTTGTCCCTGTTTGTGTGTTGCTCCTTCACATATTGCAGGTATAGGGACTGTCGTCCAGTTATGGGGTCACTGGCTAGGGTGATCGTGCAGATAGTTAGGAATAGTAGGTCCAGGTACTTTAGGGTTGCACTATCACTTTTTGTGTGTGATGGTAGTCGTTATCCTGACAGTCTTATACAGTAAACTTTATGACTTGGGTTTGTAAGAGAGAACGTTTTGTTAGATTTGACTGCTGGTAGCGGTACAGTTTCAGGGCGATGTGCCTTACACTGACAGTGGGGTGATGATGAACGTAAGCTGTTTGCTCACATGTCTTATTTAGCAAGTGACAGCTCAGGTGTCTCCACTCCAGTCCATGAAAACCGCAGCTGCCAGACCCTCACATCTCATCTCCAGCAATGCACCTGCCACTTCATTCATTTGTGTTTCTCCCTCCCCAATAAATTCCCCCATCTCCTAGAATGAGATTCAGCATTTTTCTTTTTACCTATAAATGCCTTAATGATGCTGCTTCTCTCTGGCTTCCTACTATTAGCCCATGGACTGAAGTTTTCCATCTAATTGAATCTCTGAACTTAGATTTCCTTCCTTCACATGGCAGATGTGCACTTTCCTAGACGAGTGTGAAGGAAGATGAGAACCTTCATATCTATATTAGCCTGGACTGCTGTGATTATTAACATGTCATCTATCCAAAAACAGAATTACTGACAGGTATTATACATGCACATTATACACCGTTCAATCCCCAAAAATAGTGTGCCTTATTATGTTTATTTGGAGGGGACCTAGCTCTTTTCAATTAATACTTACTTTTGTAGAAGCATGAACTTCTATTACTGACTATAGGCAATTCCAACGTGCATGGTTACCATTAGTGTTGAGCGAAGCTATCAAAACTTTGATTTGGCTGCTTTGCTGAATTTTACAAATTCGCTTTGTGACAAATTACTTTCTTTTCTTTTTTTTTTAAATAGCGGACACAATGACGGGGAATGGCGATTACACTGCCCCTCATCATTGAACCCCTCAGATGCCGCATTCATCGATGATTGCGGCATCTGAAATAAACATTGAGGGCTTTCAGGGGTTAATCCGGTAAAACAAACCAAAATACCAAACCAGGAGGAATAAGACTGACTGGATCAAAACCAGGAGGGGACAAACACAAAGGGTCGCATCAAGGTCCAAATGCAAAGAAAGGAAGGGTCAAGATCCAGGCAGAAGTCAGATGACAGGATACACAATGGCAAAATGGTCAGCCAGAGGCAGTTCCAGAAACACAGTCCAAAGTCCGAAACCAGAGAATAATAATGAGGAAAACAGACTCGTGAGAGTCAAACAGACCAAATCACAGGCAATTATGGGCAACAGTAGCCTGTTTAAATACCCTGTCCTGCAGGTCACATGATGCACAATGAGTCACATGACCTGCCTGACATCATCTGCATCTGATTGGCGGAGCTCCAGCCTGGTTGCTACGACTACTGGACACTTGCTGACAGTCATGGCCACCGGCGTCCAGGATCTAACAGCGGGGTTTGAAATAGCATGGTGGGGCAGCATGACATTGACAATGTGTTTAAGGGTTTCAACCTTTTTATTTATTTCACATTGCCCTCTGATCTCTCCTTATAACTTTAATGCAGTATCATGGCGGATCCTATAAACATGCCCATTGCATAGAATTCCTCGCATTCCGATTTCACCAACTTTGTAATAACATCTTGCAATTAAACCATTTTCATTGAGGAAACAGAAGACAAACTGTCGAGAAATAAATAACTGTAGACTATAGCTAGCGCGACGCAGAATGTGCCAAATACTGCAGAGGAGCACAGAAATGAACAGTCTGATTCTAATTAATTAACCTTTCCCAGATGTTCCGTGTTCTTTAGGGAAAATAAAATGTGGACTTGCAACCTTTCAACATCCGATTATCTCCCACATCAACCCTGTCACAAAATATTTAGGAAGCTTCGGTTTGGGCTATAGCACCGTAAAATGGAGCAGTTTAAATACAGTACAAGGGGCTTGTGTGAAAGATGGATGAATGCTGTGCTAGGAAGGACTACATAAAAAGCACAATTTAGCAGTAAAAAAAAAAAAATCTAATAATTGCTGCTCGTTTGTTAATCTGCTAATGTTGAATGGCGATTTCTACCGTGTGATGCTTAGCAGTTGGGTCACACACATAATTTTAGCCAATTCAAGCTGCACAAATGTCATTTTTTCCCCTTGGAGAGAGTCCATTTAAACACATTTGTGGCCCCTGTCCAGATTCAATACCCAGGATCCCAGCGCATCCGTTTCAGATATATGTATTATCATAATTGCAGGATTGCTATTGTGTTGAGCATTTACCATGTACAATGTATTGTAAAGTTACTGTTTCATTAATGTATTACACAAATGGTAGCCGCAGCGTTTGTGCCACCCAGCGGTGCAGTCGTACCGACCTGTGACTTCAGATATAGGCAAGGTAGACTACAGAATAAGGGCTCATGCACATGAGCATATGTATTTTGCGGTCCACAAAACACGGATCCATAAAAAATACGGATGACATCCATGTGCATTCCATATTTTGCGGAACGGAACAGCTGGCCCCTAATAGAACAGTCCTAGCCTTGTCCATAATGCGGACAATAATAGGACATGTTCTATTCTTTTGTGGAACGGAAATCCGGAAATGGAATGCACACGGAGTAACTTCCATTTTTTGCAGACCCATTGAAATGAATGGTTCCACATACGGTACGGACATGAAAAGAAAATATGTTTGTGTGCATGAGCCCTAAAGAAGACAAAAGGAAACATAATTTGCCTATGAGGCTTGCTTGAGAAAAAAACAGCTCTACTTTTCCCAGAGGGCTGGGGTTGGTATTGCAGCATAGCCCCATTCAAATAAATAGGGATGAACGGCAATACCAGACACAGTCCATATATAAAGAGTGTCGATTCTCAGGGAAAAGGTTATGCTTAGAGGTCAACAAAGTTCTTAAACTTCGATTCAGCTGCTTCGCCATATTTTCCACAAATTGCTTTGTGATATAGAAGAACATTTCTTTGCAATTAGCGGGCGCAAGGACGAGGAACGACGATTGCACTGCCCCTTGTCATTGAACCCCTCAGATGCCGCGTTCATCGGTGAGGAAAAAAAATACCCACAACGTCCATTTGATCTCTTAGAGGCCGGCGTGGCCATCTGGATTAATGATCAAGCACGAAATCCCGTGCAGTGCATGATGACGTCATCACGCCACCCAGCGTCGTGATGTCATACGTCACTGCGTGAGTGATCTCGCAATCAAGATGGTCGTGGTGGCCCCTATGCAATCAAATGGATGAGGTGAGTTTGATTCCCCCCCCCCCCCCCCCCATTTCAGGGAAAATTTATTTGTTGCCATGAAGCACAAGAAAAATTCTACTTCACAGTGAATCAAATTTTCCTGGAAATTCGGATTGAAGTCCACTTCGGATACTTTGATTCGTTCAACACTAGTTATGTTGTACAGATTAGATGAATTTATTCCTTATTTCCCAAAATGTGTATCAGGGGAAATGAGAATCATTAGCGGCAGCCACTCCCACTGTTCTAGACCATGCTTATATATCTAGATCTATCTATGCGCTTGTGACTGTGTTCATCTATAACCCCAGAATATTTACAGAACATTTCCTAGAGTCTGATTAAGGCTAACTTCACATTGCAGCAAAGCTATCCAGCAGGCTGTTTTGGGAGAGAACAACCTGCCAGTGTTTTCTGGATCCAGCATAGCTGGATAGTGCCACGTGTCTACCCTGCCAGACCCCATTGACTATAATGGGATCCAGCTGCTCCTCGTCAAAAATGCTGGGATTCAGCTAGACATTGGGGGAATTTATCATGAGGAGAATATTTGAAGTCAGTTTTGCTTGAGTCTGCGTTGGAATACTTTTTGACACATTTATCAAATGTCACAGGACCTTAAGGACCTCCACCGTGCAGTGGGCACCATAGCCGTCGGGTTTCTGCTATTTTAAATAGCAGAGAACTGCGGCACATGTATGCGATCAGCCATAAGGCTTCGATGTCTATTTCAGGAATATACCAATACAGGCCACTAAGTGGCAGCACTTTATTGTTATATTCTAAAGGAAGTGTTCAATGATGGCTATTTAGCCATCAATGAACACAATGGGCCATCTAATGATAGCCCATTGCCCATTGATTGGGCCAGTTATTGTCACCCAAGGTTAAAAGAAAGTAAATTTTTTTTTTATAAATATAAAAATAAAAAAAAGTTCAAATCACCCCCCTTTCCTTAAAGTAAAAATACTTAACCAATAAAAAAAAAATAAACATTATGGGCATCACTGCATGCAAAATTTCCCATACAATTAAAATATAACAATATTAATGGCATACAGAAAATGGCGTAACGGGAAAAAGAAAAAAACTGCCAATTTGCCATTTTTTGTCAGTTCAACTACCCAATATTTTTTTTTATAAAAATTGATCAAACACGGCATCTGAGGCGTTCAATTGGGGGTAGCGCATTAATCGTTGCAAAGGAATGCGCTTTGTGACAAAGTAATTCATCACAAATCAAATTTCTTTGTAAAATTTGGCCAAGCAGGCAAATCAAAGTATTCAGAACTTCGCTCATCACCACTAACGACAGTAAGGGTTTATTTACATGGCTGTATTTTCAGACGGCATCCGATTTACTTTTTTAGCAAATCGGATTGTGGACTCATTCATTTCAATGGAGCTGCAAAATATGCAGACAGAAAACTGTGTGCTGTCCGCATCCATATGTCTGTTCAGCTACCCTGGAAAAAAAAAAGTCCTATGATTGTTTTGTGGACAAGAATAGGCATTTGTTACATAGTGCAGAACCAGCGGAAGGGAAAATGTGGAATGCACACAGCCGATATCCGTGTTTTACGCTGTTTACGGACCACAAAACGGATACAGTTGCATGAATACCCCCTAAATTGAATAGTATGTGAGGTTTTCTTATGGCTTTGTAAAAGGTGGACAAGTGTTTTCATTATATGGGGTCACTTTGGATTACTGATGAAATGTACGGTGGGATCTGGTGAGCTTTAGAATTCAACTTCTAGGTTAACAAGTCGTATTCACCCCTCCGAATTCTATGTTCTGACAGTGGATTATAATTGCTAATCACTGCGCTTCTTACACAGGCTATCAGTGCCAGGACTTGTTTATTACCACGGATACCAAACTGCTCTTAATTATAAAGGTTGCCCAGGCTACAGCCTCTGCAAATGAACTTTGCAATATTTCAATTTGGTTTCCCAGAAGAGAACAGCTTTTCCCTCGATTATTTAATCATTGCACTAGCATCATCTTATGTGTTCCCTCGTGTGTAAGGCTTTATAAAAAAAAAAATAATAATATCGGAGTTGTCATGAGATAATCAGGTGAATTTGTTCTCGTGGGCTGTTTGCTTATGATAAGGGGACCTTGGACTTGCATTTGAATAATGATTCACACATGTGAAACGCGGTCTTTGTAAATTCCAATGGTGGAAAAATTCAGTTCTGCTTTTTTTTTTTTTCCAGACAAAGGATGTAATAAAATCTCTGTAATATTTGATTAATGTGGAACTTTCTCATTACAGATTCAGATGTAATGTTTAAATTATTTTAATAACAAAAACTTTTTTTTGCTGGGTGGCTGTTATAAGAGATGAGCGAAGTTATGGAAAATTTGATCTGGCTGCTTCGCCATATTTCACATTGTGGTGAATTACTTTCTCACAAAGCACATTTCTTTGTGAGTAGCAGGCGGAATAGGGCTTTCCGGGGTTAATTGAAATAAAAAAAATACTCACCTTATCGATTTGAGCTCAAAGAGGCCACCTTGGCCATCTTGATTGAAAATTCCGCCCAAAATCAAACGTCACACTGCACGAGATTTTGCATGGGATCTTCAATCAAGATCGCCGTAGTGGCTTCTTCACGCTGAAACGGATGAGGTCAGTATGGCTTTTTTAGTTTTGTTTTTTTTACATCATTTTCCAGGAAACTTCAACTCGCTCAACACTAGTTATAATATATTAATCACCTTTGTTCATTTGAGCTCAAAGTAACACTCATTAGAAGCCAAAGATCCGTTACCTGGTGGTGGTCACCTTGTTATAGACAATTTTAGAATATACCGTATTTTTCGCCCCATAAGACGCACTTTTTCTTCCCCCAAAATGGGGGAGAAATGCCCCTGCGTCTTATGGGGCGAATGCTGCCACTTTTACATCGCAAGCTGCGATGTATGAGCAGAGCGGGGACTCGGGGAGGGACTGGGAGGAGCTGGGGGCCGGCAATAGCGGCGGGGCGGTGCAGTCAGTGTAGTATAGCACCGCCCCGCCGCTCCGGTATGCTAATATAAGATCTCATATTGAAGTAATAGTTATTAAACATGCCCCCCAACTGCTATTACTACCTTACCTCCTAATCGCTGCTGTAGAATTCAGGCCAGGCGGGCGGGCGGCAGCGTAACTCGTGTCACGTGCCTGCGCCGCCTACTTTATGAATGAAGTAGGCGGCGCAGGCAAGTGACGTCAGTGAGATGCGCCGTCCGGCCGTCCTGCCTGCCTGATTTCTACAGCAGCGATTAGGATGAAAGGTAGTAATAGGAGTTGGGGGGCATGTTTAATAACTATTAATTCAATATGACAACTTATATTTTGTGCGTCGGCGGCGGGCGGGCGGGAGGAGGGGGGGGGTGGGGGGCTATTCGGATTGCGATCTGTGGATGACACTGTTACAGGGGGGGGGGATCTGTGAATGGCACTGTTATGGCCTGGGGGGGTCTGTGGATGGCACTGTTATGGGCTGGGGGGTCTGTGGATGCACATATATAACAGTGCCACCCACAGACCCCCCCCAGCCCATAACAGTGCCATCCACGGATCCCCCCTGTAACAGTGCCATCCACAGATCCCCCCCTGTAACAGTGCCAGCCACAGATCCCCCCCTGTAACAGTGCCAGCCACAGATCCCCCCCTGTAACAGTGCCAGCCACAGATCCCCCCTGTAACAGTGCCAGCCACAGATCCCCCCCTGTAACAGTGCCAGCCACAGACCCCCCCTGTAACAGTGCCAGCCACAGACCCCCCCTGTAACAGTGCAAGCCACAGATCCCCCCCATAACAGTGTCAGTTATCCACAGATCCCCCCATAACAGTGTCCGTCATCCACAGATCCCCCCATAACAGTGTCCGTCATCCACAGATCCCCCCCATAACAGTGTCCGTCATCCACAGATCCCCCCCATAACAGTGTCCGTCATCCACAGATCCCCCCATAACAGTGTCCGTCATCCACAGATCCCCCATAACAGTGTCCGTCATCCACAGATCCCCAGTAAAAGTGCCATCCACAGACCACCATTAGTTCCAAACCCACCAAACACACAGCACACCTTTTGGTTAAAAATATTTTTTTTCTTATTTTCCTCCCCAAAAACCTAGGTGCGTCTTATGGGCCGGTGCGTCTTATAGGGCGAAAAATACGGTACTCATGAGTCCAGGGTTAAATTGGTAGGACAGGAGAATTCTCTGGTTGGCCCAGGACTTTCAGTGACAATGATGATCCTCAACCACAGAGACTCATAATATAGGGTAAATTAAAAGGGACATGCTTCCCACTTTAGCTCTAGAGTCTCATCTCCTCTGATAAGCTAAACATAGTTTGTGATCTTTCAAAGCAGCATTTACTCTAGATTACAATTCACCAAGAATGAATTAAAGCAGTTTCAACTACTTTGGACAGCTGCGATCTATATGCCGTGGTATGCATATGGCCTTAATAAGGGGAGATCTCCACTCATAGGCACCTCTCACTTTGTAGGACCATGTAATGCCTCATTTAGCAGGGGAAGTAGTTACTCACCAGCTGCTCCTGTGATCAGCTCATTGATGTCCCCTTAAAACTTCCTCTTTATTAACCCATTATACATGAAGAGGCTAGAAACTTAATTTATATTTTTACTGCTGCTCTGCAAGAGACATTGTCATTATTAATATATGAAAGCAGTTTCCACAACGCACGTAGGCTATACCTTATTTAGTAAAACAGCCTCATTTACATATTATCATATTATCAAAGAAAGCTATCAGACATAATAAACTCCATTATGTTTATGGTTGTAGTGAAAATGTTGGTTAAAGGTATTTAGCTTTCTTTTGGCTTTGAAGTTTTCTTTACTTAGAAACCACATTTTGTTTTCCTTGCACTGCCCCGAGTGGCTTTGCATAGAACTGCCTAGCTAAGTTCTTTTTTTTTTTTTTTTTATAATGAAAGATGGATGTCCGGATATCAGGATTTGCACATATCCATCATCTGGAATTGTAAGCACTAACTAGAAGAACCATTGGTTGAATTCCCATGCTCCTGTGTTGGCAACAATTGGTGCTGTGTACATATTTTTTACTTTTGGATGATTACATTCTTTAGCATTTCTTTGCTCTGTAGTTTTAGGTACACAATAATTATTCATTTTATTGTTTGTCTCTTTTGCCAAGCGTATTCTTGGTTGCAGTCTTTATAAAAACTTTGCCAACACAATTCACATGATTCAATTATTTGTTACATAATTTATTATTTGCTATTAAATAACATTTTATTTATTATTAAATATTAATAAATCCTTTAAAAACAAATATGAAATAAATATTAAATAGGGTGTTATACTCACCCAATTGTTCAGCTCAGTTTTCTGTGGCGCTGGTCCGGTTCCCCTACATCTATTTGATTACAAACAGCAATGGCCACATCACTGTCCATGGTCTACTGTTGAGGACAGTGCAGTGGTCACATGCCATCTCCTGGCGTGTCAATGTCACCTGCAAAGTGATGTGCAGATGTTTGGAAGGTCACCCCTGCAGCCAATAACTGTCCTCAGCATTAGACCTCTAAGGACAGTGATTGGCTGCAGAGGTCACATGCCTTTTCAGGCACTCTTCCACTGCAGTTTGTAAATACACTGTGGCAGAAGGACCAGACCAGCACTGCAAAGAATGACACTGGAGAAAGGGATGAGTACAATATATTTAAAGAATGATCTTGAACAACTATTGCTTCCCCAGTATAATTTTACTCTCCAAATCCCTAATGTCCATAATCTTCTCCTTGTATAGATTTTATCTCTATATGGTGTGATATTGCTTATGTTCCGTTTTTTTACCACTATTTAAAATAAAGAATTTACAATTAAAAAAATCCCCCATGAGAGTGCTGCTTCTCAGAGCCCCCTATGGTTTATGCCTAGTGTTAATTACCATCCAACTTAGTGTAGTTGCTGTTCTCATAGTGATGACTTTATGTACAGATTTGTATGTAGATCATGTGGTGGTGTTGGTTTAGATACCATAATAAAGTAAAATATATTATGTGGTTAATATCAGTTGTTAGAGCCCCTGCTCCCCTTCTCCGTCATTGTTCAATACCATTTCACTTAGTGCCTTTTAATGCTATATATATATATATATATCATCAATTAGTTCAGATAATCTTATAGCTTGCAAATGGAGTATACATCACTTATGCAACAAGTGACACCCGCTGGCATCTTATGAGGCAGTGCCCGTGATAATTGGCAACTGACATAGACTGTAGTTTGCAAATTACTGGACGACTGCTGATAACTTAACTCATTCATTAGGATAACCTTAACACGTGTAAGTTCCAGCTGTTAAACTGATACACTCTTCATCTGAATGTTGGTGAACATGTTATTCATACCTTTAACTTCTGCCTACATTTCAGAGTATTAAGAGAAGGCACACATTCTTATGTATATTGCATTATCATGTGCTATGATGTACAATAACTATCATTGCAAAATATTGTAATATTTAATGGACAGATTTAAAGGGGTTCTCTGGGCTCTCCTGTATTGATGACCTATCTACAGGATAGCATTCAAAGAAAAGGTAATGGCAGCATCTCCAGACATTCTTTATTAGATGTGCTTCAACGAATGTGTGCAAAAATGCTTGATAAAGGCTACCATGTAGCCGAAACGTTGACATTTTTGTACACATTCGTTGAAGCATGTCTAATAAAAAATATCTAGAGATGCTGCTGTTACTGTTTCTTTGAACGCTAATCTGTGGACTACTGAGGATCTGCAGTCATGGTTTGGCTGGTGCATTCCGGTAAGGTTGAGAAGGCCCGTGTGTGCTGCTCTATATTGTCTTTTTCACTATCCTCAGGATAGCTCATCAATATCAGATCAGTTGGGGTCAGATTCCGGGCAGCCTTGCCGATCAGCTGTATGAGGAGATGGCGTACGTGCTGTCTCCCATCTCTCTTCCTGCTTACTGCTGCTCAGAGGAAATTTTTTATGATTGAATTTTACTAATTTTTGGCTAAAAATCATATTTTTTAAATGGACCTTCATTAAAAAATATTGAGCTGTTCTGTCACAAAGGGTTAACTGTTTTTCTAGCTGTGTGACTGTTCATCTAAAGTCCCTTATCTCTAAATTACTAAGTGGTCATAAACACTTATTTAAGCCACATTGTTATCGGTAAGATAAGAAATGAGCTATAATGAGTGTTTAGGAGGTCAGAGAGCAGAGATATTAAGCCTGTTAGCTCCAGGTCTGATGGAAAAAACTGAAAATCCAAAGGGTGCTACTAGAGCATGTCAGCTCTAAAGCAATAAAAAAATACAAAAATTAGCTCAAAATGAGTACAATGTAAAAATATAAAAATTGCCCCAAAGGTGTACATAGCCTTTAAAAATTTAAGTTATGTAGAATCTATTCTGGCAATAAGGAACAAAAAATAGGAAGGGTAACAATTTTTTGTATTCTTCACTCATTTCCTTAGTTCTATTAGTAATCTAAGTAAGTAGTCAGCACCTGTAACCATTCATCAAGCCCATCTCCTGCAAGGAATTCCTTTATGGTTTTCAGCTGATCAAATGTCTGCCATTATAGAGGCCAGTAATGTCATCTGTATGCATAGCTCATTCATAATCTCATTGCTCATGTTCTTCCTTACATCATGACAGACTCATCAATACCAAACACATTAACCTTGTGCTGTCTATTAGGATCACAGATCATTATTTTCTTTTAGCAATCATACTGAAATGTTCTTCATCATATTCCTTGAGCCATGTGCAGATTATACTAAAGTTAAAGCACAGTCATTGATGTGAGGATGCTATAAAATACTGGATATGCATCAAGTACATATGGTCACTTTGAAACATTTTATTATTTAATCAGCATAAACTTTGAAGTGATTTTGTATATATGTGATAGTGTTTACCTTAAACGGTTTGGACACTTTCTAGTTAGTGTAGACGAATGTGTTTGTGAAATGATTATATGGCACGTGCTAATGTAGCCTTTGTTGAACTTCTGCACCATTTTCTATATTTCATAAGGTATTGTAAAGATGTATTTTGTGCTGTCCACACTAAGGTCCTGCCCATGAGATGGCCGCTGATGGAGGGTCATGTGAACAGGCAAATCACGTTCATGTGATGTCCCCTCCATTCAAATACACTGCTCCCTCCATCTGTACTTGTTCTCTTGGGAGTTTAGTGCAATGTGTTTGAATGGAGGAGACATTACATGGAGGATATTTGTTCACATGACCCTTCATCAGCGGCCATCTTATGGCCATCTGTGACAGAATACCTTAATTTTTTTTAAATGGTGCAGAATTTCAACAAAGGTTTTAATAGTAACTGCCATATAACCATTTCACAAACACATTGGTCTACAATAACCAGAAAGTGGCCAACCCCTTTATCTTAAAGTCCAGAGCTGCATTAATAATTCTGAAGACGTCACAGCTGAAGTCTTCATGATACCTTTCTAACTTAAAGGGAAGATTTATCAATAGTGTTATAAAACACATTGTTCAATCAAATAATAAAAATGGCACTCAAATATAAATTTGTTGTAGCTCGTTATATATTTGAAATATTTCCTTATGACTGGCATACTTAAATGAGCACTGTTATATCATCACACTCTGCATAAATCACTAGTACAAGCATCCCCGCCTCTTGCGATGATCATTCACTCTGAATTCAATGTTAAAATCCATATTGCTAGAGGCAGGTTTGAAGATGAATTACCAGCTATACTGATATATCAGGTTACAGTTGAGGTCTATGGAGAGGAGGAAATGGAGGGGTTGATGTGAGCAAGAAAGGCACAGACTGAGATAATGTAGGTTTCAGATTTTTTTTTACTGTCTCAGCTCGGTTCAGGATTTATAGCTGCACTGTTCAGGATTGCTTTACAGTATCAACCAGACTGTTCCTGCTTCTAGGCGTGTACTACAGAGCAGCACTCCACTTTCCTGGGTGCTGTGTATGGAAGAACGCATAGCAGCTAGTCTTCACTGATTCTGAGGCTGACTGCCACGGCCGTAGGTAGGGACATGCACACACACATGGAGCCCTAACCTGAACCCAGCCCACTGACCCTGCCTACTTGCAGAACAAGTCCTAGATGACAAGTCCACAACTGGTCGACGTTCCCTATACTGGTAAGTGCAGAGCTACAATCCACGTGCCCACAAAACTGAAGGTACCTGTTCACTCACAGGACACACAAACAAACTCCAAAAGAAAGTTGAACCAGAAACAGTCAAACAAGGAGATCGATACCAACAGAATCACAAAGCGGAAGGAGGGAGCAATAACAAGCCAAGGGTCAATACCGGACAGGAAGAAGGTACAGAATCCCTAAGCAGAAAGAAAGGTCAAAGTATAGCTGAAGTCAAATCCAAAAGCAACAGTACAATACACACAGGTAGCAGAGCACAGCAAGGAAAACCTATAACTGGCAAAGGAGATTGCCAGTTACAGCCTTAAATCGGGAGCTAATCACCTGAGCGCTGACATCACCTAAGGGAGCGTGGCCAAAGTGGGTGATTGAGAGGGGGCGTGGCATATACAGAGTCACAATGGGCGTGACCTAAACAACATGAGATGGGTGTGGTCTAAATGCTGAGTCACCAAGGGGCATGGCATGACAGCAGGTCTGGGACCGCGCTGCGCTGGAGCTCGGACAGGCAAGTTGGTGACACTGACAATTAGAGATGGGGTCTGCAGAGGGAAAACTGGTTATAAATGCAAGATAAAAGTCATATAATAGAAATACTCATGTATACACACATAACTATTTAGAGAAATCAAGAGCTGGTGATTTTACACATTACACATATAATTTGCACTAAATCTTTGACTTTATTTAATTTGGAATATTGTACAACTACTTTAAGCAGCAGCACTTCTTCTAGACATTTTTAAAACTATTTTGAACTGAGTAAAATTTGATGCACATTATGCACACCACTGTTTTAATATCCACCGAAATTTGGGAAATTTAGCTTTGAAAATCTCCCTTGAATTGTATAATCGGAATCCTAGTTATTAATCCAGTGGCAGATGTCTTGGAGGAAGACCCTATGATCAGAGAGAGGTTATCATTACCATTACTAGAATTATTTGCTTATATTTTTGAATGAGAAAAGAAGACATTTAGGAACTATGATATAATTTCTCACATTTCCAATGTTTTTGATGTTTCTTATTAATTTAAATTGTAATTTAATATAATTTCATTTAAAGGGCTTCTGTCACCCCACTAAAGTCATTTTTTATTTTTTTGGGCTAGTTAAATTCCTTATACTGTGATATATGAATATATAATGGTGTTACTTACTTTCCTTCAGCAGTTTCTTATAAAAACTAACTTTTATAATATGTAAATTAGGTCTCTACCAGCAAGTAGGGCGTCTACTTGCTGGTAGCTGCCGCAAAAAACCGCCCCCTCGTCGTGTTGATTGACAGGGCCAGCCGCGATCTCCTCCTCCGGCCGGCCCTGTCAGCATTTCAAAAATCGCGCGCCTGTGTTCATTCGGCGCAGGCGCTCTGAGATGAGGAGGCTTGCCTCCTCAGCACTCCCTCAGTGCGCCTGCGCCAATGACGTCTTCTCTTTCGGTGATGTCATCGGGGTATGCGCACTGAGGGAGTTCTGAGGAGACGAGCCTCCTCATCTCAGAGCGCCTGCGCCGAATCAACACAGGCGATTTTTGAAATGCAGACAGGGCCAGCCGGAGGAGGAGATCGCGGCTGGCCCTGTCAATCAACACGACGAGGGGGCGTTTTTTTGCGGCGGCTACCAGCAAGTAGATGCCCTACTTGCTGGTAGAGACCTAATTTACATATTATAAAATATTATAAAAGAAACTGCTGAAGGAAAGTAAGTAACACCATTATATTTTCATATATTGCAGTATAAGGAATTTAACTAGCCCAAAAAAAAATATATAATAATATATGACTTTAGTGGGGTGACAGAAGCCCTTTAAATTTGTGCATATATGGAGACGTGCACCCTATCTTTACTGGATTGTGTACCAGTGCCGCCATTTTTCCTTGGTATATATATATATTTTTTTATTTTTTATTTTTATTTTTTCACTTTTTTGGCCTTATTGTCCTGACCACTTTTGTTACTCATTATTATTTTAATATTTCAGTGTCTATCACATTGGTTTAGTTATAAGTTCAGTTTTCAGTTTTGTGAGAACAATTTCATCCTCCCCAGGCAAGCCTCATGGTGCACACTTTGGAGATCTAATCCTATATGGTATAGCAATATTATTTTACACCACTAAGAAAATAAGGAAATACCCTACTAAGTCTCTCTGCCATACCCCTATATGTAATACCATAAATTTAAGGTTTTCAGATTAAGTGAAGACAAAGTCCCCTTGGATTATTTATCTTAATTTATTTCACTGAATTTCTTAATGAAAACAAACAATAAACGATGCACATCAATCATTATTGTATTCTTATCACTAAAAATATTGGCAGGTGTTAAGAAATGTAATGAAATAAATAAAATAAAAATAATCCAGTGGGGCATTATCTTCACTTGTTCCAGATTTTCTATTTTTTCATTTTTTTGTGAAATAGCTAAAAAGTACAAATAACTTCTGATTCATGGCAATTCTGCACATTTTGCACAGCATGGAGCCAACAATGCAGCAGATTATCCAAACCCAGTGAACACTGGCGTTCCATAATTATTGGTAAGGAAATTAAATAGGATATCACTAGATATGTAGTGAGAATTAATCGTGGTAGCTGTTGTAATTATATTTTCAGGAGGAATTAATTACGGTTTAGTTCATTCCATAGGATTGTTATCGCCTGTTTCCATTTCCATGTCACATTAGAAATTTTTTCTCAGGAATTATGTTGTACCTTAGGGGTAGATGGGTAAACCCTTAGCTGTAATTACTTGTGTAATAATTTACTAGGTTGACGAAGACAGCTATAATAACAAAATGCACAGACTGCTATTTACAAAGAACTGCATATATATTATCAGTTCTTACTCATAGTTTACATCCCTTTATCCCTTTATTGTCCCTATTTTGTACATATGTAAAAAATAAATATAAAATATAAAATGGATCTTCTATAAAGACCATGATTGATCAGTATGATAATACATACCATACAATGAATACCAGTGGTACCCAACAGTCTCTATTGTCTATCGATTTGAAACTAAGAACAGCACTGCTGTGAAATTTTGCCGATGGTGTCTGGAGATGACCAAATTTCCTAAAATTCACTTCTGAAGTTTGACTCTCTCTCTTTTTCTCAAGTCTTAAGACATTCTGATTCTGGCTAATCAAAATTTTTTGAATAATTTGGGTTAGATTTTAATTCTGAAGAATTGATTGACTTATCTCTAGAGCCATTGGTAACCATGTGAAACAGCCTTACCAACACAGCTCAATTTAAATTAGGGCACTATTGGACACTTAGAAAAACTAAAATTTGGATCAGTTAAATTGCCTATGCTTTGCCATTTTCACAGAATGTAGAATGCGAGAATTGATAACTCCCTTAGAGTTAGCCCTATGCCAAATGTTGTCTGTTACAGTGGGTCCACACTCACTTCTTGTTACATCCTTTAAAAACTAAATAATAATGTAAAGTATGCCATCAATTAGGTGGAGCAGCAGTTTAGTGCTCTAAATTTATGAAGCAAATTTAGATAAAGTTGGAGTAAATTGTGGCATCTTCATCTCCTAAAATCTTTTATACTGTGATTGTTTTTCTTGTTACTTCTCCTTTCTATGGTAATTTGATTAAGAAATAAAACTATTCAATCTAATACAAAAGTTAATTCATAATAAAGTAAATAAGAAATGCCCGTTTAAAATTTTTCACATGCAGAATTTTTGAGATTTTAAGTGTTCTTAGTCATGAACTTTGTCACAGACTTGATATGGTACATATTCCCTTTATAATTCCCCATAAATAGATCGGGAAATGCTCATAACATAAGAATTCCCTGAAGTATTCTGAGGAAGTAAAACTGTATTTCTATTTGTATTTCTTAATCAACTTTAATATTCCCTTATCCATTGACGTTTTTGTTGTATGTCTTGTGTGCCGTCAGTAAGTGACAGGACGTGTATTTGCTGTAGTTTGATCTTGAATCTCAAGGTTTCTGCTGAGGCAGCGCTTCTTTAAGTTTTAGGTGGAGTTTGTATTACCAGCTTGTGAAGCAATTTTCATCTGCAGTCGTGACATTTGTGCTAAGTAAGCTATCTGGGAAAGTTTCTCTTCTGCTCATTTTTGGAGATCATGCATTCACATTTTTAAACAGAAGGTCATGTAAACCAGTAAAAATGCTAATCATTGCTTGTTGGAGCGGGGATTTACAGTGCAGACAGTTTTGCTGTAAACTGGGAGAGGAAATAACGGTTTGTAGAAAGGTCTGTGAACCTTAAAGGTCCACTAAACCTAAATAGTTTAGTCATAAAGGGAGAGTCATACGAGTGACTGTTTTTACACACTTTAAACAGCAACCTGCTCTGAAAAAGAGAAAAGGACCAATTCCTGTACAGTCACATGGTGTAAAAAATAAATAAAAATTGGAATCTGATTGGTTGCTATGGGCAACTAAGCCAGTTCTACTTTACACCAGATTGATAAATGACGCCATATATATTTAGTGAACCATATATAAAAATGCACAAGGAAAAAAAAAGATATAATAAAAAAAAAGAAAAATTAATATATGCAGATAAAGGTGTACAAACAGTCCTCTGAAATGGATAGGGAATATTAGCCAATTATTTTAGGAACAAAGATAAAATAAATAATGAAAGTTTATAGCATGAAGTATGACATATGTATCATTCATAGGTAAGTACACAAAAGCAACATGGTAAAAGAGATGAGTAACACGTCATACATTGAATCTGCCCATAAAAAATGAACCATTCCTCGCAAAACCCACATTGAGTGTGGTGGGTCTCTTGACTTGGTATTGCTGGCTAACGTTTTGGAATATAATACAGGATAAGCAGCACTACAGATTCCAACAACTGGATAGAGTATCTACCATTAATAGGATAGGTGGTGCTCGCGGGTAGAGATCCTGGCTGGGGGTCCCGATATGTACCAAAAATATGTAGAAATCCACAGCGCTCTTCTGTTTGTGAAAAGAAAAATCCAGTCTTTTATTTAAATCAGCAGCATAGCGACAGCGACGTTTCGACCATCTCTGGTCTTTATCGCTGTCACTATGCTACTGATTGAAATAAAAGACTGGATTTCTCTTTTCACAAACAGAAGAGTCCTGTGGATTTCTACATATTTTTGGCTTACGTTTTGGACAGAATGTATCTGACTGGAAACTTGGGTATATTAACTATAGTATGTGCACTTTTGTTATCTTCCTATAGTGTACTTAATAATAAATGATACAGTATGTGTGTCATGCATATATATAATGTACATCTTTATTCGTTGGTCCTGACTCCTTTGTATTTAAAATTGGCTTAAATTCCTTATCCAGTGAACCTTCTTGCTTTCTCCCCGTTGTCTGTATGTACAGATTTTTAATTCTTATGTGCATTTTTATATCTGGTTCATGTGAGCCACCTTTTGACTCCACAGAAGCAGGAAGTACTTTGCTTCCAGCCCACCTGCTTGGTAATGTTAGCTCTAACCTCTACTGTCGCAGCAACTAGTACTGGAGAATCATACTCATGCCCTTTTTTTTTATATTTTTTAAAGTGACAAGCTTTTCTTTAACTGGTCATCCAAATACCCATCATATTGTATGGGATGCACAATCTTGACATAATACCCAAAAAATAATACAAACATGTACATATGTAACCGAGCTGAACTTGACTCTGATAACACATGTCACAGTGTTATCTCGTGCCATCTTGTGACAAAAGCCATTGACATATATTGAAAGAGTTAGATAACCTTTTTGTGCCATTTTTTTACGCGTTAACCATCAAGTTTAGCTAAGCCGCATCTGTACATAAACTGACTAATTCCAGACAACATGCAAAATATGGGTGATCTTTCAGTGACACATCACCAATATGCAATGAGTTATACTAGCTAAGAGCCAAGCATGAGTGCTTCCGTGTCTTCAGTGGCCACTTTGCTTCGGATGGACATTTCAAAAGGCGACTAAATATGGAATATTCCTTTTCGTAGAACTTTATGTGCATTTGATGGCTTCTTTTCCAATCATATTGAACTGACCTAAATAAAAAAGTAATAAAAAACAACCTAAAGAAGCCGAGGGAAATAAAAATATGGAGCAGGCCTTGAATACACATTTCGAGCGTAGTATCTCTCGTCTGTGTACACACAGCAGATTTATTATTTATTAGACAATGATTAACTGCTGTAGCCTCCGCACAAACATGCTTTTTCGAGCTTCTATTAGACTGTCAGTGATTCCAGTTATTTTGATATATTCATTTTCAAGTAAATCATCGCTCGTGACTTTTGCCTGACCAAATCCAATCAAATTCTTGGCATATATTCCCCCTTTCCAGAGTCATACATATAGAGTACAAGGTTAAATCAGTTTCTGAAACCTTACATGCTGATTCACAGTGGAGGCCGTAATGTAACTGTAGTCAGGAAAATGGATTTCCTTACATGTATACTTTATTCACAGTGATTGTCGCTATCTGATTTAAAGCTAGGGTAACCTCAAAGGCACCGCCGCTGCCATCCATCTGGGTAGGGTGTGAGCTTTATCGGTAGGCCAAAATGCAGTTCCCCTTGTTTCCTTTTAGTCTTTCTCATAAATCACAGATCTTTGTATTGTCGGAGCGGCCGGCTCTGTGTGTCTACGTTTCTAGCTTTGTTCCCACATTTATTTGAAGTCAGTGTGAAAATAATCCATTTGGACTATAATTCCAAGTAGATAGTGAAAGAAATGGACAGTAAGGCAGATCTAAAATGTGTGTCTACACAATGCTAATGCTAAATCTACAGAAAGAAAAGAAAAAAAAAAAGGAATAGGTTAAAAGAAATGGATACCGATTGCTGTTAAGGTGGTGTAGCCAGTTACCACATACCCTATTAGAGAATGTTTAGTTAAAGTGGTTGTCCAGGTAAAGATAATGGTGACATCATCAGGATATGTCATCATTATCACATTGGCAGGAATCTGAATCCTTGCATCCCTGCCGATCAGTTGTTTCAGGGAGGTGCTGCTCTCACCGGAGCTCTGGTGAGCGATGCAGGCTCTCGGCAGCTGTGCATCATATAGTGGCAGTGCTTGGTATTGCACCTCAGCCCCATTGACTTGAATGGGGTTGAGTTGCAACTAGGCCATGTGACCGATGCACAGTGATAGGCTGGGGTCCCGGGAGTCGAGCTGCTGCCTATCTAATATATCTGTAATTTCCAGATAACCCCTTTAATAAAGGAATGCCAAAATTCAGAACCCTTGTCTATTAGCGAGAACAGAGAGCAGCTCCAACAAGAGTCTGCTGCTATGCAGGACCCAGCCTGTTAGTACCCACTGAATTCAATGGAAACTGTGTAATGTCCCGGTGTTAGTGCTGCAGGAGAATCAGTATTCAGTGTCTGCTGACAGATTGAAGATGAGAAGTTTCTTCTGTTATTTATGATTAAAGTTCAATAATGTACTGTAGAATATGAAATAATCTATAGAACAGCTGATACTGTGTACCTAAATACAACACCATATACGATAATCTTATACTGCACAGCAGGATCGTTTTAGCAAATCAAGAGTGTAGGCTTATTAGTAGTTGTACATATAGGGGCACATTTTTTAAGACAGGCACTTTAGACAACAATTTTAGACCGAGAGTGAGCTGGGCAAAGTCACAGATAGCGGCACAACTAGCTGCCCCTGAAATACGCCTAATTTCAGCATAGTAAATGATCCCCATAGTACTTTTTAATGCATTCTTTATATCAGAACATGGAACATTCCTTTAATAAGTTTTCAGCTTTTGGAAATTATAGCTCCCACCAACAGAATGCAGCCTGCTCTCTCCTGCAGCCTGTAATCTGCCTATAGTGCAATGGAAACAGGCCAGATGTGGGCTTTAGAAAGGGAACACCATTCCAATACTGTGCCCATTTACAGGATGCTGAAGGAAGATATCTATTGGTGAAGGGCTCCATAGCCAATTAAATGTACACGTTTATTAATATCTATGCACCTAACACCAACCAAATTGTATGATTTGATGCCCTCTTTTCAATTGTCAAAACCTTTAAAGAAGGAGTAGTCATTATGGGAGGTGATTTCAATATCACTCTGAAGCCTCTTGTAGACTCCTCATCTCAAAAGTCTGCCCTATCGCATAGAGCCCTTGGCTCTATATGTAAAAAAAATCCACAATACACATTAGGTGGATGGTTGGAGAACCTTAGATCCCTCTGAAAGGCATTATACATTTTTTTCAAATGTACACGGGTCATACCAAAGATTAGACTACATATTAATTTCCAAAGAACACCTCCAACTCTGCTTTGGAGCCCAAATCGACTCAATCCAACCTTTCAGACCATTCTCCTTTACTGGTATCCATAAAAACACCACATATGCCCCCCAGATAAGTCTTGGCTGCAAATATGAGCTGAAGGTTTTTCAGGTTCGCCTGTCATTAAAATGAATGGGACAGCCGCAAACTTACGGTTCGCGAACATTTGATCGCGTTCACGAACCGTCCCGGCAGATGTTCGTCCATCACTAATCTTGAGACCATGCAATCATAGAAGCATCCACTTAAATAAAATGCAACATAAATAGAAAGTAACCAGTAGTAACAATGTAACATAGTACGCAATCATTACCATGCCAATTTTCACATAAAAAAATATTGTAAAATATAACAAATATACGAATTTGCGAATATATGACAAATGTTCTACAAAATATTTGCTAAATATCACAAATTCAAATATGACCTCTGCCGCTCATCACTAATTGGGAGGAGTAGATTGTATGGGATAGATAGGAATGGAGAATAACTGCGTGTGTTAAGAGAGGGTAGAGGGGGTGCGAAAAATCAGGTGAAAAAATAAAGTTAGCAACCTGAGAAACATGTTTAAAGGTGTTCGGAAGTAAGTTCATCTCACTCTCCCATTGGTAATCTTCTGGGGGTTGCTCCCGAGGTTCCCCTCTTGTTCTTGTGAGGCTTTGGGGTACGCTGTCTATCCCAAGGTTCAATTGGTGGAAGATCTGAAAGATTTGTCAAATCCTGGATGGGATCCTAGTTTTGTATATCCAATGGATCAATCTTTAGGTGATCATAGACTAGGTCCAGGTCCAGGAATGTGGTAATTGACATTTTGTGACCATCATACATAAAGGAGAGTCCAAAAGGGAATCACCACCTATATGGTGTGTTATGTGATCGAAGCCAATCTGTCAAGGGCTTTAGGGCTCTTCTTTTTTTTAAAGTGGATTAAGCGAGGTCCTGGAAAACAGAGATGTCATGCCCATCCCAAATCACGGACTGTGTCTCGTGCTTTGGCCAGAACAGCTTCCTTTACAGGAAAGCTCAGGAATTTGCATATTATGTCCCTTGGTGGGGCTTTGGATGCTGGTTTAGGCTTCAGGGCTCTATGTGCCTTCTCCAAAATCACTTCATGGGCTGAGTCTAGCCCCAGGAGGGATATGCATATCTGGATTATTGTATTTGGGATATCTCCTGTGGCAACCTTTTCTGGTATGCCCCGGAAGCGCAAATTGTTGTGTCCCCCGTGATTTTCTTGGTCTTCTTTTGCTTGATGCTGAAGGATAGTGGTCTGGGAGTCCTCATGTGATTCTACCCTTCTCCTTATGTGCCGGACGTCTTGTTTTATAGCCGACAGGTCAGTACTCAGTGGCTCGAGTGCCAAGGCTAGGGAGGAAACCAGAGCTTCTTTCAGGTAAGTGCAGGAAATATGGAGGCTATCAGTTCCTACATTTATTGCCGCTTTTTGATGTCCTGAGGTGTCACCAGCTTTAGATCCTCCAATCTTCACCATATTGGATCCACCAGGCAGTGTCACCAGGCTGAAAGTGTGAACTCATACACAGAGCAGCAGCTTCAAGCGGCCATCCACTTCAGGCGCTAGCTCCGCCCTTCTGCACTTGCAATTTTTGGCCGGCATCTGTAACTGCTATTTGTGCAAGAGCAACCTAGCCTAGCATTAAGCACTGAGCTGCATGGAGATCCCACCGCCGGGTCCACATCAGGTTTTGGCAGCTTAAAAGTGAACGAGAACTGTAATAGTAACATGTCTCTTCTTCATCTGTCAGTGCAGATGACTCTATCACTTAGGAATCAGAAATCCAATTGATAGTTCTTATGAATATATATTTCAATTAAAATTATGCTTATCAAAACGAATACATGCTTTTCTGTATGGAAGCAGGAAATGGTGATAATGATTTGCAAATAATGTTAATTACAAACAATTAAAAGAGATAATAGAGTGAATCTAAGTATTCCTGTTGCCTCTATATGAATTTAACAGCATGAATAACTTTCTTCCATTGGTTTGTTGTTGGCTAGAAGTTGTATCAGTATCATTGGATGTCATGCATGTGTAGCAGAATTGAGTTCACCAAGCTAGTTAGAGGAGCTAAGGCTCTGTTTACACATACATACATACATACATACTGAGCAGTGCTCCTGATGTCTACACCAAAAGACTTCAAAGGCTATGTAGGCCTTTGGGGGCAATTTATTTTTTAGGATTGCATTTTACTCATTTTGGGCAAATTTTTTTCACTATTGAGCCGTTCTGTCACAAAGTGTTAACTGTTTTTCTAGCTCTGTGAATCATACTTTTTACTTTTCCTTTGTGCTGGTCATTTAATAACCCTTATCTTTAAATTACTTAAAGGCCATAAACACTTATTTAAGCCACATTCCTATCATGTTACCTTGTCTTTCTCAAAGTTTACAGGGACATGTAGAACATTGAATGGAGCCAACCACAAAAACTCAGGGAGATGTAATAGCGTGGCAGCAGAGAGTATGTGAATATGATTTTTTTCAACAGGTAAAGCATGCTGCCATCAACAGTTAAAAATGCCCAAAAACTGGACAACATCAAAGCAGTTATGAAATCCTATTTTCCTTTTTTCCCCACAACAACCTCATTATTGGTCTACTGATGCGACACCACAGATCAAGGCAGACAAGTAACAACTCCTTATATTTGGTTACAGGAGAACTCACAGTTTATTTCAAAGTAATTAAGTCTAACTTACTTTTGTGGAAGTTCTTCTAGGTTAACACAAAAGAATTTGCTGTCACATTTATTACAGAAATAATGCACACATAGAAATATGTATTACATTTGGTGCTGCTCTACAGGAACCATTAATATAAAGGTGTGAATAACCTCATCTTGGAGCACTTGTTTGCGGTTCACACGTAAAATAAACATGACATGGTAGTTAAGATTTTTTTTCTACTGAAAATGACATCTGCACTGAGAGACTGGTTTCTGGGAAATAGTTGCTTGTTTCATGGGGTCAGTGACGTCTATAGAAAACATTGTACATTTTGTGTACATTGCTCATTCTAAATATGCTCTTAAGTCGTTCTTTTTTACGTGGTGGATAGACCTGATGCAAAGTTTTCTCTTATATACCGTATTCACCATCAAACGTTTGGTTCTGTAAGGGGCAATTCACTAAGATCATTTGGACTTGCGCCAGAGCTGAATTTGTCATTATATTCTCTTAGCGTATATTGTCGTGAGTGACTATAATGTGAAATTCTGAGTTGATGACTTTGGGACTGTTAGGCAGGGTCTCCTTTTCAGGTAAAGCAACCCATGTGTCAATGGACATACCTGGCTTTGCATGTCAGATCCATTCAAGTAAATGCTTCAATACCACAAACATCCCATAGACCAGTGGTGGGCAAACTTTTTTGTCAACTGAGCCAAATATCGCCAAAACCACATTTTTTTTTGAGAGCCACATTTTTAAAACCTAAAATATATAGGAAGGAAGCGCATGCTGAAGTGAATGGGTCCATGATGCGGGCTGCACACGGCCGTGTGCAGCCCGCATCATGGACCCATTCACTTCAATGGATCCAGGATCTGGGATATGACTGCTACAGAGTGCTTCCGTGGTGCTTCTGGCTGTGCCTCTGCACCGCAAAAAAGTAGCGCATGCTGAAGTGAATGGGTCCATAATGCAGGCTGCGCACGGCCGTGTGCAGCCCGCATCATGGACCCATTCACTTCAATGGGTCCAGGATCCGGGATATGAGTGCTAAAGAGTGCTTCCGTGGTGCTTCTGGCTGTGCCTCCGCAATGCAAAAAAGTAGTGCATGTGCTGTTCAGCTTCTGTGGATGACGCACTGTTAAGCATCTGTGGATGGCACTGTTATGGGGTGGATCTGTGGATGGCACTGTTATGGGGTGGATCTGTGGATGGCACTGTTATGGGGTGGATCTGTGGATGGCACTGTTATGGGGTGGATCTGTGGATGGCACTGTTATGGGGTGGATCTGTGGATGGCACTGTTATGGGGTGGATCTGTGGATGGCACTGTTATAGGCAGGGGATGTGTGCTATGACACATAGGGCCATGAGGGGGGCCAGCATAAGACACACATATAGCATCTTATGCTGGTCCCCCTCATGGCCCTGTGTGTCCCCTCATGTGTCCTAAACTGCACACATAACTGGCTTTGTGTGTAAAGTTTTTTTACTACTGTCTGAACTCTGAAACAAGCTCTCTCCTATTGATAAAATGGCCAGCCTCTGTACTCACTTTCACTATGAATGCACTGCAGAGAGCGGGCCGGTGTTCTGCCACTTTTCTATACCCGGACAAAAGTCTATACCCGGAAGTGATGTAGCTGCACCGGAAACCGCTCGCTGCAGTGCATTCATAGTGACAGTGAGTACAGAGGCTGGCCATATTATCAATAGGAGAGAGATTGTTTCAGAGTTCAGACAGTAGTAAAAAAACTTCACACACAAAGCCAGTTATGTGCCCCTTCATATATAATTTTCGGGGGCGCAAAATCGCATTTATTGATTATTCGAGATTCGATTATTCGCGATTTGATTATTGCGCACGAAAGAGCCGCATAGAAGTGTCTAAAGAGCCACTTGTGGCTCGCGAGCCGCACTTTGCCGACCACTGCCATAGACAAATGTGAAATGTGCTGGTGTCATTATAAAAAAGGGGCTCCTATCTTCTAATCTCAGACATGCCTATTACAGTGTCAGACTGAAGTTCCTTGGGCCCACCAAAGGAAATGATTGTCAAGTCTTTGTGTTTACAGGACCCTAAAGGCTCTCTTTTATTTAAGTTCAATTATTGTCTGAGCCCACCAGAGGATCATCTTGTACTCTGGTGGGCTACTCTGACTCTGTCTATTAAGATAATGTAATAGACTTACATTAAGATTTGTGGAAAACAACAGATGAGGTATTATCCATAAATGTACCAGATTTCTCAATGTGGCTGGTGCTGGATGATAAATCTGATGATGTCCGGATTCCAATTTTTTTGTCTGGATTCAATTGTTTACCTGATCCTTGTCTTCTCCAGGTACAGTAGATAAGCTAAAGCCAGTTCCTGGCATCAGCTTTCTCCTCTCTCCCTATTGATGACATATGTGTGCGTTTGGGGGAGTTGGGAGAGTTATCTATTAAATATGTATGGTCGCTGTCTAGTATACGTTTATTCTACTTTACTTTATGAAAGATTTGTGCCAATATTTAAGACCCTTTTTCAATAATTCCGTCCCACTTGTTGGGAAAGTTGAAAAAAAAATTTCAAAAACATAATAAATGTGGTAAAAAGCATACTTTTGATGCAATTAAGCCAGACATCTGGCATCCTTTGATTAGCAATTCTCCTATATGTGTTGATCATCTTAAAAAGGATAATTATGAGACATAAACAGAATGAGGGGGTTTTAGAGAGGAGAAGGAGGCCCACTGCAAAAATAAAATCAGAATACCTTCCTGTTAATGGCCAATGTAACCCAACTAGCCTGTCAACTGGTGATATGGCATCCTTTAAATGGCAAAATAATCCTGGGGAGTTATTTAGAGCAGGGGTGTGTCTATGTGTATCTTTTATTTTCAGTTGGCTATTTATGTATTGGGTTAATCTAATAGATAATGGCCAGTAATAATGACCCTCCTTGCTTTCAAACTAGACTAGACCCCTATATCAGATCAGACCCAATTCTCTAAACAAAATTAGATCCCAGACCAGATAAATAATAATTATTCAAATACAAGAGCAGACTCATGTACTTATCCTCCTGGGCCCTTCCTCTGGTCCAAGTGTTGCCATGCTGGGTCTGTCCAGTATCAGGATGTAGTAAGTAGTGACATTAAGATCCACTCTGCTGTGGTACCCAGAGCAGAAGAGAGGCTTTGGAGCGAAGAGGATTAGTACATGAGTCCACTTGGATTTGACAAATTTTTCTTTAACTGATCTTTATCTGGTCAGGGATCTGAGTTAATTTCAGGGTCTGGTCTGGCATGTAAAACCCTTAAGAAGTGGCCAAAATTAGGCAGGAGTTAACAGCAGAAGTTCCTTAACAACTAAACTTTGTCAAGCGTTACTTAACAATCCAAGTGATTTTCTCACTTATTATTTAATTTTCACATGCAGGATTTTGTTCTCGAAAGAAATTGTTGCTTTACTTTCATGAATAATACTTGATATCCAAGTTTAGGAAGAAGCTGCCTGTGCATGAATTGTTAAAACACCTGTTCCAAGCAATAACTGTTGGATATAAGGACAGAATAAGTAATGATAATTTACATTTTAATTAGCCTTTCAGAAGAGCTGGAAGTTCAAACACTGAATTGCATTTCATTAAAGCCTGAGCTATTGCAAGCGTTTATTCACATGACAATCATGCAGGTAGATGTAAAACAACACCTTGAGAGTCACCTACACAGATGTTGTATCCACAGAATGGGGGGTGATAACGTAACATCAACAAAAAAACAAATAATGCAACACATACAGAACGAATCGCATTTGTCATGTACCATTTCACTGAAAACACAAGACTTTTTGTTTTGTGCCGCCGCTCAATGCATTTTAATTTTAAGCTTGTGCGACGTTACAATACAGCCAGTGTTGAACAACCTGTGCTTTTTTAGATGTTGCTGCTGAAATCCAGTTCTCAAAAGTCTCTGCCAATCTGTCTGGCAGGCCGTGCTGAGTGTTAAAGATTAATTTTATTGTGGCTGAAGGACCTTCCCATTTCTATGTGGGAGGTCAAGAAGCAGGGAAAGGCACAGGCTTATCCTTTGCAGCATTTCAACATTTTAAACAATGGCAGCTGGAAGCCGGTGTAATCCTCCATAAGGGAAAAAGAAGATTTATTTGCAGAATAAAATATGGCTTCAAAATTGAATTATGTATCCTTTTTAATTGGCAGTTTAAAAGTCTAAGTAAGTAAAAGTCTAATACTAGCTGTTAAATACTTAAAGGGGTTGTCTCATCTGAGACAATGGGGGCATATCGCTGGGACCACACCTATATCAAGAACGGAACCCTGAAAGTGGTGTAGGATGCACTGTGCATGCACAGCCCCCCTCCACTCATTTCTATGGGGCCGTCAAAAATAGCCGATCGCTGAATCGGCTATTTTCATCGGGCTTCTATGAGAAGAACATTTGGTGGTGGCCGGACTGGAGTCCTCCAGCCACCATTTTGCGGACTCAGTTGTTAATATAGGTGTGGGTTTCAGCAGTGGGACCCGCACCTATCAGAGAATGCGGGTGTATCCTAGCAATATGCCACTGTCTCCGATGAGACAACCCGGTTAAGTATCAGTTCTTTCCTTTGTTATCAGTGATACTTGGAGTTGCCCAGTTTTGACAATCTTATTTTGGTAGAATCATTCCCTAATGCTAACCTGATCACAGGGTGTCTTACTGCTGGAAATATAAGGGTAGCCCCTGATCTGTTATGGATCCCAGAAACCAGTGTTTGCTTTGACTTTGGCATCACCACAGACATAATAAAGCATTGAATTTCCATTGAAACCAGTGGTCAGTTTGTCTAGTGATTGAACATATGATGCTCTTTTGCGCAGATTTCTTCTCAAAATTATAAAAATTCCCCTTTGAAAATACCAGATAACTACTCGGATCTGTTCACATCAACCTTGTTTACCTTATCAGGACTCCCAGTTGAAGAATTTCTCCTCCCAACTTTGCCCAGAACAGGGAGCCATCTCCAGTATCTCCTCATTGCTTCATGGGTGGAACAACTGTTGACCAAAAGCTATCTATTCTAATTACACATGCATACTTGGCTGTGAATGCATGTTTTTTGAATGGGAGGGGAAAGAAAGCCACTGCCAAACATCTTTTGGCCAAACATCTTTTGTGGGTGTCTTATCACTCTCTCCCCTTCCCCCAAAAACCAAAATTCTGGGCATGTAAAACCCAACATACCAGGTCTTTCTGTCCCATAACATTTGCTATCAGGCTATCAGTTGGCTCAACAAACATCAATATGTTTGACCATTAAACAACTAATGAGTATGGTCAGCTTTAGGACTATTAGATACCTCAGAACATTTCAATTTATACGTTTAAAACCCCACCGCTGGTCGATCCAGAACAGTCCTCAAAATGACCCAGAAGCCTTGTTTTTGAGGCAATTGGTATAAGCCCTGTCCCCTTTGAAGCCATTCAAATGGAGGATGGTTGGAAGACAACGAATGATGGAGAGGTCAGCTAGGAGGACATAATTTGCTCATTTTTGCTCGAATATATTCAGAAGAAGAACTGAAGGCTTTGTATATTTTATAGTTTAAAGCTTAAAACTGAATGATATGCTTGTTTACTGGGTATATTTAAATGAAGGATTGGAGAGGACTGTAGATAAGGACCACTCTGTTATTTTCCATTCAATATACTGCCTAGTAGGCTGTCAATATTTAAATTCAATTGAAATGAATATCTCTTTATTTTTCTAAATACAGCTTCTCCCATGCACACACGTTAAAATAAGTCTGCATGGTAATGTTATAATATAATATGAGTTCTGTAGGTGCTGTCAGCATATTAACTTCACAAAAAGTGCTCCCAGTAGTGAGAACTGATAACGTGAAGGCAAAATGAATTTAATTACAAAAGATGTATTCAGTTTAGCAAAACTATGACTGTGAATTGTGTCAAAAGTTTACCAGAAAGATGTAAAAATCCACTCAGTAAATAGAGTGCACATCTCTCTAAAGCTGCCGCTCGGGGGAACGTGAGACTTTCTATGTAAATTCTAGTTTGAGTTCTGCAGGGAGTAAAACTAGAAATCAAATGAGATTGCTTATAAGAGAATGCCAGTGTGACTGGTGGCATGCAATGGATTAACCTATGTGGAGATATGCTGGATCATTTACACATTTGCACCTCATTTATTTTGTATTTGCAGCTAGTCTGCCCCTTGGCGGCTGTTGTAGACGGTTAATGCTCTTGGGCTGGTAAATGGAGTAATTGAAATTACACAGAAATAAAATGGAAAAACAAACTTGAGCTGTCCTTTTCCTGTCAAGAAATGTATTACTTTTATTCAGCAGTTACTTAGTTATACCTGTCTGGTCATACCTGGTAAGATGGATACTAACCAATTTGGCCCTCATTATTACATTGACTAGAGTACTAGAAATCCTGCTTTTTATAGGGAATTGGGAGCACATCACTACACATTTAGTCAAATTTGCCTTCAGGTGTCCAGGAAAATAGGCACATGACCAAATTATACTTTGAACAACCTTTGAAATTTATGGGGCTGTAATACTTTCCCTATAATATTGTATAGCCCTTACTTAATCCTCCAATTTCCTATAGGCAGACAAAGCTTTTTTCATTTGAATTCCTTGAATTTCATTAAAGCGGTTTCCGGGTTCAGAGCAGAACCCAGACTTATCCCCATATTGACCCCTCCTGCCACCCTGATATGAGCATTGGAGTATTTCATGCTCCAATGCTCTCCTTTGCCCTGTGGTGAAGGGCAAATGCATTTTTAGGAGATCTGGTGATGTACTAGGCCCTCCATAGGGATTTCTAGGCAGAGGCTGTTGCCCAGCCAGTGAGACCAGTGACATCCCCGGCACTAATGGGCGGGCTTTAGCGCTTCTCTAGCCTGTAAAACGGCTAGATAAGCGCTAAAGCCGGCCCATCAGAGTCGGTGACGTCACCCTAAAAACTGCTAGGTGGTTGCAGGTTTCCAAAATAAACAAAAAAAGCCCTTGTCCTGTATGATACAGCGCAGGGAAAGGGAGACCATTGAAGCATGAAATTTGGAGGGGTGGAGATAGGGATAGCTCTGAACCTGGACAACTCCTTTAAGGACTCAACCAGAGATGAACAAATTTTTCAAAAATTCTATTCTCCGGTTAGCCGAATAAAAAATAAATAAATAATTGGTTCGATCCGAATTTATTTGCGGCAAAATTTCATTAAAAAACTGCTATTTCCTTACTGCAGAGATCCTTTATAATGGTGTAGAACACTGCCTTACATTAACACGCATAGGGAGTCTGCTTTGGTAGTGAAATAATACTGTCAGTATGAAATGCAGATGACAGGCGTCGCTCTTAGAATCACTGCACACTTCACTTATTTTGGCAATCAAACTGACCAAATAACTCAAAAATTAACTCAGCCTTACAGGTCGATGTTAGTGCCAATAAGAAGTGCACTCCTTTTACACCGTCGTCAGCTGATTCCACATAGATGTCTACAGAACCTGTTCTATTAAACGCTTAAACAAGTAAAGCCCCCTGACAGAGTGGAGAGGATGTCAGCAGTAAGTTTGTGTTGACGTCACTGATTATTTTACCTTCACTCTGATCCGTCAGAACAATAACCCACAAAGAACGGATCCTGTCTGTTGAGCATCCACCTTCACTCGGTCAGCATTTGATCTATCTGTATTGCTAATGCCAAATAAAACAGGAGTGGATACAAAACAGAGATGACACGTAAATCAAATATTTGCATGTTTTCTGTGTTTAGTAACCACTCCTGCTTTTGGCTACCAAATCACAAGCTAATTGTAATTAGACCATGCAGGCCTCACAGCTGCTACACAGACAGGATCCATTGTGCACATCATTTTTCCTTCCTTCTGACAGATCAGAAGAAGAGTCAAATAAATGATGATGTTAGCCAGGCTGAAAGGCATTATGGTGGCCAAGTCATGAAGTGGGGAGGGTGGGAACAGCATGATAAGTCCACAGGCCCTATGACATAGTGGTGAGGGGAAAGCAGCATGAAGAGGTCAAAGAGTGGCACAATGACAGAGTGTGGAGGTGGTGGCAGTAGCAGGAGGAGGCCACAGAGTGGAACAATGACAGTGTGGAGGTGGCGGCAGCATCACCTGACCAGAGTGGCAAGGTGACATAGTATGGAGGTGACAGCAGCATGAGGAGACCACACAGTGGCAAGGTGACATAGTGTAGAGGTGGCAGCAGCATCAGGAGGCCACAGAGTGGCAAGGTGACATAGTGTGGAGGTGGCAGCAGCTTCAGGAGGCCACAGTTTGGCAAGATGACATAGTGTGGAGGTGGCAGCAGCATGAGGAGGCCACAGAGTGGCAAGGTGACATAGTGTGGAGGTGGCAGCAGCATCAGGAGACCACAGAGTGGCAAAATGACATAGTGTGGATGTGGCAGCAGCATCAGGAGGCCACAGAGTGGCAAAATGACATAGTGTGGAGGTGGTAGAAGCATGAGGAGGCCACAGAGTGGCAAGGTGACATAGTGTGGAGGTGGCAGAAGCATCAGAAGAAAAGAGTATGGCAAGGTTAAATAGTATGGAGGTGGCAGCAGCATGAGGAGACCACAGAGTGGCAAGGTGACATAGTGTGGAGGTGGCAGTAGCACCAGGAGACCACAGAGTGACCTGGTGACAGAGTAGGGAGGTGGTTGGCAATACCAGTTCCAGCTGAAGATGGTGGGTGAAAGAAGGAACACTTGGCATAAGATGTGTGGCATCAGGCGGGTGGCAGCATCAGAATTGTAGCTGAGGTAGGTAGGTAGCCAGAAGAGACTAGTCTCTTTTGTCAAAGCGTTGGTGTGGCACCATGGATGATTTAGTCTGATGCATCAGGCATTGGTGGGTGAAAATCCTGGCTGATCCACACCTGATTCATCTTGACAAAGGTCATTCTCTCCACATTTAAGGTGGACAGGCGAGTTCTTGGGGTAACTATGGCCCCCGTCGCACTAAATACCGGCTCTATTGCCACGCTACTGGCCGAGCAGGATAGCTTTTCCATGGCAAACTCGGCCAGTTGCGGCCACAAAACCAGTTTGGCTGCCCAGTAATCCAGCAGATCTTCAATGACGGCTGGCAGGGTTCACTCCAAGTATGCCACCACATGCTGGATCAGGTTCTGCTCTATGTCTAGCTGCAGGTGAGTAGTTTCTTCACTAGGCGGGTGAAGAAAGATGCTCATCAGCGACTCTAGACTTAGGCTGCTGCTGATGGAGCTGGTACTGCTCCTGCGATCCAACCCCTCCCCAGCAGTCATGGCAGTGGAGCGTGAGCGTAGTGTGTGCCGCCTCACTGATGCTCTCTCCACCTCCACTGTTACCCAGCACCGGAGACAAAGCATGGAGCCGCCGGTCCGCCCCGCTCCTCCTCCACCCCCCGTGTGTGTGGTGGGGCACTTGCAGAGTCCTGAACATGGGGGGACAATGGCACTGTGTCACTGCAGAAGGAGGACATCTGAAGGGTGGAATAGACAGCTTTGGTCATTGGTACAGGTATCATCATGGGTGCAGATACAATTGGATGGGGAAATTATTGGCACCTGGATATCCAAGACGCTGTGGCAGGCGGGGCTTACAGGGCCTGGATCCTGGGGTGTAGGGCAGCTGCACAGAAAGCCGGAGGGGGAGAAGGAGGCACAGCGGATCTGGGCACAGCAGTGTACCGACGTGCAGGTGTGGGCAGTGCAGCCAGGTACACACTATAAACAAACTATGTATACCACACATTGACTGTATACCAGAGATGACACACACAATACATCACACTATACTGTATACAGAGCATACTTCCATGATACCACTGACGTGTGTCAGTATTTGGCTCCATTGTAGTGCAGTACAGGAGTACTCCTGAGTACTGCATCTTACACAGTAGTAGTTTGCAGTTGTCAGGTCCTAAGAGGATGTGGTCAGTGCGGGGACACTATCCTCCCTGCAGGTACTGGCATATTGTGATGATAGGGTGTAGCTGGAGGTGTGTGGCACATTGGTTCTCTGTAGTGCTGGCCTTTGCTACATAATAAAAGCCCTGTGTGTGTGCAGTGTGTCCATGTGTGTGTGTACCGATTTTTACACTGGGCATGCGCAGCGACCAATCAGGACACGGCACTCCACATGCTGCCCGCACCGCCCTCAACTGCGCACCGGCCCACTGCTGTGCCCAGCTCCGCCGTGTCTCCCCCTCCAGCTTCCTCTGCAGCAGCCTCAAACCCGGGATCCGGGCTCTTCAACCGCCATCTGCCGCAGCGTATCTATCACCGGACAACCTTGTATCGGTGTACAATACCGGAGACTGATCACAGCATTACACATGTATTACACTCCAAACCCCATAATTGTATACATATTACACTCCAACCCCCATCATTACACTACAGCCCTCATCATTATATATATATATTACACCCCCATTAAGTATATACATATTATACTCCAGCCTCCATCATTATACATATATTACACTCTAGCCCCATCATCCATAATAATAAAAGCCCTGTGTGCGTGCTCCGTGTCCATGCGTCTGTGCTGATAAATAGACTGTCCATTTGCGTTGCACCGACTAATCAGCACACGGCGCTCCACACGCCACCCACACTGCCCAATCACCGCCGCCCCACACGCAACCGCCCTGACCACACCAGCGCACCGACCAATCATCACACGGGGGCGGTCTCTGTGATTCTTTAACTGCGCATGCGCGGTGTGCCGAGCAATCATCACACGGCGCTCCACACGCTGCCCACACCTGCGCACCGCCCAATTATTACTGCCGCTTGCAGGTTATGGAGTGCTCTCCATGTCGGAATGCCATCATTGCTGTCCATGCATAACAGAGCTGCACAGTCCCAGCACTCTCAGCCACCAGTTGCTGCCAGAAGTCTCAGCCACCAGTCAGTGTCAGCTGTCAATGCCAGCCATCCCCTTTCCATTTAATATACACTATTCCTACTAATGATCATGCACTACTCTTCTAGCGCCCGTTATTGTAAAGGCCTTAATGTCTAGTTTTTATATAATAGGTATAATATGCATACAAACATACGTGTCCTTTCTTACCTTTCCCTTGGTTCAACATATCTGGAGATGTGTAGTGTGAATTCGCAACCTTTTTTAAAATAAACATGATTTTGTGATACTGTGTCATGAGTTATCTATGCTATATCTGTTTTATATTTGGTCACCTAGTGGTATTTGGTGAATTTCAGCCTGTCAAGGGTTTTGTTGGCATGTCACAATATTGAACCTGCTTAATTAGAAGTTGGTAAAGTAGCGTTGGACACATCCATGTTAGTAAAATACAATATACTGCAGTATATGCTCATTAGATAAGGTCATACCTACAGTGATAATCCTATTTATTTTTCACATGCATCAACATTATAATCATTAAAGGCTACTCAGACATACAGTATATTAGAACTCAGCATTGCTTATAAATGTTAATGAACCATTATTTATAATACCATCTAGTATCATTTCCTATTATAGTTTGAGGCTGAATCAGTATCAAAATTCACTAATTTACCATACAGTTTTGATATGCTGTAAACAATGTCTTTGCACACCTCAATGTTTTATAATTTGGACATAAATAAGCATATTCCTATTCGCTGAGAGAGACCAAGCAGAGATAGAGAAATAGCAAGTAATGAATATAAAGTATATTGAAAAGTCATAAAAAGTTTTGTTATACAGTGAATAATCAAGCTTTGTCTACATAACCCAGAAAAACCCTTTGAAATCTATACCGCTATTAGGCTGGGTTGACACCGGTGTTTGTCATCGTTTTGATGTAGAAGCAGAACAGTGAAAATTATGATAGCGCCAGATTCGACACATATCTGAACCTAACATAGCTGAACAGACCCACTGACCATAATAGTGTCCATTTGACTTCCATTTTGCACACAGGACTTTTTTTTTTCCAATGATTTGACAGAATCTGAGATGGAGTATTAGACACAGATGTGGACAAACTGTTATAGGTGCTTACATTTTTTGTTATCAAAATTCTCACCAATATCTAGAACAAAAGTCATCCCATTACCAGAATTGCACTGTCCTACAGGAAAAGTACAACAAACATGAAATGCAATGTAAGCAGAAAGCCTGCAGACCCTTTCACTATTTTCACAGTTATGTTGTGGCCTTGTGCTTAAATAAAAAACAAGAACTAGACTTGAAACACCTTCCCACTAATATAAAATATAACTTTTATTATTTCCTTTAAAAATAAGCTCAGATCAAGCCCAGAACCCGTGGGTCATAAATACATATACATATGGCACACTTATTATCTCAGAGCAATATACTCATTGATTTAACTGAGATTACTCACTGTTTGTTGATAAAACCCAACATTGTTGATGCTTGAAGATTGCAGATAGGGGTCTTTAAAGGTAGATACTTCAAGATGTAGATGAGAGTCTCTGTAGGTTGATACTTCAGATTGCAGATAAGGGGTCAGGAAGAAAAGGATATTATAACCTATGTTCTTCCTATATGTCCCTCCCTAAACCTCAGCCCAGGGACACCCCTTAATGGTAGGGGTTCCCCGTCCTCGTACCTAACCTATAAATCCCTATTTTGCCCTTACATCTAATATAGGGTGTAGGGTAGAAAAGCTGTAACAGCCCATTGAGTATAATGAGTAAGTGTACCACTAGAAGGCTAAACCAGACAATATTGGTAGATATATAACAAACAGATATCCCGACGCTGCGTTTCCCCAGTCACTAATATAGAGACTGGTTTGTCAGGGGATTGTATATTGAAACATATATACTTAGCTAGAGTCTCACGATGCAGACTCTCACAATGGTGCCCATCAATCAGGACCTATTGGGAGACTTGAGCAAGGATGCAGGCTTCTAGCATAAGCTTTTATTGAGAATATCTCTGTACTTTGCCCCATTCAGCTTTCCCTCAACTCTCACCAGTCTCTCTATCCCAGCTACAATATGGTGCTTCCCCCACCATACTTCATTGTAGGGATGGCATTGGGCAGGTGATGAGCAGTGTCTAGTTTCCTACAAAAATAATGCTAAGAAATGAGGCCAAAAAGTTCAATTATGGTTTCATAAATCCAGAGCATGTTGTTTCTCACAGTCTGAGAGTCCTTTAGGTGTGATTTAGCAAACTTTTATGTATCTTTTACTGAGGAGATGCTTCTTTCTGACCACTCTGACATAAAACCGAGATTGGTACAGTACTGTCATGATGGTTGACCTTCTAGAAATATCTGTGTACAGAATCTTTGGAGCTCAGTCAGAGTGCCCATTGGGTTATTAGTCATCCCTCTTACCAAAGCCCTTCTCCCCTGATTACTTAGTTTGTTGGAGCAGCCAGTTCTAGGAAGAATCCTGTTAGTTCCAAACTTATTCACTTTAAGAATTACCAAGGCCACTTGTGCTCTTGTGAACTTTCAGATTTGTGTCTCCACACGATCAAGTCTCTGGGCTCAGTACTTTCTTATTCATGGCTTGACTTTTTCTCTGGCAGCTGTGAGACTTTATATAGGCAGGGTGTGTCTTTCCAAATCATGTCAATCAACTGACTTTACCATAGGTGGACTTCAATCAAGGTGTGAAAACATCCTAAAGATGCCAAAGAGAGAGTCATAGCAAAGGGTCTAAATGCTAATTCCCATGAGAAATTTTTGTTTTTCCTTTTTAATAAATTAGCAAAGATTTCTAAAGTTCTGCTTCACTTCCTTATTATTGGGTTTTTGTTTGCTTTTTTTAGCAAAAGGACACATAACATAACAAAATGTGAAAATATGTCAAAGGGTCTGAAGACTTTTCAAATGCATTGTATATCATCCTCCTGGTTATTATTAGATTGCTCAGAAGTTACAATCTATAAACTGATTCCACATCACAGCTTTGGGTTTGCATTAAAGGGAATCTGTCACCAGCAACCTCCTCAAACTGCAAAAATAGGCTTTTGGTGCAACGAGGGTGTCACCATTGCCCCTGTTGCACCCAAACTCCACTCCTTTCTGTGGTCAGCCCTTCCCTCTCTGCTTCTCACTGCCTGGCCCTTTTAATCAAAGTTGGGGGATGGGAGGCTGGCCACAGAAAGTAGCAGAGTATCAACAAAAGAAAAACAGTGTTTTAATCAGGTGAACCACAGCCATGTGTCCATGCAAACCATTGGATAAGGACATCCCCTGTGACCAATTCCCTTTAATCCCTTAACAGTTTTGCCATGGTAAGAGCTAGATATGGAATTTGAAAACTGACAGCTTAGGCTTTAAATCAGGACCACAAGAATCACCGCATGATCTCTTCTACATCAGGCGATATAGCTGTTAGAAATTGGTCGGGAGTGATGGCAGCTGAAGGTGAAAGCAGGTTTCAGATGCTTTACCTCGCAACCCGATTTCTAACAGCTATATCTCCTGATAAAGAGGAGATAAAGCTGCCACCATGTTCTTCATTTACAGAGTAGACTGTCAGATGTCAAACAAGACCAGTTCCTCATCTAGCTAATACCATTACCAGGCCTTAAATATGAAGAGTTAAAGCAGCCCTCCCGCCTTCAGCTGGCTGTGAACTCAGCCAGCCTGGAGAAGAAAAGGAGGTTGCAAGTAGTAGAGGAAAAAAAATAAAAAAAAAAAAATGAGGGGCAACATCCTAATTGTGCTGACCCACAGAATAAAGTTATCATGTTATTTATACCACACAGTGAATGTTATAAAAATAAATCCCACATAAAAATTTTAAAATTGCACTTTTTTTCAAACCTTCCCTCTAAAAATAATATAATAAAAGTTATATAATACATTATATGAGCCCCAAAATGGTTCCTAAAAATGTAACTTATACAGCAAAATGTAAAGTCTCATAAAGCTAAATTGAATAAAAATAAATAAAAAATATGACCACAGAAAAACAGGTGAGTTCATCGCTGATCACAGCTTCTAAAAATAAAGCATTTCAGTGGTTTCTAATAAAATAAAATTTTCACTTACCTCATCCATTTTATTGTAAAGTGGCCGTTGCAGCCATCTTCCTTGAAGATCCAGAGCAAAATCTCCCACGGCGCATGATGACGTCATCAAGTCAGCTGGAGATTTTGAGGGGAATCTTTAAGCAAGATGGCTGCCAAGGCCTATTTGTGCTCAAATGTATGAGATAAGTATGTTTTTTGTTTTGTTTTTGCTTTTACAGCAATTTCAGGGAAAATTTTATTCGTTACCACAAAACACAAAGAATTTCGGCTTCGCAGCAAATCAAATTTTTCCTGAAATTCGGATCAAAGTCCCCTTTGTTAATTTCGATTTGCTCAACAGTAATCATAATGTACTTGGATTTTCTAATAAAAAGTCTAATTAAGCATCTTCATCTGGAGTACAGAGCTCTTCTTGTGTGATATGAATGATCGGGACCCTTCTACTGCAGCTATTAACTCTGTGATTTTTTTTCCCTCAGCATTTACATATTTATAAAAAAAAACATTTAAATTCAGTCAAATATTCTAAAAATAAAGGGGTTTTCAGCTTCCCCATATTTATGACATATCCTCAGGTTAGATCATCAATATCAAAATGAGGGGTCCAACTCCTGGCACCCCCTCCGATCAGCTGTTTGAAGAGAACACAGCACTTGTGCAAGCCCCACATTCTCTTCGCTGTTTACCTGCTCGTTGTCAACATTGCAGCAGCAAGCAGGTGTAATTGCCACTCCTCTGTCCCAACACTTGAATTGGACGCAGTGTAACTTACATTACTGTGTACCATTCAAGTGAGTCGGATCCCCGACAATCTGATATTGATGACCCATCATTAGTATAGGTCATCAATCTAGTGAGAGCAGAAAATCACTATAAAGGTTATGTAGGCTGCATAACCATCCTAGCACCTTCTTAATTTCTTTATCTATTGATATCTACTCATATCTTGGCCTTCATACCATTAAGAATGAAAGCTCATCATTGTATTTTAGCTCAATACACTCTCAGATCACATTCTCTAGACAGCAAATCAGTTCAAAACACCATGACTTTTAGTAAGAAGGGAAGGGTAACTAATAAAGGAGAACCAATTCCAACATCCAAAACTCTACAGTAGGAGAACATTTTCAAATCCATACCAGGTTTTACTTATCCTTCTGGTGGCTATTCATGTTAAATAGAGATTTCTCATTCATTTGCAATGTCGAAAACAGCTGTGTGGGGTCTCACTTTACAGTACTAACCAGGAAGAAGGGATAATGTCTTACAGTTTAATTATTAGTCTATTAAAAGAGCCAAGAGTAAGAAGGTGTAGCTAGGCACCCAAAGGCCACAGTGCTGCATGAGATTGGTTGGTGAGTAGTTTTATCACAGATTTGCATTGGAGAAGAAGGTGGTGGACTGGGAATCAAACACTGTAGAAAAAACTCCACACAAACCATTGCTGGATTTTATATTTACATGTATAGTTTAATGAGATATATATGTCATATATGTCTATTATTTAGAAAGTGTATTTCTCTAGTCTATGCATGTTTTTTTTTTCTTTTCATATTATGTGTGCAGTATATGGCAATGTGCACAGAATATCTTTATTGGGTTACAATTGTTTGCACTATACAAAAGAAGGCTTCCTGTCTCTTTTCATAATGCAAATTCTTTCACATTTAGCATAATTCGCCTCAAGTCATTAATTCTTTTCTGAGTGAATTTATAGTCCTGCATGTCAACGACAGTGACTCAGAATGTTACGTTTATCTAGATTTCAAGAGAAAAAATGTCATTATTTGGAAGAATAACTTGTGTGTAATGAATTATATCTTTTTTTTTTCTTTTTAACGTTTGAAAGGTCAAACCAGCCATGACCAAAACGCTAAGGCATCACACCAAGATCCAAGCTTTTTTAGTGCCTAGGGCCTATGAGATTAACAGGGTCATTCACCAAAATATCATCGACTTTCCTATCCACAACTGCCTAAAGCGATACTTAACAACCATCTGTTGTCCCTCTCATAGAGGGCTGGGTTGTAAAATAGATGGTTACTTAGTGTCCACTAGATACACATATCACTCGCACGTCAAGGTGATAGACCTAAAAACTTTGTATAACCTGCAATAGGCTACTGTAAATTTATACCTAAATAATACATTGTCTAAGATAAAGAGTTTATAGATTTTAATGTATAAAAAGTGTTCAATTAAAATAATGATGATAATAATAATTATTTTCATTGTGAGATAGTAAAAAAATAAGAGTCCAAGTGCTTGTGGTCAACTTCCAATCAATACTGTACAAATTTATTAGCAATAAAAAACATTACAATCAATTTAATCAGTTACATTCTTAATGTATTATATTACAAATTTTATTAGGATATGTACATTTATCGAATGTAACAAGTTTAAAAGGGGAATAGAAATAGAAAACCTAGGGGCACTTTGTAACTAGAAACACATGGGCCTTTGCAAATATTGGCAATATAAAACGCTTTATTGGGAATAATAACCAAAAATTAAAATACCCCTGAGGAAGCCGGATTGCTCCCGCGATACGCGTTGGGCGCTTTCTCATCTTTTCAGGTCCACTCTACCAGCGGCTCATGTAGGTTTGGCTCTTTCATTGTGACCCCATTCAGGTCTGTCTGCATTTTTAGAGGTCTTACCTTATGTTACATTTGCTTCATATTCTACTTTGAATTCATATGCTGGTGTATAATATTTTGGCCTATGGTGGGGCAATTCAGTGGACCTGTATGTGCTGGTTATATATTATTCATTGCATACCGCACTTTGTTTTAATTGTATGCAATTTTTTAATGTGTCTGTTGGTGTGTCTAATAAACTTTAAACATTTTTGATACTGATCTATTGTCGGATGTGCATTTATAAGGTGGTTCTGGTGACTCTCTCTTGGGTCCATATTGTTTCAAAAATTTAAATACAAATAGTTACATAGTTAATACGGTTGAAAAAAAACATTAATGTTTTTTACTTTTAAGAATTTGTCTAAACCCTTTTTGAAATAAAAATATCAATATCAGAACATTATACAATAACAGACAATAATAAAACCATACCAAAAACGTGGGGCTGTAGACTATATTTTCTCAGACAAGTGCCCCCCCATCTGCAGACAATATAATAAGACCTCTACTTAATAGGGATAATTTTCCCTTAGTATAAATAAAATTCCAAGATATTGTCCTATGCGGTCTCTGCTGGGAACATATAATCTTAATTGTATCAATGTCACTCTTATTTGTGGGGTATAATACTCCAATAAGATTTTTCAGTATGTCACATATTGTAACAATATATCAATACATGATATCCGGACTTATGTCCATATGAGAATTGTTCATGCTTTTGTATTTTAGAAGGTCCCAGAGGCTGTAATTAGGACACTTTGTACAAAAGTTATAGCCAGTACACTGTTTTCACACAAAGTAGGAATATGAAAGCCAAATTGTATGAACGCTATAAAGTTTACTACTTTACCGCTCCACAATTGTTGCAACTGTCCATGCTGTATGCTGTTCTTGTGCGCTGCCAGGAATTGCACGGCATCCCAAGTGGTCCGCAAGCCTCCACGTGGCATCCCACGTGATAGAGGTAGTGGATTTTGTTCTGGGTCCTAGCGTCTGGACCGAAGATGCGACAGCTGTTATGCATTATTCCTGGCCAAGAGAGCAAATTCAAATATCCGCAAGGTACTGGCCCACATTGGTCTCTCTCTGTTCTGTACCAGGCGCGTTTCAGAGCTAAACATGCCCCTTCTTCAGTGGTTGAACAGTGAGTGTCAAAGGCTTCTTTTTGAATGGTACATGAAAAATAGAGCAGTGCTGGCTGGGACAGTGAGATGACCACAATATATGAACCTGGATTCTCAAACGTCTCTGAATAATATGTGGAACAACTATAGGGTATTCCAACTATATAAAATAAAATATACTACTACACATATTTCCAAGAAATACATAGTATCTTTCGAAACCATTATCTTTGAGGAGGACTCGAAAAACTTAAAGCATAAAATACATGTAGAAAAACGCAAATAAAAACACATATATAAAACATACAGGAAACACAAATAAAAAAAAAACATATAGAAAAAAACATAGGAGACATAAAGAGCCACCCATTCACAAAAAAGCATATGCGATTTCACTGCGCTTTTCATGCGTTCGGGTCATATAACGAGGTGCCGATATAAAACACGGTTAATAAATCTAGATATATCTTATACAATGTTGATGAGGAGGTCTGTACAGACCTATTGTCCTGATGAAGGGGGCAGTCCGTCCCTGAAACACGTAGACTAATACAAATATAGAACCCACTTTATTTTACCTACCTGTCTTCTGCAGCAGCGCCGCTTTATATATGGTTCAATTTTTTTACCTCTATCTTTCATCACTGGCTTGACATAAGTACTACATATAAGTTTTTGTTCCTCTACTCTAATATTCAGGTCCAAAAATTGTATATTGGTCCTACTAATAACGGAGGTAAATTTGTATTGCTATAGTGTAAAAAATTATTCAAAGATTCCATCGTATCCTGCCAAATAAACATAATATTGTCTAAATATCGATGCCACAGCACCAGACTCATCCCCAGCTTAGATTGAATGACATCCGCTTCCCACTGACCCATAAACAAATTGGCGTAGCTGGGGGTGAACCTGGTGCCCATGGCAGTTCCCCTTAGTTGTATGTAGTATTCATTTTCAAAAACAAAATAATTATGGGTCAATATGTATCTTACACCCTCTAACAAGAAGAGCAATTGTTCATATAATGCTTTCAAGCCTGATGAGTGATCGATTATTGTATACAAAGAGCTTACATCTAAAGTGCCTAAAATCCATTCTTCCCTTTAAACTAATTCTTCCAGTGTTTTCTTAAAAAAAGAGTTTTTATGTGGGCATATCATTTAATCTTCCTAAGAAACTCACTTTAGTTAATAGGATATTATTATTAAACTTAAAGGGGTTATCCAATTTCAAGAAACCCCCCTTCACATGTGCCGGGCCCCAAATCGGTAATATGCTTAACCCGCTACCCGCACTCCCCGCACTCCCCGCACAGCCGCTGCTGCTTTTCCCTGCACGCAAATAAAAACATCCGGTGTTGGGGGGGAGCAGCCAATGCCAGGCGGGATGTCTGCCATTTGCTGCTCCCCCCCAACACGGGATGTTTTAGTCTGTGTGTTAGGGAGAAGCAATAGCGGCTGTGCGGGGACCAGCTCCGGGAGCGAGGAGCGGGGTAACTATATTATCGGCAGGGGACTGGCACATGGGGGGTTTTCTTGAAATTGGATAACACCTTTAAGGTCATAAATGTCGAATAAACTTTTATAGCATTTACATTTCACCATTCACTTGAATGCCATTGCTATTTAAATGAAATAGCAAAAAACAACAACAAGAAAACGTTTCTATCTTTGGAAAACCGCTTAAACTCAAAACTTAAATGGTTACTATAATTTCAAAAAACTTTGCATAAATCAATAGTACAGATGACTATAATAAACTTTGTAATATACTTCATATAAATGCCTTCTTCTCCATCTAGCAGCATTCTTCCTCCCCTCACCACAGACTGTTATTGACAGTATGTGTGTCTCTTTTTGGTCTCTCTTGTCTCTCTCTCTCTCTCCAGATAACATCCCCTCCCCTCTTTGTAGTCTTCTATGGTTAGCTGTTATCTGAACCTTCAGTGAGTTGACAGCCACGTATTACCTCAAAATGGACTTAGCAGGATATGTTAGCTCGAGAAGATAGAAGTCTGTTATATTAACCTGTTATAATAATCTGTGCAAAGTATGTTAACCATTGGAATAATGCCATTGGTGCCTAAGAATACCTTTAAGAAAAGAATGGTGAGTTTTTAGGGTTCCCCATTAATACAGTTTAATAATAAAATACTACTAAAAATCCATTAAAAATGTTCAATGAAATTGATACTTTTTACCTTCTCATTGTTTCCGTCCTATTATATTTTTATTATTACTACTATATTTGTAAGAAGTTTATATGACATTGATAGATTGTAGTTTATTTTAACATAGATTTTCGTTCTGTGAGTCACTAGATCCACTAGCCAGGAACAAATATCAAGGCAATATGTAGACGTGAGTTTTTTACACTAGAGAGTGTTAAATTATGGGTTTTCCTCCAATATCATAATACTTTATATTTAACAGCCAAATCACTAACTTGTCTGGTTTGAAATTAAAGCTGTTGCATAAGGGAGAGTAATGGACAATTTTTATGTCAGAAGCCTTTACTAAGTAACTACTGCGACGGCCATATTTTCTTCCCAGGTGCATAAAATCATTTGAGGGTATTTCAATATAAGCTAAGACTTATGAATTGATTTTAGCTGCTCTATCCTGTATTTACTGTACAATTGCAACTACCGTACATAACTCTAAGCTTTAATGATTAACCATTTGTCACACCCCGATAGTGTTCTGCAATGAAAATTTTACATATTGAGCTGTGAGGGCTGACTTCTGATGCAGTTATTAAATTTGGATGCAGTAAACCAACTTGGAGGTTAGCACTATTGAATGGCGCTAAATTGCGAATGGACACCTGTCGAGGCTCCAAGTGGTGGCTGTACATATATTGTCCTGCCAAAAAGGGACATGTCCCTTTTTGGCGTGGTCAGATATTTAAACAGCCAGCTCTCGAACTTCATTGCTGCCTGCCATTAAAAAGCATGAGAGGTAGGCAGACACCACATGGATGCTGGCTCAATTTTGGAGCTGTGTCGGTGCCAAAATTCTGCCTAACTAATTACTAAGCCCTAAACATCAAACTCTTGCAAACTCTTTGTATGATTCTTTAAGAATATTGCAATCGTTTTTAGAATCTTTCTATTTAGATTTTTTTATGTACATAACCACAACTAAAAATAAATGATAGGTGAGGTCACCTAACTACCTAAGGGTCAATATAGTCAATATAAATGTGTGCTGTTTAGAGCGTTACATCCCCCCACTCTCAGTTATGTGTAAGATTGTAGTTTATGGAATTGTGGAAAAATAAGTGAACATTTTTAATGAAAACTGAGATTAATATTTTGATATATAAACTATTCATTAGAAATCAACTCTACATTGGTTGATGCAATCTATGGACGACTCCTGGTATTGTTGTGGGGAATATTTATTGTTTAATGGATATTTACTTGTATAAACTGTCAATAAAATAAGTTATAAAAGTAGGTTAGGTATTAGTCCAACTTCTGTGTGCTATGATGAAGCAAAATTTGTTAAAGGGAACCTGTCACCAGGATTTTGGGTATAGAGCTGAGGACATGGGCTGCTAGATGGCCACTAGCACATCCACAATACCCAGTCCCTATAGCTCTGTGTGATTTTATTGTGTAAAAAAACAACGATTTGATACATATGCAAATTAACCTGAGATGAGTCAGAGCTTGAAAATATGACTCTTCTCTGGTCACACAAGTAAGATATGACTCTTTTATGTTAATTTGCATATGTATCAAATAGATTTTTTTTTACACAATAAAAGCACAGAGAGCTATGGTAACTGGGTATTGCGGATGTGCTAGTGGCCATCTAGCAACCCATGTCCTCAGCTCTATACCCAAAATCCCGGTGACAGGTTCCCTTTAAGTTCGAAGTCACACGAGACTTCGGTGATTAACTTCAGGCTTCTATTCTACGCATTTAAAAACATTTTAAAATAGGAATCAGAAGTCAGCTTCGGGACCGAGGTACTAGTCGGTATCTGTTAAATTTTTGGGGTTGATCGGGTGAGGGTGGTATAAGGTGATCAATAAATGGGAATTATGCATTTTTATTTTTTATTGTCTTTTACAATATGTACTGCACAGTAGTTTATATACATTTTAATAAGTTCTGACATTTTAGGACATGGTGATACCTGTTATGTTGATGATGGCTTTATTGTTTATTTTTATATGTAAAATTGGGAAATGGTGTGATTTTAATATTTTATGGAACTTGGGGGACTTAAACTTGTAATCTTCTGATCGCTTTTCCCATAGACTGTAATAGAATATTATTGTAAGCTATAGGATTTTTCTAGACTGCCTGTCAGGCTGTGCCTTGGGTAGGGTTTTTCGGTCATTCAGCCATTACAGGCATGGGAACCTTCACACGGCTCCAGTCTGTCATGATAACCATTCAAACCCCCTTGATTTCGCCAAAGGGGCTTTAATTCGAGGACAGATGAAGCCCCCATTGTCTGTCTAACCCCACAAATACCACAGTCGCTATTGACAGCGGCTTTTGTTGAGGGGTTAAATGGCTGGGATTGTTGTCGTTGCCGATCCTGATGATCCTGCCGTCCGGGACCTGCTGTATTATAAAGCCATCACCCACCATGTATGGAGCAAGATCAGCCTGTGAACCTGCTCCATACATTCCCTGCATACAGTGCCTTGCAAAAGTATTCACCCCCTTGACTTTTTTTTTATATTTTGGTGCCTCACAACCTGGAATTAACATGGATTGTTAGAGGATTTGCACCATTTAGTTTACAGAAAATGCCCACAACTTTGAAGATTTTATTTTTTATTGTGAAGCAAGCAACAAATAGGATAAAAGAACAGAAAAAGACAACGTGCATAACTATTCACCCCCCCCCCCCTAAAGTCAATACTTTGTAGAGACACCTTTTGTGGCAATTACAGCTCCAAGTCACTTTAGCTAAGTCTCTATGAGCTTGCCACATCTTACCATTGGGATTGTTGACCATTCCTCCTTGCAAAACTGCTCCAGCTCATTCAAGTTGGATGGTTTGCACTTGTGAACAGCAATCTTTAAGTCTGGCTGCAGATTTTCTATTTTATTGAGATCTGGGCTTTTTACTAGGCCATTCCAACACATTTACATGTTTCCCCTTAAACCACTCAAGTGTTGCTTTAGCAGTGTGTTTGGGGTCATTGTCCTGCTGGAAGGTGAACCTCCGTCCTAGCCTCAAGTCACACACAGAGTGGTACAGGTTTTGCTCAAGAATATCCCTGTATTTAGCACCATCCATCTTTCTCTCAACTCTGACCAGTTTCCCAGTCCCAGCTGCTGAAAAACATCCCCACAGCATGATGCTGCCACCACCATGTTTCACTGTGGGGATGGTGATCTTTGGGTGATGTGATGTGTTGGGTTTGCACCAGACATAGTGTTTTGTTTGATGGCTGAAAAGTTCAATTTTTGTCTCATCAGACCAGAACACCTTTCTCCATACATTCTGGGAGTCTCCCACATGTCTTTTCGCAAACTCACAACATGCCTTTATGTTTTTAGCTGAAAGTAATGGCTTTCTTCTGGCCACTCTGCCATAAGCCCAACTCTATGGAGCGTACGGCTTATTGTCGTCCTATGTACAGATACTCCAGTCTCTGCTGTGGAACTCTGCAGCTACTCCAGGGTTACCTTAGGTCTCTGTGCTGCCTCTCAGATTAATGCCCTTCTTGCTCGGTCCATGAGTTTTGGTAGGCGGCCGTCTTTAGGCAGGTTTGCTGTTGTGCCATGTTCTTTCCATTTGGTTATGATAGATTTGATAGTGTTCCTGGGGATCATCAAAGATTTGGATATTTTTTTAATAACCTATAACCTAACCCTGACTTTTACTTCTCAACAACATTGTCCCTTACTTGTTTGAAGAGTTCCTTGGTCTTCGTGGCAGTGTTTAGTTAGTGATGCCTATTGCTTAGGTGTCGCAGCCTTTGGGGCCTTTCAAAAAAGGTGTGTATATGTAATGACAGATCATGTGACACTTAGATTGCACACAGGTGGACATCATTTCACTAATTATGTGACTTCTGAAGATAATTGGTTGCACCAGAGCTTTTTATGGGCTTCCTAACAAAGGGGATGAATACATGCCAATTTCCTGTTTTCTATTTCTAAACAATAGTTTTATTTATATATTTTTCTCATTTCACTTCACAAACTTAGACTATTGTGTTCTGATCCATCACATAAAATTCAGATTAACAAAACATTGAACTTAAGGCTGCAATGTAACAAAATACGAAAACAAGTCAACGGGGGTGAATACTTTTGCAAGGCAGTGTATGTGTATGGCATCATGCGTTATGTGAGTAATAGTAAAAAATAAGATTTTTCAAATGTAAATTCAAATGCTGGAAAAGAAGGAAAAAAATTGAAAAATCTATTTCAGTATTGGAAGGCATTGTAGCCTCATGCAGAATAAAGTAATTAGTGATAAGTAGATGCATAAGTTCTTCAAAAGCTCTTTATCATTCATGAGATAGTGCTAAGTTCTGGAGTCTGAATGAAAGTTACCAAAAACATTTGTCACCAGCCAATAAAATGTGCCTTGTGCTGTGAATTGCAAAGGGAAAAGTTATATGGTCACTTGGCAACAGGCATTAAAAGCCTGGAATTAGAGCTAATCAGTGTAAATATATTATTTGCTAAATTGACTGTTGATATAGTAGCTATGGAAATTAGGCAAGTTAACTGCATTTGATCTTGTCACTTAGCTTTTATGTTTTTGCCCATTACCTCTAATGGTTTATTAAGTTGCAACTTGTTACATATTAATTCTTGTGGGTGTATCTACATTGCATGTCAGATAAACAACTTTATGATTGATATTGTTTATAGGCCTTATGTGGAATGAAATGATAAGACAGCACAACCACTGGGCTGAAATAATTTTCTTCTGCAATCTCCTTTTTGACCTAAATGATTGGTTATAACATTTGTTTTTAGAGAAAGGGCCAAGATTTAGAAGTATACATTAAAGGGTTTTTCTTATTTTTTTATGGTTTATAACAGATAAGCTCATGTCCTAACCCATTTTAACCACGCAAACAAATCACTTTGGTTTATTCCCATCTCTTATGTAGATCTTCCTGTTCCTGTATCCAACCAATCCCATCATTCACGTCTCTTTTCTCTACCACAGCTCTATCACCACCACTAATAACGCCCAACTAAGTACATAGACACATCGCTATCACTCCCCCTGTAGCCTCTTTAACACGCCCATTGGCATAATAGAATAGGTAATAAGAAAGAGCTGAATGGAAATGGTCATGTAACCACAGCCCAGAACATAAACAATATAAGCAAGATAACAGAAATGCATTACAAACTTACATCAACCTTCATAAATTATTATTTTAAAGGATGTTAGTGGAAACTGGAAAACCCCTTTAACCACTTAGTGACCACCAATAGACCTTTTTACGGTGGTCACTAAGGGGGCTTCGGCTGGGCTGCTGTCTTTTCCCCTGTGGAGCCCAGCCGAGATCATGCTCTAACAGCCCGGGCTGGCAGAAGTGCCAATTCAGGCTGTATAACGCCTTACATGCCGCAGGCAATGGCACCCAACAGATGTAAGCAGTGACAGAGGGAGCAAACACCCTCTGTCTCCCATCGGCACCCTGCAAATCAATAGCAGGGTGCTGATGTGTGTAAAGGCTGGCTGGTGCCTGATATAGGCCCCAAGCCTGCCTTGAGTGTTTTCCAGCAGGTTGTGCCTCTTTGGTCAATGTCAATATAGCACTGACATTTAAATACAATGCACTATAGGGATAGTGCATTGTATTTTAAAAGCAATATCAATATTGCTTGTTATAGTCCACTTGTGGGATTATTAAGTGGTAAAAAAAAAGTAAAAAAATATTTATAATTTTTTTTTTATGGCAATATATTCTTATTCACCACAAAAACTAAATAGCAAGCGATCAAAAAATGAAATTTGCCCCAAAATGATACCAATGAAAACTACAAGTTGTCTCATAAAATCAAGCCATCATGCAACTCCATAGAAAGAAAAAAAATTGTGGCAGAAAAAAAAATCTTCATGAGTTACATGTAGATTTGTCACTGTTGCTGAGCATTGACTGCAGATTATACCCTGTGCAACCCATGGATGAAACCCACTTTGAAATTTATCAACTGTTATTTTAGTTTCATAGAAAGATGATAGACTCTCTTTATTGCATTTTTGAAGCCAAAAAATGGCACAGAATTTGACCTGTACATAATATCACTTCTATTTGAGGAGTGGGGGCAGAGGAGGTATTACAAGCTTGTCTCCATTGGTTGTTCAATACGTGGACTACCAGCAGAACACTTTGGGGGTCATTTATCAAACTGGTGTAAAGTAGAACTGGCTTAGTTGCCCAAAGCAGTACAATAGAGAAGCGAGGCGGCACTGCCGGCGTCTCCGGCCAAATCAGAGGTTGGAACTGTACAGATCAGTCAAAGAAGTGCCCTTCAGTGGTGCTCTGCTATCGGCAGGAAAGTTCACAGTAATGATATAAAAATGGAGAAGAAATTATAGCGGCACTCACCCGGGTGTAGCAAAAAGATGTCTTTAATCCAGGAAAGACAAGTACAAAGTAACAGCAGGCTGGGGCGGATACAGGCGTGTGTGCTGAGTACTCAGCTGGCGACGGCCGTTTTGCGCACCTTGCTCTTCCTCTGGCCTCTGATCAAAGCAACCAATCAGATTCCACCTTTCATTTTTCACAGCTCCTTTTAAAACTGAAAGGTGTATTCTGAATGGTTGGTATGGGCAACTAAGCCAGTTCTACTTTACACCGGTTTGATAAATCTCCCCCTTTATGTCTACGTCTACAGAGCACTGAGAGCGGTGTCCCGTGCTGGTTGACATGTTGCCCTCTCTATTGTCCACCAGATAATCAGACAGCACTAAATAATTCTTATTAATAACCATTTTGTATTCATTTCATTGTCTAAAAGTGGAATCAGAAAGAGGGTCTGGAAAGTGAAGGCAAAAGTGCAAAGTGCAGACAAGAGTTCCACTATCTTTTCTGGGAAAAAGACATGACATTTTCATTTCTTTGCCACTGAGTGCTGAACCGAATGTCTGGTATTTTAAGCTACAATGCGCTGCAGAGCTCATAAGAAAACATGAGACTAGCATACTAAATGATCTCCTCTGCTGTAACAATCCAAAGGAATTTCAGACAGTTGGAAAGAAGAGGAGACAAGAGTAAAAAAGCAGCACATTCTCCAAACAGGACTAACACCGCTGTCTGATCTCTATAATCCACTCAGACTTTTCTATGGTCCTCCTTGGTAGTCCTTGAAGATCTAATAGAAGGGATCATGGTAACCAGCTTGTATAATGAGGATTCATGCATAATTGAATATTTGCTCACTATGCATTCTTTCACACATTGTCATGTACAAACACATGGACAAACAGACATGTAAACACAGTGAGACATGCACACACTTGATACATGCAAACACCCTAACAGGAACTGTACATGGTCTCAATTTGCTTCTGATGACTACAAGTTTCTTAACACAAAGAAACAATCAGTAAGTTCCTCTTTTATATGCTTATTCTCTAATCATTATAAGCCATAGGAATCATTAGCACAGTCCCCTGTATGCAATAAACTGTAAAGTAAAAAGTGATTGATAGCAATATTCACATGCATGTACAGTATGCCACATCCCTCCCCATGGAAGTACACAAAGATTGGAGCAATGGGGAGATCAAACACTTGAGTCTTTATTTATTAATTTTTTTTTTTTTTTTTTTCCCGGTCTTTAGGTTGTAGGGAAGGGCACTGCCATCTAAAAGGGGTTATCCAAGATTTTACAAAAGTAAGCAAACAGCAACAAACTAGATGACAAAATGCTCGTGTTCTATCATCTACCTATCTGTCTACAAGAGATGAGTTCAGTTCAGAAGTCATCCAGAATTTCTTGTGACTCATTTCAAACAAATGAGAGAAACCCACACATAATACTTCTTCATAGTAGAGATGTGCAAACCTACTCTCTACCCAAAAGGACAACAGTACTAAATGCCTCAAGACAAAACTACCCTCTTTAGCTGAGTGGCCTTGGGGTGCTCTTGGGGGTGCTCTTTTTCATTAAGAAACCACCATCATTAGGCATTAGATAAAACTAATTTTTATGTATTTCCCAGAAACCCAACCATATGCAAATTAGCTTTCTCTCTAAAAGGAAAAGATTACTTAGTCTATATGATGCCATGTGATGTAAGATTTGCTAATTTGCAAATCCCAGAAATCTAGAGCAATGTTGCCTGGCATGTAATACTCATTAAGCCGTATGTTGTAAGCCGTCTCCCTAATGAGAAAGAGTCTCCCCCTCCAGAACTCTGGCAATGGCCTTTCAAATGTTTCCTCTGTTAGTGTGAGGTACTCAGTTTTCTTTTCCTGTTGGATGAAGAACTTATTTGCACATCTCTTCCATTTTCTGGATACACTCAGTTTTCTTGTCCATTTTAAAAGGAGATCTGAATTGCATCTTTCTTTTCCAGAGATACACTATGTGTTGATCTCTCTCTCTTTTGGACTCGTTTTTATTCTCTGATACTTTTCAGAAAAAAATAAATAAATCATAGTAGACCAGAGACTGTTGTATACTGATTTTCCAAAAATTTAGATAGTTGAATAGTTGATTCCAGTAGAATTAAATTGGACCTGCATGACATTTTTGAGAATATTTATTATTCATTATAATGATATAATGCTAAAAACTTAAATTAAATTTATAAAAAATATCAATTTTTTCTTTTACTATTTCTATATAAACTTCTCTCTTGTTTACCATCTACCATTCAATATCACTTCCAACAACCATACATTTCTAAGTAGATGCCACAGTACATAAAATCCAGAGCAACCTATATAACATTACAGCTTAGCAGATGTAGTAAACATGATTTGCAGCCCTGAGCTCAGTTATCTGCTGTACATCTACATTACACGGCAGAGCCTGTGGCCAGAAGCTATTCATCCAACCAAAAATATTGTTATCTTAATATAAATTCCATTTTTTTTACACTTTTCAGTTCTTGTTCCTCATTGTGTACAACAGAAGATAAATGTATATTTTGGAACCATTGTTCTGGCTTTTTTACTCTTCTGTAAGCATCGGCCAGGCCTGGAACATCATTTTCATTTATTATTGCCTGGTAAAGCTGCACAAGAAAAAATATATTTCCAATTACCTTGTGGGTATTCTGCTGTATTGCTCGTAGGTTCATTTTCTCAACCGTTCGTTGCCTAAAATTACTCCTGTATAATTAACATATCTCTGTTGTTTTGGTGCACGAACAAATGAAGCATTTCTGCTTGCTGAAAACAGCGCTCATAAAATCCAAAATAAACAATTAAAATGAAATATCCGACTTTATTTTTTCCCTTCCCCCAATTTTTTCCAAGGCTAATATTTTCCTGCGTAATTGCAGTGGACCTTTCTCGTGTCCTCGCTCCAGCTGCAAATGTTTAACCAGCTGCTTTGATATTGTGTTATATGGATAGCGGTTTGGTCTGCTGCATGGCCTCGTACATAGGAATCTCGTGGTAATGGCTGTCAGCACATTCTTACAGGTTCCTGATGAAAGCATTTATACCCTCGATGGTGATACCACAGAGTCTGCACAGATGGCCAGGGATTTGTGAAAAATGTATTTCAAGTAACAAATGTACAAGTAGCAAAGTTACTAAAAAGAGTTTAGAGAAGATATTGTTGAATTGAAACTTTTGAGCGAAGTTCAGACATTTTGGGAGATTTATCAAAACTGGTTTAAAGGAAAACAGGTTTAGGCCTCATGCACATAAACGTTGTTTGGGTCCGCATCTGAGCTGCCTTTTTCTGCAGCTCAGATGCAGATCCATTCACTTCAACAGGGCCGCAAAAGATGCAGACAGCACTCTGTGTGCTGTTCGCATCTGTAACTCAGTTCCGCCGCCCCCACAAAAAAACCTTTAACCCGCCTTAGGGTGAGTTCACATCAAGTGTTTGTCAACCAATTGAAGTATACATTGGGAAAAAAAGGATACAAAAGCATAGCAACCTACGCTTTTCCATCCTGCAGAGTCCGATAAAAAACATGTACGTTAACCTATAAAAACTCACTGAAGTGGCCTAAACGGGTGGAAATGCTTCAAACCCAGACACTGTAGCGCTTCTATAACTGGGTGAGCTATTCCTCCGCATGCGGTTCGCAGACAACAGCAATCCCCAGCAAAAAATGCGTACAATGGAGGATGCCGGTGCGGACCGCATGCACCACAGGGACATCTTACACAACATGATACATTGTGCAGATGAAAAAATATATATACATACACAAATCACTGCAGAAAATACACCAAAATGATAAGCAACTGACAATACTAGCTAATTCCTCAGGCCGATGTTAAAAGCTGAGAGCTTTGCCAATATCTTCCAGTCAGGAACATATCGGAGCCCCTCATGCACCACGTCACGGTGTCTCAGCACACATGGGGTCCAACAGACCTGTTGTGGGTGCGGCTCACAGCTTTATCCTACCTCACAATGCATTGGTGATACCACTATGGAGGCCTGTGAGAGTCTGGCTGTGAGTTGGTTTCTAGCACTGTTCAGACCCTGTTCACACACACGGACAGTTGAGTGGTAGGACCCCATGCTTGCTGAGACGCCATGACGTGGTGCATGAGGGGCTCCGATATGTTTCTGACTGGAAGATAATGGCAAAGTTCTCAGCTTTTAACATCGGCTTGAGGAATTGGCTAGTATTGTCAGTTGCGTATCATTTTGGTGCATTTTCTGCAGTGATTTGTACGTTAACCTATACTTTTATTTTTACAGTTGAAGTCTATGGTGAACGGGTGCCACTGTATAGGCAATGGATGGCAAAACCTTGATGTTGACAGAAATGAGTTTTCATCTTTCAATTTTCACAACTCCTTTGGAAAATGAAATGTGGCAACTAAGCCTGTTTTTCTTTATACCAGATTTAATACATCTCCCCCATTGATTTTTTTCTCTCTATTTTTCTAAGCCATATTCTGTATGTTGGGATGACACCATTATTAAGAAGGGTATAATACACAGCAAAAACTTCCAATATAAACAAACACCTAAAACAAATCAAATAGATCAGTGGCTTTATAAAACAAAACACATGACACTAGAAATATATCAAAGAAGATTTATCCCTTATTTGAAAAAGTAAAAAAAAAATGATTTGTTTCTTTCTTTTTCTGACAACCCCACATTTTCAAAAAGTTTAACTCAGTTAACACAATGAGATAAATGCCATAATTAAGACCGAGTAGCGTGGTAGAAACATGTCGACTCTGGTGTGCTATTGTACCTGGATTTTAATATGTGCGAATAAATTATGCACATTTTATTGCACACAGGATTGATCACTTTCTTTCCTCAGTCCTTGATGTTACAAACTCTGAATTCATGGGTAGTCAATTGGGAAATTTTGTCTTTAAAATCAGTATTTGCACAATTTAAGACAAAGTAGATATAAGAATGGATTCCTATTTTAGCCTCAATGGTTTTAATTTTTTGGAAGTAAACTAAATTGCCATTGCCATAGCTTTTGCCAAAATATATTCGGTCATTTCCAGTGTACCTCAAAATGTTTTGGGTTACATGATACTGTACACAACATGTCTCCCCAGGACATGTATAGAGGGGAAATGTGTCATGGGGTGTAAATAGGTCACCTTCAGCATTAATAAGCATCAGCGCAACTTGCTAGTCGTTAATCTCTTTTGTAGACATAGGGGAACATTTATCAAGGCCCGCTTTTCACATACCGGTCATGATTTTTTTCCACTCGGACCTGATGAAACACAATTATTTGTGTCACATCTGTGCAGGTCCGTGCACCAAGCGAGTAAATGTAGATTTTGACTATAATCTATGCCAGACTTGAGGTTGTACTTTACATATTCATGTCAAATGTGTTACAAAACATGAATATATCTTCCTTGCAAGTTTTTTTTACCATGTGGGCAGTTCCTGAAGCAAAATGTCTATTCTTGTTGGCCAAATCTTCTATCTTGGTGCATGTCAATCCCATTTTGAAAATTCTGCTGATGGAGGGGCATGTGATGCAACCAGTCCAATGCCAACTCCCATTGAAATGCACTGTAGTTACTTCCATGTCCAGGAGCTGTGCAAGCAGAGATAAAAGTTAGATGAATGACAGGAGCAGTAGAAGCTATTTATCAAAATTTTTTGCTCTACTTTTTAAATATTTTTTTGCCATTACCTTTCTAAGTCTTGAGCAGTTTTGGTTGTATGAAGATAAGAATATCTAATATGGTTTTCTATCTGAAACCTAGGCTTATTATTATCTGTAGCAGAAAACACTCTTAAACAACAGAGACTCCTGTATAATGGGCTTTCGGCTCCACTAATTAAAAGCGGTTGAATCTAAAAATTTTTTATTTCCTGCTCAGGCAGCGGTTGCATTTGTATTCATTTCAGCAATGTTCCATCAATGGTACTTTGTTATTGTCAAGTTGAAGATTCTGTGTTTGTGTGTGGTCTCTGCTGAACATTGTACGTCAAGTCGTTCTGCTATTGTGAAGTAATTCCATTCTCTTTCTTTATTTTACCATTATTTTTGCATATTACAAATTCAAATGAGGCTATGTATCCAGGGTGTTTTTTTTTTTTTTCCGATTTGCCTTTTTAAACTTTCAGTTTTGACAAACATTGGATATTTATAACTTAATTGGTGCACAAGCTCTTGTGCAAATCCTGTTTTAATGAGTTACATTGCCTTCAAGAATAATGAAATTGCATTTATGGTTCAATAAGTGAGTCTGAGACATAACAAGCCTTGACAGTTTTTCATTTATTAATATTATAATTTTGCCTTAATATCCAAAATGAAGCATCTGCTAAAGAAAGCACTCATTAACCCTTGAGCTGCTGTGGGCCTTGCATCATAATCCTTGGCAATTAGTTTTAGTCCCCTACATTACTAAAAGGATGAGCACAAAGCAGATGGGTCACTTGCTGAGTACATTACACCTTCTAAAAGCAGTTTCTACTTCACCATATGACATCAGTATTCTAACTTCTGAAGCATAACAGAACTGCATTATTAAGTGTTTGATCAAGTAACACATTAAAGTTTCATTTGGAATAATTCAATTTGCATGTTCTCTTAAATACCAGTCCAGAACTACTGTGGTGCTAAAGATATTTTTGGACATGTGGGTAATGAATATTTATTATTTGCTGTTATAAATAATAAGGTTATGATGTCTTGAGATAAAAAAGAAAAAAAATCCCTCCAACAAAATTATGAGAAATAAAGCAATGCTATCTTGTGTTCACATCCCTTTTCACAAAATCAAAAGGTACTTTTTTTTTCATTTTTGGGCAGAAGAGTGGAAATCCTTATTCTCTGTCCTAGTATACCATGGCGGTCATGTCTTCTGAGGCTAACAAGCTTAAAACTGCTGAAGAGTCTATACAAGTCTATGCACATAAGAGTAAAGTTGGCCAAATCCGGTGATTTGGGCAGGAACAGTTGACTATATTATTACATAATATGGTACGTGCCAGTTTTCCCCGATAAATGATGTTGGGGAATAAGGAATTGACATGTTAAATATTAATTCCTGATCTTTTGGATCTTAAAGAAGAACTCCCTCAAAAATTTTTATTCTCTGACCTATTAGAAAGGTACATGATGTAATCTGTAGTGAATGCAATCTTCTTACCAGTGCCTGTATTTGTGAGCCATCCCCTCTCTTCTGCTTTTCGGCTGTGTCATGTGACCAGCAATCAGACTTTACAAATAACACAGGATCTTACGTGTGGACAGGAAGTCAGCCTCATAGGAATGAGTAGAGAAGTAACTGACTTCCTGTCATGTGTCAGTTGGAGATCAGGGAGTTGGTCACATGACATGGCTAAAAATTAGAAGGAAGGGGATAGGTCACAAATACAGTCACTGGTGAGAAGATTATATTCAGTACAGATTACATCATACACCTTTTTAACTGGTCAGAGAATTTTTATTTTTTTCTGGGAGTGCTACTTTAAGGTAGATGGCTGGTGGCAGTTTACGCCCCTCTTCCTATTGAAAACACCTTTACGCTTGCCTGAGCTAAGCCTGCATGTTTATAGGGGAGTCAGCAAAAACAGCAGTCAGCCACCACCTGTTGAAATTGTATGACAAAAACGATTTGTGTGAAATTCACCTTAAAGAAGGCAAACATGGTCCATTTCAATTATATTATGCCTAAGGGAGAGTTATCAAGACTGATATTAATGAAAATTGTCTTAGTTGCCCATAGCAACCAAACAAATTCTACTTTTAATTTTCCAAAGGAGTCTATGAAAGGTGGAATCTATTTGGTTGCTATGGGCAACGAAGAACAATTTTCATTAATATCAGTCTTGATAAATCTCCCCTATAGTTTCCATAATTCCATACAAAGTGACTCTGTTAAATCTTGGACTTAAATGTTTTATGTAAGAATATATTTTGTTCCCCTTCGCGTAATCTCAAACACTAAAGCATAATTGATTTTCCTGTTGAATGGAAACCAGTGTGAAAAATGCGAATATAGTCCTCAAATACATGGGTAAAACCTAATTTAAGTACACAGGATCTCTCAATCTTTCATTAAAACACAATACAAATTGGCGAATGTACCTGAGATTATCGCAAAAGTAATCATTTTCTTAAAATTAAAGAGGCATTTATATGCATCTACTAAAATCTGCCATTTTATGAACTTCTACATAAACATTTCTTTTGTGCGTCTTAAACAATGCCCGCATTTGTCTAAATGCTGAAAGTTAGCAGGCAGTAAAGGAGCTGATAAATAGGAGTAATGTTAAGAGAAAGTAAAAGCAACAATAATTTCTAAATCTAACAATCATAATAAATCACATCTCAGCGGGGCTCTCACAATCTATGTAAACCGAAGCTTTGCAAATTAAGAAAAAAAATACTGTAAACCTTTTCATAGTTTCCAGTGGAACATTTTTTTTATTTTTTTTCTATTCTTCTCCTGGAAACAAGCAAATCCTGAAAGACAGATATCTATGTATTACAAATAGAAATCTTTCTACATGCTCAAAAGGTTATGTGTGGGTGATTGATAAAACCGCAGAAACTAAAACATTACCCTGGATTTATGTCAAAAAGATGCATTAGACAGGTATTTGCAAAGCACCCACTGGGATCAGCTGCAGGTAGGACTATAATAGAACTAATATAGCCCAAAACAAGTAAGGCTCAATTATCTTTTAAATAATGTATAGCTTGAATTATCATCTCCATTTTGATGTGCACAGTTGCACAAACCTTTAAACGAATAAGACCGAAAGGTAACAGCGGCTGTAATCCATCTTACAGAGCGCTCACCCCTTGTGTAAACAGAGAGCAGTAATGCATTTGTAAGACTAGTGTGACTTTGGCTCTTCTAATGCATAATTTTAAAGCTGAGCTAACTATTGGGAATGTCGATTCGGCTGCTTCTCCAAATTCTACCCAAAAAATTATCTTTGTGATGAACTACTTCGTCACAAAGCTCATTTCTTTGCAACAAGTGGGTGTAATGACAGGGAACGGCGATTGCTCCACCCTTCTCATTGTACCTTTCAGATGCCATGTTCACACATAATCACAGCATCTGATGTACATAACACGGTGTAAAATAATAAAAAAACAAAAACAAAACGATTTACGGTACCTGCTCCATTTGCTTGCGACGTGCTGTCCACCACCATCTTGCTTGAACATCTGGTGCACGGCCCAAGATGACATCATCATGTCAGCTGGTGTTGTGACGTAATGTGTCACCGGGCATGGGATTTTATTGGCTGAGATCTACAAGTAAGATGGTGGCGGCCAGCCTGTTGCAAGCAAATATAAGTATGATTTTTATTTTGTTTGTTTTTTGCACTATTTCCGGTTAAATCGATTTGCTACTATGAAACACGAGGAAATTCGTTTTTGCAGCTTATCAGGTTCATTCTGAAATTTGGACGGACTTCAATTTGTTTAACACTGAGTAGTATGAACATTAAAGTAATTAAAGGGTACCTTATCTTTTCCAGCTTACAAGCCATTGTGGCATTAAGCTGCACTGAATATTAAAAGGGGAAAGTCTTTAAAAGCCTATCAAAGATAAGGTTTAATCTTATGACTCTTAGGGTGGGTTCACATCTGCGTTCTGGATTCCGTTATGGCTTTCCGTTATAACATGGTTATAAAGGAAAATAATGGAATCCATAAGACAGAAGTCAAAAACAAAAGCTTTTAGAGGCATTCTGTTTTGATCCGTCTTAATAGAAGTCTATCGGAATCATAACAGATCCGTCGACAGGACGTTTTTTCTCCTTTCTGCGTAACGGAAACGGGATGGATCTGTTATGATTCCCCATAGACTTCTATTAAGACGGAAAGCAAAACAGAATGCCTTTTAAAGGCTTCCATTTTGCATTCCATCATAATACAAGTCTATGGGCAGCATAACGGATCTGTACTTCTGTCTCATGGATTCCGTTATTTTCCGTTATAACCCTTTTATAACGGAATCCAGAACGCAGATGTGAACCCACATAGTTTTGAGTTGGACCAAATTTCAGTAATATCATGGCATCCTGTAGTATTTAAGGTTTCCACCCCTGAGGAGCCATGTGCCATGTAATTTAGTAAGAAAAGCTGAAGGATGATTCTTTACATTTAAAGATTTTACAAACTACTTTATGATAATTATTGAGCTACCGATTTTCATCGATGAGATATGGCTAACTTTATCAGTTTGTGCATAAGTACAAGACAAATAAGATTACTGGATACACATGATTACATTTATAGGAATTGTACAGATAACTTGTGGCATAAAAGTGTCCAAATTGGAATAATGTTATACACTGTATATTTATGCATATTTAGGTATTCATTAGTGTTGAGCAAATCGAAGTATCCGAAGTGGACTTCGATCCAAATTTCAGGAAAATTAGATTTGCCGCAAACCCAAATTTTCTCGTGCTTCGTGATAACCAATCAATTTTCCCTGAAATGGTGGTAAAAAAAATAATAAAAAAATATCACCTCATCCATTTGAGTGCAAAGAGGCTGCTGAAGACATCTTGCTTGAAGATCCCACACAAAATGTATCACGTCACCACGACGGCCAGTGTGATGATGTCATCATGCACCGCACAAGCTTTAACGCTGGATCTTCAAGCAAGATGACCGCGGCGGACTCTTCGCCTTCAAATGGATAAGGTGAGTACTATTTTTAATTTTTTTTTACTGATTAACCACTGACAGCCCTCAATGGTCATCTCATCTCAGATGCTGCGATGAGCAATGAAGCCGGCATCTGAGGAGTACAATGTTGTTGCGCCTGCTACTACACAAAGAAGTGCGCCTGCTACTACACAAAGAAGTGCGCCTGCTAATACACAAAGAAGTGCGCTTCGTGATTAGTTACAAAGCATTTTTTTTTTTTTTTATTCGGCAAAGCAGCCAAATCAAATTTTTAGGAACTTCACTCATCTCTAGTATTCATTATGAAATAGATGTATAGCAACAGATAAATAGATGAGAGAGATAGATAGATAGATAATAAATAGATAATAGATAGATATGAGATAGATATGAAATAGATAGATAGAAACCCTGCCAAAGATCTAACACAGACTAAGAATGAATGTATTTTTTTTTTTTAGATGTCAGATTGGAACATTTATTTCATACATAAAAGATCCCAAATTATATTTAACATTTTCACACTGACTTTTTCTCTGCTCAGCCAATGCTCTTATTTTCTAAATGTTAAAAGCTTTTTTAAATGTTAATCTTTTTTATAATCCAAGCTGTTGCCAAAATGTAAAATGGCACTGTCCACTAGTGATTATTACTAACAAATAAACGGGGTGTGAAGAGACCTCCGCCTGTCTAGTGGCAGATATTTCAATGGTAGATGAGATGTTTTTTTTGTCAAGGTGCACCTCTACAGCAGTTTTCTTTAGAGGTGGAGCATTAAAATCTTTTGGGTAGATGTAGTTTATTGTGTCCCACGGGGCTGCACCATTTCTTCCTGACCTCATCAGGGACATTGCATGAATTCACGGCCTCACACAATACATAATGCCAGTGCCAAATGTTACAGCTACGGTACATTGAATTTTATTTCTAAAATATATTGCATGCTAAGGTTGGACAGAATATTTAGGTATGGTCTCATTAATGTACTGAACTAAAAGAATGGAGTGCCTCCTTTGTATGCAATTATAGGGGATGTCTAGGTAGAACATAAAAAAAAAAAATATGTTACATACATTGCATAATAAATATATATAGATATGTATTATATTGTATTATCTATATTTATAAATCCTGAAATACCTAAATACTGACCATGAGGCTAAGCTGCACACTTCCTGTTCTGTAGAAATCACTTTTCAGCAGTCATTATCATCACAAGCCAGATTACAGTCATGGGTAATTATTTAGGTAACACAATCCCTCATTGCCAATAGATAATGGTCACTACTCACGTTCTCTCAGGATAGGTCACACAGCATGTCTTCATATAAGATAGGGCCAGGGGCTATCCATAGTATTTAGTATATTGGGCAGACTAGATGGGCCAAATGGTTCTTATCTGCCGACACATTCTATGTTTCTACAACACAATCCCATAGAAGAGAATGTATACTGTATGTATAGGACTGCTGTAAAGCATACCTTTGAACTGTTGTTAATGGAGCAGAGTAGCAGCTCTCTCCAAGTGAATTTAAAGAAATTCTGATTCTACTGAATTCAAATCTTTGCAAAAATTCTAATCAAATTTCAATTATAACAAATTAATTCACACATCTCTGGTTTGTGTTTTCTCTACAAGTCTACAAGCTCTACCCCATAGACATTTTCATAGGGGCAAATTCTTTAGGCTCATTAAAATGAGCCCAGATATAGTCAGTTTAAAGAACACTTCTGTCAGAAAGGTAAATTTTTTAAAGCTTGTCCAAAAAACATTTTTCTTTTAGACTTTTTGGTGTTTTTTGGTAGTACTATACCATTGAAAATCAAATACAAAATATTGTCCTTCTGTAACAGCACAGAGAGATACAACTCATATAAATGCTGCTACTGTAAGGGAAATATGTTATCTGCTAGTATAATAGTAGATTAGTAGAACTGGGATACCAGTATGACAGCTCTATTGTTCTCTTGATAGACTTAGACAGAAGAGCATTGTACTTATCACTGTGATATGTAATCCTGTAATTGAGTCACTCATCCCCCACCACCACCCGTCCCCTCTCTGGTCAGAGTGAGTGGTCTGACTGACAAAGTCAAGCAAGGCTTTTTGCCATACTAAAATGCCAAACAAAAGAGGAATTTGAGGTGCCAGGACTGAAGTAGAATACATGGAGTAAAAATTACATACAGAAAACTCTTCTCTTATTTTCTTCACATATAGTATTTTCATGTATGATCAAAAAATTAAGAAATATTTGAAACATATTCAAAAATAACATTATTGCCCCTGCCAAAAAGGGTCTTTGAAGCAATACCTTTTCATGGTCACGAATATCACCTATAGGATCATGCTGATTTATGCTGCATTATAGCTTTTTATGATTCATTTTAAGCTATAATTTCATATATTAGTTTCCATCACAAATCTCAAAACTACTATTATTGGTATGAAAACATTTTACACAAATATGCTGCATCTGCTTTATGCTGCCGTTAATTGCCCAATACTCTACAAGGAGGAAGGACAGTGACCACACAAAGAACATGACCTTAGGGAATACAGGGTTAGGCCTCTTTCACACTACAGTATGTTATATTTCAGTGTTTTGCGTTCCGTTTTTCACGGATCCGTTTTTCCATTTTTTTGCTTCCGTTGTGGTTCCGTTTCCGTTCCGTTGTTCCGTTCCGTTTTTCCGTATGGCATATACAGTATACAGTAATTACATAGAAAAAATTGGGCTGGGCATAACATTTTCAATAGATGGTTCCGCAAAAAACGGAACGGATACGGAAGACATACGGATGCATTTCCGTATGTGTTCCGTTTTTTTTGCGGACCCATTGACTTGAATGGAGCCACGGACCGTGATTTGCGGCCAAATATAGGACATGTTCTATCTTTTCAACGGAACGGAAAAACGGAAATACGGAAACGGAATGCATACGGAACACATTCCGTTTTTTTGCGGAACCATTGAAATGAATGGTTCCGTATACGGAACGCAAAAAACGGACCGCAAAACGGAAAAAAAAAATGGTAGTGTGAAAGAGGCCTAAGGGTAAGCTTGGGCCCCTAAGTGTGACATTCAGATGTAGCAGAGCTAAACTTTAAACTTTTTGTACATATTGATAACTCATTAAACAACAACAACAACAAAAAATGCTGGTATAGCACATAATATGCTTAACACAATAATACAATGATACAATGCTCATAGCAGCCCTGCTGAGGAAAGTGTATTCTACTGTCTCAACCCTGCTGCTTCAATTTCAATACATTTTCTATAGTCAGGGTTTTGAGCTACCTAAAAAGGACCTGAGTGATCGTACTTAGATCTGTGATTGTTAATGTATTCCCCTTCTCTGTACAAGGCACCCGCCCCCCACTGGTACTGGATGCACCAATTATTTGAAGAGTTCTGTATATAATACATTTTTCCTAATGTAGAAACCATTATGTGTTACTCTATTGTGCAGTATCAGAATAGCATAGAATAGCATACCATATAAATATATATATAACCAGTGTTGAGCGAATTGAAGTTCACAAAGTGGACTATAATCTGAATTTCAGGGAAACTTCGATTCGCTGAAAAGCCAAATTTCCTTGTGCTTCATGGTAATGGATACATTTTCCCTAAAATGGTATGATAATACAAAAAAAAAATCATACTCACCTCATCCATGTGCGCTTGAAGAGTCCTCCACGGCCATCTTGATTGAAGATCCTGCACAAAATCTTGCATGCAGTGACATATGACGTCACCATGCCGGCCAGCGTGCAAGATTTTGCAGTGGATCTTCAAGCAAGATGAGCGGGCAGGCTCTTCACGATCAAATGGATAAAGTGAGTTGTTGTTTTTTTCAACAGATTAACCCCTGACAGCCCTTAATGGTCATCTCAGATGCTGCAATCAGCGATGTAATGACGTGAGGCGGCGCAATTGTTCTCCCAGCACCCAACACTCACAAAGAAATGCCCTTTTGTGTCAATGTAATTCATCACAAAATAAGTTTCTTTGTGAAATTTAATGAAGCAGCCGAATCGAAGATTTGAGAACTTCACTCATCTCTACTGAGTGTATTACATGAATCTAATGTCTGGGTAGTTCTATCATGGATATATGTGACCGTCAATGGAGCCTCACTTCACACTACACCACTGTACAATAGATAGTATTGATGCGATCAAGCCTGCAATATGCCATCATGGCTGAGCAGCCTGACAGGAAAACTCACTAATATGTAGTATATGCAAGTGCTGGAGTGTAGTGAGGCCTCAACCCAGGCAGCTCTTTAAAGGGAGACGAGACAACCAGTCCTGCTCAAATTCTAGGATAGACCATTTTAAATCAGAACCCCTTTAAAATGGTTTTCCCACACAAATATTCTACATTTTGCAAGCCAGCACCCAGATCTGAATATATGTATATGTTACATCTCATTAAAAATGTTGTATAGCCACTGAGTTTTTCAACATAATCTATCTGTAAAGCTTTGCCTGCTGCTTGGTCTTTTCTTTACTTCTCTGTCCACCTTGCTGAGGTGGTCGCACATGCTCAGTACCATCCAGAGATGCAGAATAAGGCTGGGTTCAGACCTGAGCTTTTTACAGCGCGTTCCTACGCGCTCTAAAACGCTCAACAGGCAAGAACCAATGATTCCCTATGGGAATGGTTCTCACCTGAGCGTTTTACAGCGCGTACGATCGCGCTCTAAAATGCCCGACGCCCCAAGAAGTACATGAGCTTCTTTGGGGGCATCTTGTCGCGCGTTTCCGTACATAGACTTCAGCGGGAACGCGCGACAATGGGCGTTCGCTTGTCTCTGTATGCGCAATTGCAAACGCCCGTACAATCGCGCATACAGAGCGCTCCATTGTGAACGCTCAGGTCTGAACCCAGCGTAAAGGACATGCCCCTGAGAAGGGACACATTCCCTGAGTAGCAACAGGAATGAGCCACCCCCTAAGCTTGCATAAAATATAGCAGAGCAATTGGGAGAATGAATGGGGAAATATCTGGATCCATGTGAGGTACAGTTCTCTGTTAGAAATTGCTAAATATAAATTTTGGATGGATGAAGTCAAACCAGAAAGTCATATTTATAAGGAATTTGTTATTATTATTATATTTTTTTTTTTGACCTTGGCTGGAAATTTTGCTCAACGTGTGATTTTACTTTCTTAAGTTCTTAAAGTATGTCCAACATGTATGTCATATGGTATTATGTGCCCAAAATGAAAGAATTGGATGAAACTCATGGAGAGAGTCACCTCTGTGACATTACAGGAGGACAAGTTGAACTTTTTTCCATCCTTTCTGCATTTCTTTTGATATGATTTTTTTTTAATCATCATCTGATTGCCGTGGTACTTTGTTCTTATAAAATAAATTGACATGTTTCAGGTCAATGAACAATATCTTATAGGGTCCATTCACACGTCCGTTGTTTCTTTCCTGATCTGTTCCGTTTTTTGCGGAACAGATCTGGACCAGTTGCGTACCCATTCATTTTCAATGGGTCCTGAAAAAAATCGGACATTGTGCTGTCCGATTTTTTTCAGGACCCATTGAAAATGAATTGGTACACAACTGGTCCAGATCTGTTCCGCAAATAAAAAGGAACAGATCAGGAAAGAAACAACGGACGTGTGAATGGACCCATATATTGTATTCTAGTAGATCAAACTTTTACAACAGTGGTGAGCAGGAGTGTACAGTCAGGTCTAAATGGAGGAAATGCCATTGTACGTTGATGGTAGAAGTTGGAACCTGGTGGCCGTTTTTAAGGAGACAAAGTCATGATTGAATGCCATTCATTCTATTGGATGGAGCAAGGAGAATGCCAATGGTTTAGTGGTCAGCCTGTTTTGGGTCTTACTGACTGAGTGTTTTTGTCCCTTTTTTCATAATCGCTTCCAGGAGCTATAACTTTTTTATTTTTCCATCTATGTAGCTGTATGGGGGCTTGTTTTTTACAGGACAAGCTGTAACTTTTAAGGGAGTCAATTTGGGGTACACATAACTATCTGATAAACTTTTATTAACTATTTCTGGGAGGGAGATAGGAAAAAATATCAATACTGCCACTGAGTTTTTACATAATAAATGTTACTATGTTCACTTTTTTTTTATGGTGTTCACTGTAGGGGATAATTTACATGATATTTGTATAGTGTGTTGATTTTAGACATGGCAATACCAAACATGTGGGGAAGATTTTATTTTTGCTATTTTTTTATTAAAAAGTGAATTTCAATGGAAGAAAGCATATTTTTTATTAGTCCACAAGGGGACTATAACAGGAAATATTTAGATTACTTTTAAAATACAATGCACTATCCCTATAGTATTACATTTTAATGTCAGTGCTATATTGACATTGACCAGCAGGCTGCAGAAAAAACTCAAGGCAGGCTTGGCGGTGGCCCAACATAAGGCCCCTTATTGACCGCCCTAAAAAGGCAAATGGGTGGTCACTAAGGTGTTAAGGTTTTATATATGGTGGTGATATATTTTGATCAAACTAAAACATAATAGAGTGGGAAAAGTCATGGGGATATAGGTCAGTGCTGTCATCTATGTAAAACATGGAGAACATTGTGAAGTGCGATCTTGTGTGCTTCGACTACATTTTGTTTCCCTAATTTAAAGCTATAAAGCATTATATTATTAAAAATCTTCTTTACATGTGTCTAACCACACCCCTTTCCAAGGATAAATAGAAAAAGGTCAGTAATTATCCTAGAAAGCTATGTTTTCCATTCATTAAGATGGCGCACTTTATGAATGAACCTTTTTTCAGCCTACCATTCCATCAGCCTATCAGTTTTTGGAGTATGTCTGGAACAAGTGCCCCATCTAAGTAGATAACTCAAGCTTTGCTGCTGCTTCGAATAATTCCGCTTGACTGAAGCAGCATGAACTGTTTAATCTACACATCAGATTTCACATTAATACAGAATTTGAAATGTTATCTGGAAATAATGTGATACTATGTTTTACTCCTCTCCAACTGAATCTGAAGAAACACTTTAGCTGATACTGTTGAGATTCATATATAATCTAATGATATTCATTTGCACAGAAACTTCAGTGCACATTTCCATCCCCTTGGTACGCATGACTGGAAAATACTTCTGACAAGTTTAAAATGATTTGGTCAGTACTGATTAAGGGTTGCATATGTGAGGCTGTAAGAAGTCATGTTCCTACACACAGGAGTCCAGGGCCTCAAATACAATTTACCAATGTAACAAAGTTACTGATTATGTTTTTATTGGATCTTGCCTATTTAGCGCAATTCATGAAGGTGGTTGTTTTGGGCACAGTGTATTTTCTATGTTATCCTGATTAAATGGAGGGAATGAGTTCCACTCACACATTCAGGAAGGCAATAAGTGATTACCACTTCCATATCTTGATCATCAGTTGTTGTATGACCTTATCTGTTGTCCATTTTAGAGGGTAAACCTTTGTACAAATGTGCCACTAATATGAACTACTAATATCTACCAGAACAGGTATGGAAATAATTCTAAAGGTTCTCCTCAACATGTAATGGCCAACAATAGGGAACAACAGATCAGCAGATGCCCTGTTTTTACCTGTTGGCAGACAATAACTGGGCAGCACGGTGGCTCAGTGGTTAGCACTGGTACCTTGCAGTGCCAGGGTCCTGAGTTTGATTCTGTCAGGCACAACATCTGCATGGAGTTTGTATGTTCTCCCTATGTTTGTATGGGTTTCCTACTCTAAGTGTGTATATAGAGATAGCTTTCAGTCACTGATAGCTGTACATGGTAGAGGTGTTATCAGCGATTAAAAGCATTCTCTGTGTAAGTGTGTCTACAGAGAGAGCTGTCAGTCACTGATAGCTGCACAAGGGGGAGGTGTTATCAGTGATTGATAGCATTCTCTGTGCAAATGTGTATACAGAGATAGCTGTCAGTCACTGATAGTTGTACATGGGAGGTGTTATCAGTGATTGATAGCATTCTCTGTGTAAGTGTGTATACAGAGATAGCTGTCAGTCACTGATAGTTGTACATGGGAGGTGTTATCAGTGATTGATAGCATTCTCTGTGTAAGTGTGTATACAGAGATAACTGTCAGTCACTGATAGCTGTACACGGTAGGGGTGTTATCAGTAATTGATAGCATTCTCAGTGTAAGTGTGTGCACAGAGAGAGGTCAGTCACTGATAACTACACATGGGGAAGGTGTTATCAGTGATTGGTAGCATTCTCTGTATAAATATGTATACAGAGATAGCTGTCAGTCACTAACCGTTGTAAAACTATGTTTCAATCTGCTCAGCTACTTCTGCTCTATATCCTGCTGCCTCCAGATTGCACTGAATTTCATGATAACCGGTTCTCTTTAGATGGACTTTCACATTTGTATATGGTGTGTGACACATTATATTAACTTGGGGAGGGGGGGGGTAATTTATTAAGACTAGCATTTTAGATGCCGGTCTTAATAACCCCTTAACCTAACGGTGGGTCTGCTGAAGTTATGTAGAGGCCTGACTAGCCTCTACATAACTTTGGCGCATCCACCGCCAATCTAAATGTCAGCCAGCTTCTTTGCTGGCTTATATTTAGACCATTTTCTATGCCTAAAACAGGCATAGAAAATTATAAATGAGATGGGCCTGATGGCCCTTTCCCGTCCTTTTATAAACCTGGCATGAGCAGGGAAAATTTGTAAATTGCAGCGCAAATGACATTTGCGCTGCAATCTGCTACGCATATACGTCAACAAAACTGGAGTATATCACTTGGTAAATGACCCCCTTTATTGTTTTCCAACTGCATACAGTATTTGAATGTGTTGCTAGCTCTAATTTTTCTTTGTTTCCTTTCTCCTAGGTGAGTACATTTCTGTTTTCTACTATGTTCTCAATGATCTGCTTTGGTGAGTACTGAAGCATTGGAATTTTACTGTTATTTAGTTTATTATGTTTATTGTAAAGCACTGGGGTGCTTTAAAAGGGTGCTTTAAAGGGAATTTGGAGTTAATAGAGGCTACTTTGCTGTTCATGATCTTCATCTCTTGGCTACAAGGAAGTTTGTTATAAAGAGTGTCTCGCTCTAGAGGATTTATCTTGTCTTGCATTATACAGAATATTGATTTGAAAAAGAATGGTGTAATCTTTAATTTGCCCTATGGTGTTGCTGCAGAAAAAACAAAAACAGATATTCTCAAGACTACAGATCATTGGGTACTAGCAAGAGGACACTTCAGGATTGTCAATGGACCCTTTTAAAAAAGCCCTTTTATACAGACCAACTCAGCAGGCAATTATCGGAAACAAACTGTTCATTCCTGATAATTGACTACTTGTCAGAGGATTTTAGAGCTGAATATAAATGCAGCAATTATCTCTTCTTTATAAGAAAAAGCAATCACCACTGTGATCTTTTATCTCCATATAAATTTGTTGTATCTTAGCAGCAGATCCCTTTTTATACAGGACAGTCTGCTGACCGAAAATGACGATTTTGCAGTCTGCTGACCGAAAATGACGATTTTGGTGTCCACATCAACATCGCTTTCATCCATCATCATCATGTGATCGATGGCACCTGTACAGGGGACAGTAATTGTCCCAGTCATGGAAAGGAGCCTTAAGACATAGCAGAGTACCCTTCCAATTAATGATTCAGTGCATGTATTAACTGATTTCATATTTTCATACTTTATATGTGTTTAAGCCAAGTTATATTTAAAGTTGGAAAAGTGAAACTTGGATTGGGTGGAGCCCAAAATCTTTAGATGTCTGACTCCTCACCTCACATGCCGCACAGGTTGGCCATGGTGGACTGACACCCCATTCCAAGTTTTTGTTATGGAGCCTACTGGTTACTTGCTATGCCACTACATAAGACCAACTGCTCAACAAAGAAAAGAATGTAATATGGCTTCAAACATTCTAGTAAAATATTCTAGGAATGACATCATGGGTTTGAATGGCCAAATCAGAAAATCAGAGGATCACTTGAGTTTTAATAATTGACTCCTTGCATTGAAGTTCATCCTCATTCTACAGATTAATCTCCGTAAATGTAATGGCTCACTGATAATGTGTCCTTTATAATATTGTCTCCAATCTCATTGGTTTGGTTGCCCCAATCATTCAGTCATAAGTACATGTAACAGAGGGAGAGGACATCTTGTATATCTAGGTTTTGGCTGAAGATAGCAGAGCTGGGAGACTGGCAGTCCTACATGATCTGGCAAGATTAAATGTTGGGGTGAACAATATCTTTAGGGTCACTAACATTTCCAAAAACTTTTAATACTCCATTTAAACATCTCAAAAGTTTAGATCAGTGGGGGTCTGAGCACTGAGACCCCCACAATCTCTACAGTGTGGGGAGAGAGCACACACATATCACACTCTCTCTCCTTGCTGCAGAGGAGAGGCCCATACAGATAGGCCCATATACTTCTATGGAGCCCATCTCATGTAGCGAGGAAAATAGAGTGCCATATGCATGTGCTTATTTCTAGAGATTGTGAGGGTCTCTGACATATCAAACGTTTTTTGAAAAGTCAATGACCCTTTAATAAAATAGTAAGAGATTTAAAGACTGTATTTGTCTCCTACAGTTGATTAAAAGTGAATTTGACAATTTGAGATTGAATCGGCTTAACAGGTTTAGTGCTGAAAATATTTACTAAGTGGTATTACAAATCACATACAGATAAATAATAATAATTCATATGGCCTACACAATACAATATGGGGATGACGACTCCTGTCCCCATATCGTGGCACATGCCGACACCCCGTGGTGATACAAGAGGTAGAGATAGTGAGTAGTGACCTACAACATCCTAACTGGTTGGTGTTCTCGGTGGAGTTCAAATTAACCGTCTGTGTGCAAAAAAGTTTATACCTTTCAGCACCTCCTCTTAAGAATGTCCAGTGTGCAGCATGCATGCCCCTGAGATAAGCACTCAGGAACAAGGCCTTCTCAGCACAATGGGGGTTGTGTATGTCTAACTATCTCTAACTCACTACATTACAAAGAATATAGAAGATGATATTAAAAGGGGACAGAATTAAAAAGGACAGAGCCAATCAGATGTTTTACAACACAACAGGTAATCAATGTATGGTTTGTATAACCTACATATAGCAGTGATTCAATTCTCTACTGGTTAGTTCTTTATAAATACATTTACTGGTTGAACTTAGATGCAATATCTGCAGTGATCTAAGTCCTTTACTGTATAACAATTGATTTCTTCCTATAAGTTCTTGGAAGGCCTATGATGCCCTAGACACGTATAGCTCACGCAGTGCAGTATAAATAGCATACGATTAGTGCTTCCTATTAATGACAAGTTTTAAAGTTTTAACTTTCTACTTTATACATGTTCTTAAGTGTTGATCGAGCACCAAAGTGCTCGGGTTCTCTGGTGTTCGAGTAGAACACTTTGGGATGCTCAGGTGCTCTGCAGAGCACCAGAGCACAATGGAAGTCAATAGGAAAACCAGAGCATTAAACCAGGCACCCCCTGCTCTAAAGAGGGGAGGGTGTCTGGTTCACAGGAAAAGGTCAGAAATTGATGAAAATACCACTGAAATGGTTCGGGAACTGCATGGGGAGGATGTCTGGATGCATCTTGGACTCCCAGGTCGCTGCTGGGAACAATGTTGTATGAGTAGTACGCCACTTTTAGACTGACAATAATACGCACAAAACCAAAGATAAAAACAATTTTAGAGGAAAAATTGTTAGAAACATTCTTTCCTGTATATTTACTTGTATATAAAGTGCAACTGCTGCCAAAAATTGCAAGGGAGAGGCACCCTGATACAACCTGTATATCACATAAAGGAGGGCCTCATTCACATTGTGGTACAATTGTTCAGGTAGTGGGACTCCTACACTCATAAAGCCTATGCACTAAGTGAAAGGGCTGCAAGAAATTACAAGGAACCGACACTCCAATATACTCTTTATTACACATAAAGGAGGGCATCATACAGAGCTTTGAAAAATTATGATTGATGGCCTGCTGGTGACCCTCAAAAACATTAGGAGCAAGTGCCTGCTGGTGACCCTCTAACACATAAGGGGTGAGGGCCTGCTGCTGATCTGACCATCTAAATCATTACGGGTGAGGGTCTGCTGATGAGCTGACCCTCTAAAACATTAGGGATGAGTGCCTGCTGCTGATCTGGCCATCTAAAACATTAGGGGTGAGGGTCTGCTGCTGAGCTGACCCTCTAAAATATTAGGAGTGAGGACAGCCTAATAAGCATGTTGATATGAAGGAGGAGGAGGAGAAAAGGAAGATTGAACCATATACTATGTTTTTGTGTTGGAAGGGGTGCACAGTGTATTCAATACACCCACCATAAAAGCCACATTTAAAGTGTCTTTATGTTCATCAGCTTTCCTCTGGCGGAGTAGAGAAGTCAGGGGCAATCCAGGCCTTGTTTATTTTGATAAGAGTCAACCTGTCAGCATTTTCAGTTGACAGGCAGATGCGCTTATCAGTTATTATGCCCACAGCAGCACTAAATACCCTCATTAACAAAACGCTGGCGGTAGGGCAGGCCAGCACCTCCAAGGCGTAGAGCGCCAAGTCATGCAACGTGTCCAGCTTGGACACCCAATAGTTGTAAGGCACAAAGGGATTCACTGAGGACGCTGACACAGTCTCATATGTACTCCTTCACCATCTTCCAAAACTTTTCTCTCCTTATGACTCTAGGCCGCGCATCAGAGTGAGGGTGCTGGTGGGGTGTCATGAAACTGTTCCAGGCCTTGGAGAGTGTTGCCCTGCCTCTGTTGGAACTGCTGTGTGTTCCCCTCATCTCTTCTCCTTGGATGCCCAAGAAACTACATACTCTGCCGCCAGCGTAGTCAGCTGGACATTTTTGGAGCAATTTTTACCTTATGGTATTGCACCATTTTGCTCGTCCTCTCCACTACAGGTATGAGTCATGAGAAGTTATTTTTGTAGCAGGTGTCAAGAAGGGTGAGCAACAAGTAATCGGTGTTGGCCAAAATAACACGAGGGTTACTGCAAAAAGCATAACATAAAGTCAGCCATTTGTGCCAGAGTCCCAACAGACAAGACTTTGCTGTCCTCATCAGGAGGATGTAGAGAGAAGTCGGCCGGCACACGCTGAGATGCACGCCGCTCAGGGATAGGATTAATTCCACGTATAATTGAAAGAAGATCCCAGCAGACGGGACTTCAATGCTCGTGAAATTTATTAGCACATAACAATATGTCCCATAGAAAAGGACGCGTTTCGGCTAAGTCGCCTTTTTCGCCTGTTGAAAAAGGCGACTTAGCCGAAACGCGTCCTTTTCTATGGGACATATTGTTATGTGCTAATAAATTTCACGAGCATTGAAGTCACGTCTGCTGGGATCTTCTTTCAACTCATCAGGAGGATGACTCTCAATCTCCTCATCATCCTCTTTGGCCCATCCACGCTGAACAGATGGAATAAACCTGCTATGGGTACTACCCTCTGTTGCGGAGGCAACCATCTCCTGCTCCTCCTCCTCCTCCTCCTCATCATCATCATCCAATTTGCACTGAAAAGATGAACTGAGGGTGGTCTGGCTATCACCCTGTGTACTGTCTTCCCCCATTTCCGCCTCTTCCACATGCAAAGCGTCCGCCTTTATTGTGAGCAGCGAGCGTTTCAGCAGACACAGAAGTAGAATGGTTACGCTGATAATAGCGGCATCGCCGCTCACCATTTGTGTTGATTCCTCAAAGTTGCGTAAAACCTCACAGAGGTCAGACATCCATGCCCACTCATCGCTTCTGAAGAGCAGAAGCAGACTGGAAAGGTTGCAACCATGTTGCAGCTGGTATTCCACTACTGCCTTCTGTTGCTCACAAAGCCTGGCCAACACGTGGAATGTGGAGTTCCATCGCGTGCTCACGTTGCACAACAGTCGGTGAGCCGGCAATTGCAAGTGCTGATGCAGCGTTCCCAGACCGGTGGCAGCTGTAGATAACTTTCGGAAATGGGCATACACGTGGTGCACCTTCACCAGTAGCTCAGGCAAATTGGGGTAGGTTTTGAGAAATCGCTAAACCACTAAGTTGAACACGTGGGCTAGGCATGGTATGTCTGTGAGCTTGCCTAGCTCCAAAGCCGCCACCAAGTTAAGGTCATTTTCAGACACAACCATGCCTGGTTGTAGGTTGAGTGACGAGAGCCCCAGCTTAGTCTGGTCCCTTATACTCTGCCACAGCTCTGTAGCGGTGTGCTGTTTGTCACCTAAGCAAATTAATTTCAGCACGGCCTGTTGCCGTTTCCCCACTGCAGTGCTACACTGCTTCCAGCTACTAACTGATGGCTGACTGGTGCTGCAAGATGAGAATTCAGAGGTGGAGGTGGAGGAGGAGAAGGAGGGTTGCAGCCACTAATGTAGGGCCTTCAATCCTTGGCATCGGTAGCACCTGTGCCATCCCAGGGTACGGCTCGCTCCCGGCCTCCACAATGTTCACCCAGTGTGCGTTGGTTAGGGCATGGGTGATGTTATGGGACACATGCTGGTGTAAGATGGGGATGGCACACCGGGAAAAATAGTGGTGGCTGGGGACTGAGTAACGAGGGACTAAATGGCAACATTTCCATGGCAAGCAATTTGGTAAGGTGCACATTTAGTGCTATGGCCTGTGTGTGTGTGGCTCGGTATTTGCACTTTCGTTCAAAGGCCTGGGACACAGAAGTGGATGTGATAGCTGATGGTGCTTGCAAAGGTCCGGGTGCAGGGTGGGAGGCATCCGTGCCTGCGTCTTGGACAGGGGATTGGCCAACACGTAACACAGGGGAAGAGGAGGCAGTGGTGTGACCCGCAGACACTGATTGTGGACCCAGACGTTTGGCCCACCTATTAGGGTGCTTTGATATCATGTTGCAGACCATTGCATTGGTGGTGAGGTTGCTAGTGTTCACGCTCAATTTGGTACAGCACAGGTTGCAAATGACAACTCTTTTATTGCCCGCACTTTCCTCAAAAAAGTGCCATAATGCGGAACACCTACCCCATGGCAAGGGAGATTGCCACAAGAGGGTCCTCTGGGGAACAGTTGCGGGCCAGTTTAGTGTGGCCTGCCTTCTCCCTTTTGAAACCCCACTGCCTCTTCCAGCCTATTGCGGTGCTGCGGATCCCTCCCTCTCTGTACTGCTGTCCTCGTTCAGCTTGCCAGCTTCCCAGGTTGGGTCAGTGATTTCATCGTCCACCACCTCCTCTTCCACTTCCTCACTCTGGTCATCCTCCTGACTTGTTGACCTAACAAGAACCTCACTTATTGACAACTGTGTCTCATCCTAATCATCAACCTCTTGAGACACTAATTGCCGTTGACTTATTGGCAACTGTGTCTCATCATCATCATTCACCCCGTGAAACACTAATTGCTGTTCCCTACTGTCATCTTCTTCTGACTGTGGATGCTCAAGAGTTTGGAAATCAGTGCACAAGATTTCCCTATGTCCCTATTCAAGCGGACTTGGCAAGAATCCCAAATCAAGGAATGGAGAGGAAAAGAGCTCCTCGCTAAGAAAAAAATTACACTGAATGTCAAAGATATTTTGGATGTGCAAACATTATACAGGAAATATAGTGCAGGTAATGTCGCTGTCAGCAGCGGCCAAACAATTGCTCTGAATGTCACAGATATTTAGGATGTGTAAATGTAACACAACAGATATAGCAGAGGTTGTGTCACTGTTAGCAGCGGTCAAACAATTGCACCCAATTTAGTGCAGGTTGTGCTAATAATATATATTGCAGCCAGATAAAACAATAGTCCTTAAAAGGACTTTTGGGTCTCTAACACCTTTCAACACTAAACCCTGCCTAAAAAAAAAAAAAAAACTATTCCTGTCCCTACACTATCTGTCCTCTCTGCTGCAGCTCGCCCTGACTAAGACTGAGCCGAACCACGTGTCATCGGGTGCTATAGCACCTGATGATGCATTCTGGCCAGCCAATCACTGTAATGCCAGTAACCAACATGGCTACGTCATTACAGTGAGTGCGCAGAGGAGACTTGAGCATCGCGCTCGAGCACACGCAGTGTTCGGCCGAACACCGCAATGTGCCAAGCATCGCAATGCTCGAGTCAAAATGGTGTTCGGCCGAGCATGCTAGCCCAACACTAGTGTTCATATGTAAAGATCTAAGTTTCTTTTGCAGGAGATGAATCACACATGAGCATACAATTCATATGTGTAGTTACTGTATATGAATGATGTATATTATTTCGCAGTAAGGTTAAGGCATAACTTTAATTATAGTGTAGGGTAAATGGACAAAGCATTCCAGAAATAACAGTGTATTGTCTACAAGGATGCTAATTACACTGAAAGCTTGGAAGTCTTCAGATGTATTGTTGAGGCTTTTCATTTACACGTATATTATGTTGACTAAGTGTCATAACTTTGCATGGTCATTTTTTTCCAGGCTTTTTAAAACTAACTTTTCCATTTTAATTATAGTGTTATGCAGCAGGATTATCAACTTTGCTCTTGTTTTTCATGCATTAAGGAAATTAGTATTATATGAATGAACAGAGTAAAATCAGCAGATGTTCCTTGTTTGAAATGAGAGTCCACATACTTGTTGGGGAAGATCTCAAGTAGGGGACCATTGCTTATATATGTAACCTAATCTGACAGGAAATATAGTGAACGGTTGTCTGAGAATAGATAATCCCTTAAAGAGAAAATCAAGCTGAGATCTTAAAATTAATATTTAAGCTACAAGTTGTAAAGGGACAGTCTAAAACAAGTAAGCTAAGCAGCAGTACTCAATGTCAGGCAGCAGAGGTAAATGCAAATATGATTTTAGGGAGGGGTCTTTATAAGCGAGATTGTTGCAGCAAAGAGAACATTTAAGGAAGAGGAGGAAGAACTGGCCAAGATTGCTGCATTTACAACTGAGCGATACACTAGTCATCCTACTGAATATAACAGGGAAGAAATGCAGAAAGCAAGTTGCTCCCTGGAGAAATATTTAATCGAGAAAGCCAACCATAGAGTATTCTTTAAGGGGTTAAAGTATTTTTCGGAGTCTGGACGCCCCGGTAAGCTCCTGGCCAGAATAATCACACAACAAGATAAGAAAAATAAACCTATTCTTTCGATTCGCAACCCAGAGGGGGAAATTATAGTAGAGCCAGAGGGGATTGCGGATACCTTTCTGCAGTACTTTGCCCAGCTCTATAGATCCTCTTCTGGCCTGTCATCTGACCTGGCGATGCGGTTTTTGGAGGGGATTCCATTGTCGACCTTAAGTACAGCCCAAATGGAATGTTTAGAGGAGGAGCTGTCCCTGTCGGAGCTGCAGGAGGCTCTGGGGTCTGTCTCGGGGAACTCATCGCCAGGCCTAGATGGCCTGCCATACGAATTCTATCGCAAGAATGGTGAAGTGATTCTCCCTCAGATGCTAGAGGTCTTCTCTCATGCAATGAAGGGAGGGGACTTGCCATGCTCTATGATGGAGGCCCTCATTGTTTTGATTCCTAAAAAGGATAAGGACCCGATAGAATTGAGCTCCTATAGACCAAATCTCCTTACTAAATACTGATGTTAAGTTACTATCAAAAGTTTTGGCCAGGAGGCTCTCTCGGGTTATATCCACTATTATTCACCCAGACCAGAATGGTTTTATGCCCGGAAGGGGCACACATTATAATTTACATAGGTTATTTATGAATATTCAGTCTCCGGGGGGTGGTACCCTCTCCATCCTGTCGTTGGATGCTACCAAAGCCTTCGACAGGGTGGAGTGGATCTTCCTTTGGGAGGTGATGAAAAAAATGGGCTTTGGCCCTAGATTCATGGCGATGGTTCAGTTATTATATAGCTCTCCAGTTGCCAGGATCAGGATCAATGACACGATCACAGAGAGTTTCTCCCTAGGAAGGGGCACCCGCCAAGGCTGTCCTCTTTCCCCCCTCTTGTTTAATATTTATATTGAACCCTTAGCAGCTAGCATAAGGCAGGATCTGCAGGTGTCCGGTTTTGGCATAATGGGGAGACATGATCGCGTATCTCTTTATGCAGATGACATCTTGGTTTTTGTTCATCAAACAGAAACCACCCTCCCTCGCATAATGGATTTGGTTGGCGCTTTTTCCACTCCATCGGGTTTGGAGATTAATTGGGAGAAGACCGTTCTCCTCCCTATAGACGAGTTGCGAGGTGATTGGGATAACCAGTTAACAACTTCTGGTTTTATAAAGTACCTGGGGATTTCAGTTTCTGCTAAACCTCAGGAATATCTACAACTCAATCTAATTCCCCTGTTGATAAAGCTGAGGGCCAAAATTAAGATATGGCAAAAAATTCTGCCTGCAAGGGCGGACAGAATTTCTTTAATAAAAATGGTAGTGCTGCCCCAGGTTCTGTATGTCCTGCGCAACTCGCCTGTATGGATCGCGGACAAGTATTTTAGACTCATAGAGCGGATGCTTAACGATCTACTGTGGGGGAGGAAGCGGGTCAGACTGAAGGCACTTTATTTTTCTATGCCTTATAATCAGGGAGGTCTTAACCTCCCTTATTTTAAGGGTTATTTTGTGGCCTCTCAACTTAGTTTTTTTAATGACTGGGAAAATAGCCATTTCTGCAATAAAATGGTGAAAGACTCAGGTCTTTCAGATTTTTTTTCAGTACTGGAGTCTGATTACCTATTAAATATACAGATTGGGTACACACTTTTTTGCAGAATGGCTTTAAGGTCCTGGCTGGTTATAAGAAGTTGGTGTGGAGTTAAGGCATCACTTGTTTGCACCCCACTATGGCATAATTCAAAGATCTTTAACTTAGGGGACTTGAGCTGCTGCCAGTACTGGAGGACTAAGAACGTTCAGTACTTACATCAGGTGGTCAATGGTGGACAAATTCTGTCCCTGATTGAGCTAAGGCAAAGGGCAAATCTGGGTGAGGTAGCTTGGTACGCATATTTTCAATTGAGGTCGGCACTTTCTAGCACTTTGAACAGTTATCTTTTTTTTATAGATACTCCTGAATTTTTACACGATTTAATCAGTAAGAAAATAGTCACGAGAATAAAAATATCACACTGCTATAGACATTTAATGAAAAAAATTTTTTTGGGTGTTCTCTCTCCAGGACAAAGATCCTGGCCTTCTTTACTCTCAGAGGTGGGTCCTCTAGATTGGGACAACATAGGGGAAAGTTTAAAATTAGTTTCACATAATTTTAATCACATTGTTGTACAATTCAATATTCTTCAGAAAATATATGTGACACCCATGTGGCTATATAGGAGAGGATACAGAGCCTCCTCTGCCTGCCCACGCTGTGGCAACACCGAGGCAGATCATTTACATCTGTTTTGGGATTGCCCAATGTTGAGCAGCTATTGGAGATCGGTCCAAACCAATTTGGCTCGCAAACTTAAAGAGGACCTTTCACTACTCTACAAACAAAAAACTAACTATACCTGTGGGCAGAGCGGCGCCCAGGGGTCCCCCTGCACTTACTAGCAAGTCTGGGCGCCGCTCCGTTCGCCCGGTATAGGCTCCGGTGCCTGCGCTCCCTCTGACTGTTTTCTTGTAGGAGGCGTGTCCCTTGCTGCACTGCTGGCCAATCGCAGCGCACAGCTCATAGCCTGGCTATGAGCTGTGCGCTGCGATTGGCCAGCAGTGCAGCAAGGGACACGCCTCCTACAAGAAAACAGTCAGAGGGAGCGCAGGCACCGGAGCCTATACCGGGCGAACGGAGCGGCGCCCAGACTTGCCAGTAAGTGCAGGGGGACCCCTGGGCGCCGCTCTGCCCACAGGTATAGTTAGTTTTTCGTTTGTAGAGTAGTGAAAGGTCCTCTTTAACATTGTAGTTCCTCTGTCCCCCAGGATATGGGTCCTGGGAGACCTATCGGAGGTTAATTACCAGCCTATAAAACGCCAACTACTGACCAAGGTAATGTTTCTAGCCAGACTTCTTATTTCCAGATCATGGTTTTGTTCTTCTGCTCCAGACTGCAATAACTGGTTGGGTCTGGTTGAGAAAGTGAAGAGCTATGAGAGGATTATGCATAAACAAAGAGGATCCTATTTAAAGTGGGGTGTAGTCTGGAAGGATTGGGATAAGAATAATTAATTTAATTAATTAATTAATTTATTTATCTATAAATTTATTTATAATTATTATTATTTTTTTTTTTCTTCTTTTTTTTTTTTTGTTTCCTGCAAGGTGGGGGGGGGGGGGATGTAGGGGTGGGCGGGGAATGATTTATTAGTAATGTATTATGTAAATGAATTTTTTGTATATCAATAAAAAAATATAAAAAAAAAATATGATTTTAGGGTATACAAAAAGCGAAACTAAAACCTATTCCAATGTAATATTACTACACTACAAATCCATCAGAAAGCCACCTTGCATTTTGGATTCAGTTTTTGGCTTCATATACTATAAAAGATGTAGAAGAGCTATAAAGGGTTCATGGGTGGGCTTCTTTATCTTGGAAACAAGACATCTTAGAGGTGATCTTATTTATGTGTATAAATGTAAATGCTCATTAGCAATAATCTGTCGAAATTTTGGAAGTGTAAAGGGGCCTTTAGGCAAATGGATAAAAAAAAAAGGTCTTTTTAATTCTGTGAAAGGTTTTGGCAGATAGGATGTAAAGATCTTGTGTGCCTAGGGTTTCCAATTAGAAGATTAGCCTAATTTAATCAGTAAAGTTTGAAATGTTGATAAATCTGTCAAAAGCTGAAATCTGACACTGTCATCTCCACCTCTCCTGCTGCTGCAGGACGAAAACTGTTGCTTTCCTTACACTGACACCTGTGTGTCACATTCGCAGGGTGGATTGGCCATAGACCTTACAGGGAAGTTTCCCGATGGGCCGATGCCCATGGGGCCACCCAAGCCCTCCTCTATACCTCTAGCCAGGTACATAATGAGTAGAGATTAGCAAATCAAAGCTGATGAAGTGGAACTGTATCCGAATTTCAGGAAAACTTTGATTTGCAACGAATGCGAATTTATTCACACTTTGTGGTAACCAATCGCAATTTTCCTAAAATGCCAGCTACACATTTGAGGACTGAGGACACGGGGCAAGGAACTCTGGGAAGGCGGGATCACCCAGATTGACATGCCTGCATGCAGCCAATCGGCAGCCAGCCAGCCCTGTGATGTCACAGCCTTATAAATGCGACAGCCATTTTAGATTCCGCAATTTTCCAGCATTCAGCGTGCAGGGACAGATGAGTGAAGGTTCCTAGGGACAGCTATTAGAAAAACCTCTATATTTAAAAAATAAACTAGAAAAATGATTTAAAAGTGCAGAGAAAGGATAGGGAGGAATCATTTCACAGTATCTTAGTGCAGGGAGAGATGTCAGAAGGCGCTAGGGACATTGATAGGAAAGTGATTTTCAAGTGTAGGGAATCTGTCATTACAGCTTTTTGTTATGTTGGAAATCCTTTAGTGGTTTATATCTTAATATATTATTCAGTACGACAAGAAAAATATATATGCATTTAACTTCTGCAGTTATTTCTGTTGAAAGGGTATAGGGGCGTATTTCAGTAGAACAAGAAAAATATATACACACTGCACTGTTGCAGTTATTTCTGTTAAAAGCGTATAGGGGCGTATTACATAAACAAAAAGAAAATATATATGCACTGCACTGTTGCAGTTATTTCAGGTGAAAGTGTATAGGGCCGTATTTCAGTACTACCAGAAAAATATTTGCACACTTCACTATTTAATTGTTAAAGCATATAGTGGCCTATTTGATTCCAAGAAGAAATATATATTATCAGGTCACTTCTGCAGTTATTTCTGGTGAAAGCAAATAGGGGCGTATTTCATTAAAAAAGAAAAATATATACACACTGAATTTTCTGTGAAAAGTGTATAGGGGCATATTACAGTTAAAAAAAAAACCAATATATATATATATATATATATATACGCACTGCTCTGCTGCAGTTTTTTCTGGTGAAAGCGTATAAGGGTGTATTTCAGTAGAATAAGAAAAATATATACACACTGCACTGTTGCAGTTATTTCTGGTGAAAGTGTATAGGGGTGTATTACAGTAAAAAAGAAAAATATATATGCACTGCATTGTGGCAGTTATTTCTGTTGAAAGCATATAGGGGCGTATTTCAGTACTACAAGAAAAATCTACTGTATTTTTCGCCCTATAAGACGCACCAGCCCATAAGACGCACCTAGGTTTTTGGGAAGGAAAATAAGAAAAAAATGTTTTTAACCAAAAGGTGTGCTTTTGGTGGGTTTGGAACTAATGGTGGTCTGTGGATTACACTATTACTGGGGATCTGTGGATGACGCACTGTTATGGGGGGATCTGTGAAGGACACTGTTATGGGGAGATCTGTGACGGACACTGTTATGGGGGGATCTGTGGCTGACACTGTTACAGGGGGGATCTGTGGCTGGCACTCTTACAGGGGGATCTGTGGCTGGCACTGTTACAGGGGGGATCTGTGGCTGGCACTGTTACAGGGGGGATCTGTAGATGGCACTGTTACAGGGGGATCTGTGGGTGGCACTGTTACAGGGGGGATCTGTGGGTGGCACTGTTATGGGGGATCTGTGGGTGGCACTGTTATATATGTGCCTTCCACAGACCCCCCAGCCCATAACAGTGCCATCCACAGACCCCCCAGCCCATAACAGTGCCATCCACAGACCCCCCACCCCTTAACAGTTCCATCCACAGATGTTCCCCATAAAACTGTCATCCACAGATCCCCGCCGCTCCAGTGCAGCAGTATACAAATACAAAATGTCTCATTCAATTAAAAGCCCCTCACTCCTAATATTACCGTACATCCTAACAGCTTCTGTACAACCCAGGCAGGCAGGCCGGGCGGCCGGCGCATCACTCACTGATGTCACTTGCCTGCGCCGCCTGCTTCATTCATAAAGTAGGCGGCGCAGGCACGTGACATCAGGGAGTTAAGCTGCCGCCCGCCCGGCCTGCCTGCCTGCATTCTACAGAAGCTGTTACGATGTACGGTAATATTAGGAGTGGGGGGGCATGTGTAATCACTTTTAATTGAATGAGACATTTTATATTTGTATAGTGCAGCACGGGAGCGGCGGGGCCGGACTACAGTGACTACACTGCCGCGCCGCAATTGCCGGGCCCCAGCTCCTCCTCCCAGTCCCTCCCCGCTCTCGCATACATCGCAGCCAGTGATGTAAAGATGTCAGCATTCGCCCCATAAGACGCAGGGGCATTTTCCCCCCATTTTGGGGGGAAAAAGTGTGCCTTATGGGGCAAAAAATACGGTATATGCACTGCACTGTTGCAGTTATTTCTCTTGAAAGCGTATAGGGGAGTACTTCAGTACTACCAGAAAAATATATATATGTACTTCACTATTTAATTGTTTTCTGGTTAAAACATATAGTGGCCTATTTCATTCCAAGAAGAAATATATATTCTAAGCTCACTTCTGCAGTTATTTCTGGTGAAATAGGGGCATATTTCATTAAAAAAAGAAAAATATACAGTACAGACCAAAAGTTTGGACACACCTTCTCATTCAAAGAGTTTTCTTTATATTCATGACTATGAAAATTTTAGATTCACACTGAAGGCATCAAAACTATGAATTAACACATGTGGAATTATATACATAACAAAAAAGTGTGAAACAACTGAAAATATGTCATATTCCAGGTTCTTCAAAGTAGCCACCTTTTGCTTTGATTACTGCTTTGCACATTCTTGGCAATCTCTTGATGAGCTTCAAGAGGTTGTCACCTGAAATGGTCTTCCAACAGTCTTGAAGGAGTTCCCAGAGATGCTTAGCACTTGTTGGCCCTTTTGCCTTCACTCTGCGGTCCATCTCATCCCAAACCATCTTGATTGGGTTCAGGTCCGGTGACTGTGGAGGCCAGGTCATCTGGCGTAGCACCCCATCACTCTCCTTCATAGTCAAATAGCCCTTACACAGCCTGGAGGTGTGTTTGGGGTCATTGTCCTGTTGAAAAATAAATGATGGTCCAACTAAACGCAAACCGGATGGAATAGCATGCCGCTGCAAGATGCTGTGGTAGCCATGCTGGTTCAGTATGCCTTCAATTTTGAATAAATCCCCAACAGTGTCACCAGCAAAGCACCCCCACACCATCACACCTCCTCCTCCATGCTTCACGGTGGGAACCAGGCATGTAGAGTCCATCCGTTCACTTTTTCTGCGTTGCACAAAGACACGGTGGTTGGAACCAAAGATCTCAAATTTGGACTCATCAGACCAAGGCACAGATTTCCACTGGTCTAATGTCCATTCCTTGTGTTCTTTAGCCCAAACAAGTCTCTTCTGCTTGTTGCCTGTCCTTAGCAGTGGTTTCCTAGCAGATATTCTACCATGAAAACCTGATTCACACAGTCTCCTCTTAACAGTTGTTCTAGAGATGTGTCTGCTGCTAGAACTCTGTGTGGCATTGACCTGGTCTCTAATCTGAGCTGCTGTAAACCTGCGATTTCTGAGGCTGGTACTCGGATGAACTTATCCTCTGCAGCTTCTTTGTAGCGCTTGATGGTTTTTGTGACTGCACTTGGGGACACTTTCAAAGTTTTCCCAATTCTTCGGACTGACCTTCATTTCTTAAAGTAATGATGGCCACTCGTTTTTCTTTACTTAGCTGCTTTTTTCTTGCCATAATACAAATTCTAACAGTCTATTCAGTAGGACTATTAGCTGTGTATCCACCTGACTTCTCCACAACGCAACTGATGGTCCCAACCCCATTTATAAGGCAAGAAATCCCACTTATTAAACCTGACAGGGCACACCTGTGAAGTAAAAACCATTTCAGGTGACTACCTCTTGAAGCTCATCAAGAGAATGCCAAGAGTGTGCAAAGCAGTAATCAAAGCAAAAGGTAGCTACTTTGAAGAACCTAGAATATGATATATTTTCAGTTGTTTGACACTTTTTTGTTATGTATATAATTCCACATGTGTTAATTCATAGTTTTGATGCCTTCAGTGTGAATCTACAATTTTCATAGTCATGAAAATAAAGAAAACTCTTTGAATGAGAAGGTGTGTCAAAACTTTTGGTCTGTACTGTATACACACTGAACTGTTGCAGTTATTTCTGGTGAAAGCGTATAGGGGCGTATTATAGTAAAAAATAAAAATATATACACACTGTGATGTTGCAGTTATTTCTGTGAAAAGCGCATAGGGGCATATTACAGTGAAAAAAAGGAAAATATATATGCACTGCACTGTTGCAGTTATTTGCGGAGAAAGCGTATAGGGGCGTATTTCAGTAAAATAAGAAAAATATATATTTACTGCGATGTTGCAATTATTTCTGTTGAAAGCATATAGGAACATATTTCATTAAAAAGTTAAATATATATATATATATATATATATATATAAGCACTGCACTGTTGCAGTTATTTCTGGTGAAAGCGTATAAGATCGTATTTTAGTGCTGCAAGAAATATATATACACACTCTCTATAATTTTTTTCTGGTCAAAGCGTACAGTGGCGTAATTCAGTCCAACAAGAAATATATATCCTCAGTTCACTACTGCAGTAATTTCTGGTGAAAGCGTATAGGGGGGTATTTCAGCAATGCAAAAAATATATTTACGCACTTCACTCTTTAATTTTTTTCTGGTCAAAGCGTACAGTGGCCTAATTCAGTCCAACAAGAAATATATATTCTCAGTTCACTACTGCAGTTATTTCTGGTGAGAGCGTATAGGTGTGTATTTCAGTACTGCAATAAATATATATACGCACTTCACTCTTTTATTTTTTGCTGGTCAAAGCGTATAGGGTCGTATTTTAGTACAACAAGAAAAATATATTCTTAGTGCATTTCAGCAGTTAATTGTGGTAAAAGCCTTTAGTGGCCTATTTCAGTACAAAAATAAATATATATTTGTCGCCTTTAGGAGTGTTTTCCTTTACATTTCATTTGTTTAGTTCAGCTACAATTATGTCAGTCAGGCAGAAAAGTGCCAGGCCATGCACAGAGGAGTGGCAGAGGCCTGAATGTTTCTGGCGTAAGCAAAGGTCACAGCAGAGTAAAGGGTTGTGGCAGCAGTAGTCGCAACGAGAGGGCTGAGCTTCCGGTGTCATCTAGCGGTCGTGTCTTGACCAGCAACACTGCGGTTCTTTATTGGTTAACTCGGTCATCTACGTCATCCCAAGTGACATCAGACACCCCCAGCCAACAGTCGGTGGGTTCGCCAGACACAACCCTTAGTTGACATGGCGCGGGAACAGGCCCTGTTCCCTTACCTGACCTCAACCTGCCTCTGGCCTTTTCTGTTCCATCACTGCAAGAAGTATTACATGCAGTGGGCTCAGCTTCACTTTTCAGCGAGGAAGACCTACTAGAGGACAGTCAGCAGTTACTGACCAGCCAAGATGTGGAGGAGACTTCCACCACTTTCTCCGCTAGGCAGGCAAATAGTGATGAGGAGCGTGGCACGGGAGCTTGTGATGCGAGCGGTCAGGTTCCTGACCCAGAGGCCGTTGAGGAGGACATCAGTGATGTGCAGACACTACTCGATGATAATGAAGCTGATCAAACTTGGGAACCGAGTGAAGACATGCCCAGGGTAGACCACTTGCTTTGCAGCAGCCTACCTGCCCGGGAAGTAGTGGTGCAGCGGCAGTAGCAATCAGTCAGTGCGGACTGTTGGGGGGAAATCACCTACTCGGCAGTGTGGCAGTTTTTTTCAAAGCGCCAGAGGAGGTGAACGTGGCCATATGTTGCATCTGTGGGCAGAAGGTAAAGCGTGGCCACTACGGCCCTACGTAAACATATGCAGCGTTGCCATATAGTGGTCTGGGAGAACCGTGGCACCAATTTGGTGGTTCAGCCTGTCACAGCAACTGCTGCATCAGCTAGTGGCACACACCAGGTTTCAGGCGGTCAAAGATCCACCACCTCAGCCGAAGGGAGCTGTCTGTCATTCCCATCATCTTCTCATCCAGATGCTCCTGCTCCTCCTCATCAGTCATTCCGTCAGCAATGGATCACCAAAGCGATTGCCAAGAGACAGCAGTATGCGTGCACGCATCCAACGTCACTAAAGCTGAATATGCTCCTGTCCAAGTTGCTGGTGCTGCAGTCCCTCTGTTTCCAAGTGGTGGACTCCGCACCTTTCATAGAACTGATGGCTTGTGCCGAGCTGAGGTGGAGAGTCCCAAACCTTCATTTTTTTTCGAAAAAGGCAGTACCAGCCCTGCACAAATAGTGGAACAGAAGGTGGGCTATTCCTTGAGCTTGTCGGTGTCTGCCAAATTGCACGGCAGCACCGACATGTGGAGATGTAGCTACGGTCAGGGGCAATACATGTCCTTTATGGCCCACTGGGTGAATGTGGTTCCTGCACAGCCACACCAGCAACTTGGCCAGGTCACGCCACTTCCGCCTCCTCCACGTTTTCACGCCATTGGTCCTGCTACAATGTCTGCCTCTGCCTCCTCATCCTTAACCATGTCCTCAGCCTCCACTGCAGGGAAAAGTCACAGTGCCCTCCAGCATACCACATGTGCAGGACTCTGCAGTGTCACGCTGTTCACATGGTTTGCCTTGGTGAACAGAGTCACACAGGGGAGGAACTGCTCCGTGTGATGCATCAAGAAAACAAATCCTCTGCTTTCTCGCGACAACTTAAAATCAGAACCATGCTGACCAACAACGGGAATATCATGGTGTCGGCTCTACTTCAAGGAAACCTGAGTCATGTGCCCTGCATGGCACACGTAATCAATCTGGTTGTCAAACAGTTCCTGAAGTCTTCCACACATCTGCAAGACATCCTAAAAATGGAAACTTTGCATGCACTTTAGCCACTCGTATACTGCAAAGCACACCCTCCTTGAGCTGCAGCGGCATAACGGCATCCCCCAACATAGGCTGATATGCGACATTTGCAATGTTTAAAATTTCACCCTCCATATGTTGGACCGACTATATGAACAAAGAAAGATCATCAATGATTTCTAGATGATGCAAGCGAATAGGAGTATTCCACTGTGTAACTTTGATGTCAGCCAGTGGCAGCTCATGCGTGACACCTGCCGTTTGCTCAGGCCCTTTGAGAGCGCCACATTATTTGTCAGTCACTAGGACTACGGGATGAACAACGTCATTCTACTGCTTTATGTCCTGGAAAATATGGTGGTAACAATGGCTGGTCAGGGGACAGGGGAAGTGGCGCCTCAATCTCACGGCCACATGAGACCTGTGGGGGCTGAACTGGAAGAGGAGAAGGAGTGGGTGGAGGACATTGGAGCACAGGCAATGTGTAGCCAAATGGGTGTTTTTTTCTACTCAGCTGACAAGACAGGAGAAGCAGGAGCAGCCAGAGGGGCTACAGGGCGATGAGGAGCACGAGACACAACCTGGCAGTATGCAGTGGAGATGGAGGCAGGGTGTCCCTTCGATTCACTTGCACAAATGGCACGATGCATGCTCGCTTGCTTGCGTAGTGACAGCCGAATTGTTACCATTCAGCAGAGGGACGACTTCTGGCTCTCCACCTGTTAGACTCTCGCTACCAGTCCAAATGGGGGCCTTTTTTACACCCACTGAGAGGGAGGACAAACTGAACTACTACAGATACATACTTTGTTTTCATTTGGCCGCTGCCTATCTGCGCCATCGTCCATCATCTCACAGGTCTGACCGGGTGGGCCATGTGTGCTCACGTTCCTCTGCCATGGCTGAAGGGGAGGGGTAAGGTGGCATGAGCAGTTCCAGCTCCATCAGCAGCAACCTGAGTCTACAGTCTCGCTGATGAGAAGCTTTGTTCACCTGCTTAGTGAAGAAACTACTCACCAGCAGCAGGTAGACCTGGAGCACGACCTGAACCAGCAGGTGGTGGCATACTTGGACAGTACCTTGCCACTACATATTGAAGACATGCTGGACTACTGGGAGGCCAGTAGCTATAGCAGCGGAGCAGATATTCACACTGGTCACCCTGGCTGATGACATGGGTTCACCTGAGGTGCGGGGTCTAAGTACTAACCGGTATTCGCCAGAGCTCCTGATGGTGGAGATGGATTTTGCTGCATGTTAGTACCAGGTCGCGGTCCTCAGAATAGCCCCAGCAGGAGGTGAGCAAGCCGAAGGTCCAGTAGCAGATATAGCAGGCAGGGATCAAGCAGAAGCAGGGTTGAGAAACAAGTCGAAGTCGGTAACGAATAGTGCAGGTTGGGATTAAGCAGGAGCGTAGTCGAGGAACAAGCCAAATGTCAGTAACGGATGGTAGCAGAGATACGGTCGGCAGCAGGATAGACAGGAGCGAGATATTGGCTGGTAAAGGCACAATATTCTGGCAACCAGGAAGTGCAGAGACATGGCTTAAATCAGGAAGTTCATGGGAGAAGCAAAGAGTTCAAGGTTCAAGGCAAACAATATTCAAGACAAGATCATTCAAGGAATTGTCTAAGGAACTGTGCAGCATTTCAGGTGGCTCAGCAAGTAGAGGCACCGCCAGACACAGCAGAGGTCCTGGGTTTGAGTCCAGATTCTAACACTATCAATGCTCACTTGCTTGCGTAGTGACAGTTGAATTGTCACCATTTGACAGCGGGATGACTTCTGGATTTTCCCTTGTTGGACCCTTGCTACCGGTCCAAAATGGGGGCCTTTTTTACACCCACTGAGAGGGAGGACAAACTGAACTACTAAAGAGACATCCTATGTAGTTAGTTGCCTATCGCCTATTTGCGCCATTGTCCATCCTCTTGCAGGTCTGACCGGGGGGGCCCTCTGCGCTCACGTTCCACTGACATGGCTGATAGGGAGGGGTGGCAGGAGCAGTACCAGCTTCATCAGCCGCAGCCTGAGTTTACAGTCGGTGATGAGTAGCTTTCTTCACACGCATAGTGAAGAAACTACTCACCAGAAGCAAGTGAACTTGGAGCAGGACCTGAACCACTAGGCATACTTGGACAGCACCCTGCCAACCACATTGAAGATCTGCTGGACTGCTGGGCAGCCAAACTGGATTTGTGTCCGCAACTAGTAGAATTTTCCCCAGAAAAGCTGTCCTGCCTGGCCAGTAGTGTGGCATCAGAGCAGGTGTTTAGTGCAGTGAGGACCATAGTTACCCCAAGGATAACTCACCTGTTCACCCAAAATATGGAGAGGCTGACCTTTTTCAAGATGAATCAGGAATGGATCAGCCAGGATTTCCAACCACCAATTCCCATTGCATCAGCCTAGATCATCCATGGTATCACTTTAACACTTTGATAAAAGAGACCGGTTTCTTCTGACTACCTGCCTCAGTTACTACTCTGATGCTGCAACCCGTCTCATGCCACACATCTGATGCCAAGTGCTTCTTCTTGCACCCACTTTTGTCAGCGGGTACTGGTATTGCCACCCACCGCCCCACTGTGTTACAAGGTGTCTCTGTGGTCTCCTTATGGAGCTGCCGCTACCATCTCCAAACTAAGTCACCTTGCCACTCTGTGGCCTCCTAATGTTGCTGACATCTCCACACTATGTCACCTTGCCACACTGTGTTCTCCTGACGCTGCTGCTGCCATCTCAACACTATTTCACCTTGCCACTCTGTGGTCTCCTCATGATGCTGCCATCTCCACACTATGTCACCTTGCTACTCTGTGGTATCCTGCTGCTGCTGGTGCCATATGCACACTATGTCACCTTCCACTCTGTGGCCTCTTGATGCTACCGCCACCTCCAAATTATGTCACCTTGCCACTCTGTGGTCTCATCATGCTGCTGCCATCTCCACACTATGTCACCTTGCCACTCTGTGGTCTCCTTATGCTGCTGCCATATCCACACTATGTAACCTGCCACTCTGTGACCTCCTGATGCTGCCGACACATCCAAACTATGTCACATTGCCACTCTGTGGTCTCCTCATGCTGCTGCCACCTCCACACTGTCACCTTGCCACTCTGTGGTCTCCTCATGCTGCGGCCATCTCCACACTATGTCACCTTGCTTCTCTGTGGTATCCTTCTGCTGCCATCTCCACACTATGTCACCTTGCCACTCTGTAGTTTGCTGCTGCTGCTGCCATATCCACACTATGTCACCTTGCCACTCTGTGGCCTCCTGATGCTGCCGTCACCTCCAAACTATGTCACCTTGCCACTCTGTGGCCACCTGATGCTGCTGCCATCTCCACACTTTGTCACCTTGCCACTCTGTGGTCTCCTGATGCTGCTGCCATCTCCACATTATGTCACCTTGCCATTCTGGTTTCCTCATGCTGCTGCCATCTCCACACTATGTCAACTTGCCACTCTGTGGTATCTTGCTGCTGCCATATCCACATTTTTATTTTATTATTTTTCTGATGGATCAGTGGAAGGGCAAAATATTCAGTGATGTAAACACAAATTTACTGCTGACACCCTCTGCATTCTATATGTAAGTATAATAGAATAACATCAAAGGGGCGGCACCGCCAACATCTCCAGGTAAATGGTGGATTCCTATGTGCATCTGTCTATATCAACAGTGATTGTGGTGCTTAGAGGCGAAATGGCAACAGCCTTTTTGCGCTTACGTGCCTCTTTGGGCCACTGGCTCAAAGAGGCACGTAAGCTTGAAACGACCGTTGACACTTCGGGTTCTGTGTAGAGGCAAGAGTCCGGTTGAAAGAATAAAAGGATGTCTTTACCACAGTGATGAGTTCCACCTTTCTGTTTATCTACTTGTGTTGTTGCACCCTCTCCACTCTGTCAGGGGGGTTCTACTTGTATAAGCATTTAATAAAACAGGTTCTGTAGACATCTATGTGGAATCAGCTGACGACAGTGTGAAAGGAGTGCGCTCTTTCACGCTGCAGTAGGATCTTGGGCCTCTGCACGGTTCTTTATACCTGGTGCTAACATTGACCTGTAAGGCGTTCACACTTGAGTTATATGGTCAGTTTTGGCCCTGTGACTGCCCAAATAAGTGAAGTGTGCAGTGGTTCTAATAGCAAAGCCTGTCATCTGTATGTCATACTGGCTCACAGTATTATTTCACTACCAAAGCATATACCTTATTCGTGTTACTTCAAGGCACAGTGTTCTACACCACTATAAAGGCTCTCAGCAGACGGGAAATAGCCGTTTTTACCACAATTCGCCGCAAATAAATTCGGATCCAAGTGCATTTTTCCCAAAAATTAGTCGAACCGACCGAATCACATTTTTGAAAAATTTGCACATCTGTAATATTGAGCTCTCAGCTCTAATTAACCCTGTGAGAATCAGAAACTCATGTACCCCACCAGCAACTGCACGTGCACTCTAAATTCAACTGCTGTGGCCCACATCTCACCTCCTAAGCCCCCTGCTCCATCTCTTAATCAGACAACTCTACGAGAAGGACAACTTTTGGGCAAGTATATTGTGCTGCTCTGTTGTATTTGTTTCTGCTGGGACAGTATTTTGCGCTATGGTATTGCTGGCCCTGCCTATTTGTATTTCCACGCCTTCTGTCAATTTTGACACCCCTACAACTTGGGGCCACTTTTCGATTTTTTTTTCAGGGCCACTTTAAGTTCCCAGTCCGTCCCTGAACATTTGCATATCCTATCCATATCCTACCGTAAGGACTCATGCAGACAAACTGTATTACGGCATATATAAAGCAGTGGCGTATTCAACATGAAGGCAGATCAAGCCACTGCAATGTGTGTTAAGAGGGGGCCCAGTGCTGGACCCTTTCCCCTCCTTCCAAAAAACACTTGTGCCCTTCCTGACCTTTCCTCTTGGTTGGACATGTTGAATATGGACAGCGTTTGCAAACATGATTTTGTATCACAATTTCCTATGTGCTTCCTGTCAAGTGCTGCGAATTGCAGCCAATTTTACAGAATGGATGCGGCGGACCCATTCATTTCAATGGGGCCGCAAAATGTGAGGACACCCCACCATGTGCCGTCCGCATCCGTACTTCCGTTCCGCGGCCCCACAAAAAAGATAGAACATGCCCTATTCTTACTTACAGACAAGAATAGGTATTTCTATCATAGGACTGGCATGTGCAATCCACAATATGCGGAACACATGCGGCCGGTATCCGTGTTTTGTGGATCTGCAATTTACGGACCGCAAAATACATACAGTTTTTTTAGACCCTATGTCTAAAGTATTTCCCTGCAGTTGCCCCTAGGGACGGCTGAGTCCGTAGACATTTTACAGCTTTCACTGATTTTTATGGTAGCTATATACATTTCTAGTCACTGAGCTCCCCCTAGTGTTGGGCACAGACAGTTTTATCATCTACAGTGTAAATAAAATGAGCTTAAAAACTGTAAGCAGGAGAATGATCTAATGTAGTTATGCCAGTTGTCTGGTATAAATGCATTGAAAACTATGATGTTCAGACTGAACCTGCTATCTTTGAAGTCAGTGCGGACACGACTACAGTGCGGTGAGGATTGCTAGATTGCTACTTGTTTATAAAACAAAAAATAATGGGGTTTTTTTGCTGGAAAATGTATATTCTGACATTTTAGCCTAAGGCTGATTTATTGACAGTATGTGCTCCCTGTTAATAAATCTGTTACGTGCTGCACCAGGAAGAGATACTGGCACATAGCATGGGTGGTTCATTAGTAATATCAGAGCCCTCCATATATATATATATATATATATATCGATTTTACAGTAAACATTACAGAAGTTGTCAGAGTTAGAAAATGAGTGAAAGGCAGGGATGGGGTTAAATTAATGAAATAACATAAAACCCACCTCTACTCCAGAGCTGCCACTCCAATACTCCTGGCCAGAGTTAGTTTTCCTGACTGCATCAGTGATATGCCCCTTTACACCACATGACCGATGCAGCCAATCACTGGCCGCAGTGGTCATATGCGGTATACGGTATGCAACACATCATCCGTGCACCCAAGAGAGCAGAGAGGATTGGAGTGGTGAGTAAATGTGCTTTTATAATTTTAACACCATTTCTGCCTTTCACCCATTTTTATTTTTATTTTTTACTCCCTGTGACTTATTCTGTTGTGGAGTGGGGGGGGGGGGGTACATGGGGCCCTATGATGTCTGTGTACACCCTTGATTGTTCCAAATCCTATAATACCCAGATACTTTATTGAGAGGCCATGAGCAAATGAATGGATCATATTCTTAGAGCTTTATTTTATTATTACCCCAGATGACATATAAGAAGGATAAGAATGCTAGGAAGGAGAGAGCACATAATGCAATGCATGACAGGCGACTTATATTAATTAAAATGATCACCTCAAGTGACGCTTATGTTATGAAGGGAATGCATTATGAAAATATGATATTTATGCTCTTTATTGTGTTATTTTTAACACTATAATTAGCATCTGATTATGGCTATTGTCTACAAGTAATTAGCTTATTATTGGTATTATATAGAACTAGCAGAAGGACATGGCTTTGCACGGGTATATACTCGTCAAAGTGAAGACAGGACAGCACCACTTGTTAGTCGATTTCTATGAAGAATGGCGGCGGTGCTCGCAGTGCCAGGCCCCGACCTGAGGGCCCCCTTGGTAGCCCAAAAAAAGATGAAAAACCGCAGCACTCCCAGTCTTGAATCCAATTTTGTGTTTATTAACACCGGAAAAAATAGCAACGTTTCAACACCAAAGTCTTTTTCAAGCTATATAATGTTACAAGTGAACACTAGCACATATTTATACATCCTATTCAAACAGGATTGGTTGGGGGGCTGTCCCAAGAAATAACCCCTCCCCTTAGACAATTCCACCATGATATTCACAGTGACCTCATTACCAACAACCTACACGTGTGACCAAAATCCATGTATAAACTAGTACTTACAACACAGCTGAGCCCAAGGAACAGACAAACACATTGAGTGAGGTGAACAGCGTCTCCAGCATGCTACTGCGCATGCCTGACTCTCATTTCCTGGTGGCATCTCCAGCGATCATGTATTCGGCCTAGTGATCACATGACTAGGACCTGACGCCGCTGCTAGGACGCTACCCCCTGTTGCCAGTCACCTGACACATCACATGTTCCCATGTGTTTCCGTATCCCGGCAACCACAGGTCCTACTCAGTGTTAAACCTCTTCATTTTTGCCAGATCCCATACATAAGAGAAATGTTTATGTTGCGCCAGAAACTGTATATAGTGTTTTGTTACATCTATATATAATATGCAGAGTACAGGTGAAGAGCGCATATAGATTTTGCCGTATCGATGTTCTTTTACTCTTATGTATGGGACCTGGCTATAATGAAGAGGAAACACATGGGAACATGTGATGTGTCAGATGATTGGCAACAGGGGGTAGCGTCCTAGCGGCGGCATCAGGTCCTAGTCATGTGATCACTAGGCCGAGCACATGATCGCTGGAGATGCCGTCCTACTGCGGAGACCAGGAAATGAGAGTCAGGCATGCGCAGTAGCATGCTGGAGACGCTGTTCACCTCACTCAATGTGTTTGTCTGTTCCTTGGGCTCAGCTGTGTTGTAAGTACTAGTTTATACATGGATTTTGGTCACACGTGTAGGTTGTTGGTAATGAGGTCACTGTGAATATCATGGTGGAATTGTCTAAGGGGAGGGGTTATTTCTGGTACCTTGGGACAGCCCCCTAACCAATCCTGTTTGAATAGGATGTATATATATATATATATATATATATATATGTATGTATTAGTGTTCACTTGTAACATTACATAGCTTGAAAAAGACTTTGGTGTCGAAACATTGCAGTTTTTTTTGGTGTTAATAAACACAAAATCGGATTCAAGACTGGGAGTGCTGCGGTTTTTCATCAATTTTTTGCACTGGTATATTTCATCTATTTCCTTTAATGTTTCTGTGTCGTTAAAAGATATCGACAGTATTCCCCATAACAGCGACCTCTACTGCACCCCACCCCTTTAACAATGAACTCCACAGCCCCTCAGCCCTTAACACTGACCCCTACCCTCCACAGTGCCCCACCTCCTTAAAATAGGACCTTCACAGCAGCCCATCCTCCTAACTTTGACCTTCACAGCAGCCCGCCCCTTTAACAGTGAGTTTCACAGTTCCCCAATCCCTTGACATTGACCTCCTCAGGGGCCCGCCCCCTTAACAGTGACCTATACAGCACCCTGCCTCTAAACAATGACCTTCATAGGGGACTGTCCCCATATCTGTGACCTCCACTGTTCCCTACCCCTTAACAGAGACCTCCACAGCACCCGTCCCTTTAACAGTGACTGCCACAGTACCCTGTTCCCTTAACTGTTACCTCAACAGTACCCTGCTCCCTTAATAGTAAACTCACAGTACCCTGCTGACTTAACAGTGACCTCCACAGCAGCTGCCCCTTTAATAGAGGCCCTTTAATAGTGGCCCTCCCTATGTTCAGCTCACAGGACAATGGTTTTGTCTACTTTTTCCGCTCAACTCTATTGAAGTGAATGGGAATGAACTGCAATACCACACACAACCTTTGTATAGATGCGGCACTGTTTTTGGAAGAAATCATCTATGTTTTTCTGATGATGCCCATCGCAACTAATCAGATTCCAGTTTTCTTGCTTTATAGCATCTCCCAGGTTTGAAAATCTAAAAACAGATCTGATTGGTTACCATGAGTGTGACTGGTAGAACAGATTTATACATGAGTATCGGAGTCTTTTCCATCACTACATCTACTTAAACCACTTTTACTCTCACTGACTTCTACTTCGTAACTTACTTCCTGTTCACCTTGAAAATGCATTTTTTTTGCCCATTATTTGCATACCATATGGCATGTGCAATATGTGCTGAGTGGTATGAATGTACCATTTTGTTTCATCTTTCAGAAAGATTACAAGAGCCAAGAAGATGACAAATGCAAATTCCTAACTAAATATAATAGCCTATGAGTTCATAATCTTCCCTTCTCCCCTTTTTCATATTTTATTCTCTCAGTCCTGATAGAATTATTTATCTTGGCTTAGGTCCAAACTAATTACAAAATTGTGAAATAAAATGATTGTGCTATAACTATGGCTAATGTAGCGCTATTATGGACTGAGAGGATATAAAACAGTTATGTTTAATGTAAGAAAACAGCAAATAAAATCCAACAAAGGAATACATTATGTAACTGTGTGCATCCTCTTTTTAAGAAAAGTAACTTGAGAGAATGTCAATTTTTTCTTACTCCGTTAAAATATATACTCAGTAGAACACTCAAAACTTGATCAAAATAGGTGAAGGCTCCTTGCTGAAAAATGTTTTGAGGGCTCCCACAATGGTAGACATTTTTTATAATGCATGGGTAACTTATGCTGAAGAATTATTACCAGGGGTGGACTGGGAACTTAAGGTGGCCCTGTAAAAAAAATACTTTTAATGACCCCCATAATGTAGGTGGTCCAATTTGATAGAAGGCGGGGCAACACAAGTAGATCGGGCTGCAAGTAGGCAGATTCAGCAATACCGTAGTGCAGCACAAAATACTGCCCAGAAGCTATTCCTCTGTGGTGGTCATCAATAGCTGCCACTTCTGTCCTCCTCCAGTTGTCTTTAATTAAGGTACGGAGCCATCAGCTCCCATGCCCTGCCGCAGTTTTCAACTGTATCACCATCTTGAGGACCACCATATAAATAAATTCAGGAGGGCATCTTCAACTGCAGGCCAGGTTGGTGAGTACCTAATGCTACCAGCATTTATTACCTCTCAGATCATCAGATACTTATGGTATGTAGTTGGCCAGCACCAGTAAGGAGGGCTTGGGCGCCCCTTCTAGGTATCAGCCCACTGGAAAGTTCCCTATAGGGTTTATTGTCAGTCCGCCCCTGAGTATTACATAAAGGGGAAGCCCTACTGTCCCTCATTGACTGCTGTTTTGGGAAGCAAGATGCAACATTTTCCATTTTAACTTGTCGGATCAACCAGGAGATTTCATCAGAAGTGTCTGGCCAACGCTTCTCTTCATCTAAGGGAGAAATTATCATCATCCTATGCTATGTTTTTGGTGTTAAATAAATGTTGGTTTTGCAACTGTTTAAACACCATTGTGACTCAATCTAGTGTTAACCAGTGTTTTTACACAGCCACGCCAGTTTGTGAAAAGGGGCCATTCCGGGTACAGAGTGTGGGGAGGGGTCAAAAGCCATGGAACATTTATTATCATTTACACCAGAAACTAGTGTAAATGATGACTGACATCTATGCTGACTATAAGCTGGAGTGGATTTCAGAATGGTGCATGGACTGCCATAGGGGGCATTTAATTTATGATGAGGTCTGTACCTCGTCATAAATAAAATGCCTCCTCTGGCAGTGCAGGCCCTATCAAGTCCAGTGTAGCACGAGCACTTAGTTCCAGTTACTGTGGGGAAAAGATCTGCTTTGTGATATTGGCCTGGTAATACCCAGTAGCTCTAAGACAGCAAGGCAATCATGTACATATGTAACCGGTTCAATGGCTTTTGTCTTTTTTTGGTTGATATCTGGCCACCTTTTACAGTGGGACAAGTTTGATCAATGTCAAGGCACCTCCATCCCCAAACAAAGGGAGAACAAACCTTGGTTGGATTTCAACCTAAAAGATGTGTCCATACTTATGTTTCCTTCGATATAACTTATGAGATGTGTGCACAAGATTGCCAGTTTTTTATTTTATTTTTAAACACCTGACTCTCAGAACTCTGTCAGGAGATGTCTATGCTATATGTGTCTATGTGTGGCCACCCAATGGTTGTCATGAGCATTGCAGATTTATACATTTGAATGTTGAGAAAATGAAGTAAAATGTATGGTTTGTGCGAGGCAGTAGTGGTAAAGATTGAGCCATTAAGCTGCTTTTTAGAATTATTACTTACACCAACTTAAGCAGTCACTGGGTTCATGGAAGTAAAATCTCCTTCTGGCATAGTAAGAAATGCTAAATAGTCTCTCCCTGCTCCTCCCATTCTGTTCCTCTTTGCTGGAGCTGCTAGTGTCCATTGACTCTGCTCTCATCAGCATCACCGATTGGGCACTGTGGGTGTTGTAGTCTTCTTGCCTGACCAGTAGCATGCTACACAGTAGGACAGAAGAGAAGATAAAAGTTGGAGATTAGAAAGAAAATCTCATGTCAAAAACTAGGCACTGGAATCATGGAGTGCAGGGGTTGGCCACTTTCTGGCTACTTTTGACCACTGTGTATGTCATATGACTATATGACAATTACTAATTCTGCCGTTATTGACATTTTGCACGGTTTGCTATATTTCATAAGTCGTGTCCCCTTGTTGGGCAAATCTTCTGTGCTGTCCACAACGGTGATCTGTCCATAATATGGCGGCTGATGGAGAGTCATGTGATCAGGCAAAAATAACTCCAAGCACATTGCTCAGCCTTCTTCACTTAAATTTACCACAATTGCCATCTGTGGTAGTTTAGTGTATGTTCAGTGTATTTAAATGGAGGAGACTGAGTGTTTTGTCTAGTCACATGACCCACAAACAGGGTCCGTTTTATGGACAGGACCTCTCTGAAGAAAGCACAAAAATATTGGCCAACTAGGCAGAATACGTACTTTCTGAAATATAGAAATAAAAATAGTGCAAAATAGCAACAAAGGCTGTGTTAGGAAGTGCCGTATCTTGCAAGCACATTGGTCAATGGTAGCCGGAATGTGGTCAACCCCTTTAATGCCTCTTTAATTGCATCTTTAACTATTTACCACAATTTTTGAATTTATAGATACATTTTAAAATCATGTTGACTGCAAATTCATCCGCTCTGTGGACCAATCAATAAGTAGCTACCTGAAGAATCCATAGCTCTTTTTCTGTGATGTATGCAGGGTCCGCAGAACAGTCACATGACTAGTATTATTCCTTTCTATGAGATTCAATTACAATTTTTTCTTCATTTAATTATCATTGACGGGACATTAACCTCATTCACTAGTGGTATACCTTTATCACAAGTGACTAAATTAGGTTTCTCTGTGCCCAACACTCATTGACTCTTTTAACTTTTTTTTTTTTTGCAGCAATATAAACCATTTTGCTTATGTGAACTAAGCCAAAGACTCCACACTTCAATAATTCCAATACTTAATTTTGCTAAGACAGCTCATTTGTATGCTAATTTGCATTTCTTCAGACAGTATATTAGGTGCTCTCATGGCTGCTTTAGTTATTTTCCCATACCCCACTGAATTGGTAAAGGATGGTGTGAATAGATTTCTGCTCTCTTTTTCTTTTTTCTTCTTCATCTGAATTGATTTGTTGGAGCAATATTTTGGAGGTTTTATTTTATATTTTTTTGTTCTGTGAGGTTTCTGTTTCTTCTCCATATTTCTTTATAACTTTGTTAACTTTGTTTAAGCATGTTCACTGTCATTGATCCAGGGAGATTTTGCTGTCAATTATATTTCCGCAAATGGAAGGATCACAATTAAAATCTGCAAGGTCTGAGCAAATCAGTAGTCATTCTATAAATATTTAAAGTTTATCGTTTAGATTTTTATTAAATATCACCTTACTAGGTCCAGCATTGCCGGATTCTAAAATTCTTCCATTGTCCACCCAACAGCCGCCAATTATGCTGAAACAGACTACCGAAAGAGCCTGCCGATTTGAACCGCAACTGTGAACGGAACCTTAGCAATCTCAGACTTATGTTTATTTTTTTCCTGTTTTCCAATACAAAACATGCTAAATTAAATGGTGCCATTAAAAATGCATCTTGTCCTGCAAAAAATAAGTCCTCATATTGCTATTTAAATGGAAAAAAAATTAAAATAAATTATGACTATTGGACTGTGAGGAGAAAATGAAAATAGACTCGGTCCTTAAGGGGTTAATTTGACATTTTAAATTAGCTCATTAATAGGATTGCACTTTGGTCTATCTCACTTAGGCCTCATGCACACGACAGTTTTTTTTCACGGCCCGCAAAAACTGGGTCCGTGGGTCCGTGATCCGTGACCGTTTTTTCGTCCGTGGGTCTTCCTTGATTTTTGGAGGATCCACGGACATGAAAAAAAAGTCGTTTTGGCGTCCGCCTGGCCGTGCGGAGCCAAACGGATCCGTCCTGAATTACAATGCAAGTCAATAGGGACGGATCCGTTTGAAGTTGACACAATATGGTGCCATTTCAAACGGATCCGTCCCCATTGACTTTCAATGTAAAGTCTGGAGTTCTTTTATACCATCGGATTGGAGTTTTCTCCAATCCGATGGTATATTTTAACTTGAAGCGTCCCCATCACCATGGGAACGCCTCTATGTTAGAATATACTGTCGGATATGAGCTACATCGTGAAAATCAGATCCGACAGTATATTCTAACACAGAGGCGTTCCCATGGTGATGGGGACGCTTCAGGTTAGAATATACTGAAAAACTGTGTACATGACTGCCCCCTGCTGCCTGGCAGGTGCTGCCAGGCAGCAGGGGGCAGACCCCCCCCCCCTGTTTTTAACTCATTGGTGGCCAGTGCGGCCGCCCCCCCTCCCTCCCCTGTAGTTAACTCATTGGTGGCCAGTGGGCCCCCCCTCCCTCCCCTGTAGTTAACTCGTTGGTGGCCAGTGGGCCCCCCCTCCGTCCGCTATAGATAACTCATTGGTGTCCAGTGGGCCCCCCTCCGTCCGCTATAGATAACTCATTGGTGTCCAGTGGGCCCCCCCTCCCTCCGCTGTAGATAACTCATTGGTGGCCAGTGGGCCCTCTCCCCTCCCTCCCCCTCCTAATTAAAATCGCCCCCCTATCATTGGTGGCAGTGGTGAGTACCGATCGGAGTCCCAGTGTAATCGCTGGGGCTCCGATCGGTAACCATGGCAACCGGGACGCTACTGCAGTCCCGGTTGCCATGGTAGCTTAGCAATTTGTAGAAGCTTCATACTTACCTGAAGAGCTGCGATGTCTGTGACCGGCCGGGAGCTCCTCCTACTGGTAAGTGAAAGGTCTGTGCGACGCATTGCTTATAGCACAGACCTGTCACTTACCAGTAGGAGGAGCTCCCGGCCGGTCACAGACATCGCTGCTCTTCAGGTAAGTATAAAGCTTCTACAAATTGCTAAGCTACCATGGCAACCGGGACTGCAGTAGCGTCCCGGTTGCCATGGTTACCGATCGGAGCCCCAGCGATTACACTGGGACTCCGATCGGTACTCACCACTGCCACCAATGATAGGGGGGCGATTTTAATTAGGAGGGGGAGGGAGGGGAGAGGGCCCACTGGCCACCAATGAGTTATCTATAGCGGACGGAGGGGGGGCCCACTGGACACCAATGAGTTATCTATAGCGGACGGAGGGGGGGCCCACTGGACACCAATTAGTTAACTACAGGGGAGGGAGGGGGGGCTGGCTACCAAGAAGTTAACTACAGGGGAGGGGGGGGGGCGGCCGCACTGGCCACAAATGAGTTAAAAACAGGGGGGGGGGGGGTCTGCCCCCTGCTGCCAGGCAGCAGGGGGCAGTCATGTACACAGTTTTTCAGTATATTCTAACCTGAAGCGTCCCCATCACCATGGGAACGCTTCTGTGTTAGAATATACTGTCGGAAATGAGTTTTCACGAAGTGAAAACTTAGATCAGAAAAAGCTTTTATGCAGACGGATCTTCGGATCCGTCTGCATGAAAGCAACCTACGGCCACGGATCACGGACACGGATGCCAATCTTGTGTGCATCCGTGTTCTTTCACGGACCCATTGACTTGAATGGGCCCGTGAACCGTTGGCCGTGAAAAAAATAGGACAGGTTATATTTTTTTCACGGCCTCGAAACACGGGTCACGGGCGCGGTGTAAAAACGGTGCACAAGCCGAGTTTTCTACGGCCCCATTGAAAGTCAATGGAGCCGCAGAAAAAAACGGAAAACGGCACAACGGCCACGGGTGCACACAACGGTCGTGTGCATGAGGCCTTATAGGATTGCACTTCTGGTCTATCTGCAGAGTATCTTGCTTTCAGGTTTACACTGAACCCATATAGCCCTTTTCTCTGATCTCCTGAATCTCACAAACACTTATTTAAGCCATATTCTTATCTGTGTGATCACTATTTAGCTATAAGTGTTTGTGAACTGTCAGGAATTCAGAGATAAGGATGCATATCAAGCCGTCGGAGCGAAACTGAAAACAGATACTATGCAGATAGACTGGAACTTAACCCTGCAGAAGAAAAACTGTTGAAAATTTCTAATTAAGACCAAATGAAAAAAAATAATAATAATAATTTTAGCCTAAAATGAGTAAAATACAAACATAAGGAAAAAATTGCCCCCGAAGGTGTTCTTAGCCTTTAAAGGGAACCTATCACCTCCCAAAACCATCCCAAGCTGCCAGCAGTACCTGCATGTAGCCCGCAGTGTGTTTCTGATGATGCCTTTCTTCCTGAAGGCAGATGCAGCAAAAGTACTGAAAACATTATTTTATTCCCTGCCCGGCGCGCTTCTCCACACATGCTTGAAGTCAAGAAGGCAGCGGCCGAACTCTCTGCATAAGTGCTATCAGTCACAACAAAGGGGCGGGGAAGGGGGCGTAGTTACCGTGACTTGAAGCAAGCAGGCCACTGCCTCCTTGACTTGAAGCATGTGTGGAGAAGCGCGCCTGGCTTGGGATAAAATTATGTTTTCAATACTTTTGCTGCATCTGCCTTCAGGAAGAAAGGCATCATCACAAACACACTGCGGGCTACATGCAGGTACTGCTGGCGGCTTGGGATGGTTTTGGGAGGTGATAGGTTCCCTTTAAGGAAAACAAAGTGTTGCATCCCATTACAGTGCCATGGCCTGACTATTCAGTAAGTAGTTTACTGTGGCCAGGACATTAATGGGCAACATATTTAGTAACTGATACATTTTAATTTTGTTTAATGAATACATAGCTGTGTGCATGCCTTTATATATTATGAATTTCCAATACTCACGGCACCAATAGACCTGCAACCTCAATTGCTTGAAGGACATTTGTAATTCTTATCTTTCAGAAGATTTTAATGGGTGTTGTTATTGTTGTCACTGTTTCCAGCCCGAGCAGCTTCTTGATTTCCCTGCAGATCCTGTATGTTCCTTGTAGTCCTTCACATTTGTGACCATTTATAAAACTTTCTACTATATATTTCCAACTTACCATCCAGATATACATTTGATTCCTGTATCCAAAACATGTATCCTGTGTTCGGTAGTTTCCATCCCCCTCCCAGGTCTTTCCTAGAATACCTCACCTTCTCTTTTAGCAAGATCTTTTCTCCCCCTGCTGGGAGACACTTTGTACAATCTCCTTCTCCTGTTCACAGTGCCGACACACGTATCTGTCTTTTCATTATCATACAAACACAGATGTGACTGTGACAGGTGATTCCACGGATGTAACACCAAGCGACCATTTTGTAGCAAATTAGAATTAATAAGAAGGCTTATTAATAATTGAAACAGTATAAAGGTTGCAGTGTCTAATTTCCTGTATGAACACTACTTATTGTTATAGACGTACATAGCACAAGGGGGGATATTTAAAGGAAGACTTCACCTTAGCACTGAATCTAAGAATGGGTTAAATGGGTTATCTGAGAATTAAATTTTGATAACCTTTGTTCAGGATAGGTCATTGATATCAGATCAGTGAGCTCCAACCCTGGTTCTCCTGCCAATCAGCTCTTACAGATGCTGCAGCCTCCTAACACAATACCAAAAATGGGCAACAAGAGGGCTGAGGCGCTCATAGGGTGATATGCAGGTTAAAAGTAGAGTCGTTTAGGATGATTAAGCTCACCTTATATGGTTGTGAAAACGTATGCACAACCCTAGTGTACACAGGTGGTATTCGGAGGTCGGTGGTGCCAGTGTCGTCTAATCCTCACTTGGATGGGTTGCCAGCCCCTGAGAGGTAAATGGTAATATTGGAAAGCATGGGCCCACAGGGAGATCCACTGGATCGAGTCCAGCATCAAAGGAAGCGTTCTTGCATCCGCAGCCTCTGGCTACCAGCACCTAAGACTTGGAAAAGGAGCTTTATATACTCCGAAACGCGCTGTCATCCTTGAATAAAGAGAAATTCTAATTTGTCTGGTTGTTCAGTTGCGCCAATTTAGCGTCTTCACTGAGGGTCTGGATCTCCACGTGGGCCCATCCTTTCCAATATTAACAGCATACCAGTCATAGCCCCATATGGCTAAACTTGGTATTGCAGCTCTATCCCATTCACTTGAATGGGACTGAAATGCACAAAGGCCTTGTAACCGATGGATGCAACATCACTGGCCGAGGAAGCGGCCGCAACACTCAAATAACTGATCTGCATGTGATAAAGGGTGGTTTTGCTTATTGGAAATTTATATCTATCTCTGTATTCCATCCCTTTTATTATGTTCCCAGGCTGTTGTCTTTCTTTCCTATATAGCCCACTTGTTCTATTATATACTTCCCTCCAGTACTTCATACACCCCAGGAGTAACATACAACCCTCGCAGATACTTTACTGATAACATAGAGGTGACAAAGCAATGGACATTACAAGAAGATACAGATACTACAAAGACAAGACATTACATGGAATACACCTCCACACACAGCTGCCTCCATTCCTGCCCTCTCTGGATACTAAGCAAATGTGGTTAATAATGTGTATGTATTTACACGTGTCACAGGACTACAAATATATATACTGTATGTATGCAGAACTTAGCTTGCTCCTGAAGTGCTGTTCTTCCAGAGGTTGCAGGAAGAGAGCGAACATCCCCAAGTTTCACCTAGCTCATATGTTCCTGTGTCTCAGGCCCCACCATGGACTCCACCATATGGCCACCAAAATACCTTCCCAATCTGTTGACCAAGAAAATGTCCAACTGCTTTTCCCCCACTTTTCCATATGTCCTTCCTGTCTTTGATATGTTAATAAGGGACACAATGACCAAATGGCTTCTGGCCATACTGATATCACTCAATGGGTGACTATATCCAATTATTAGGCATATTTGTGTGGTCATCAGACTGAGGCTCTGACTGGGAACCATATTTTCCTGGGTGCTGGAAGTCTGACTCCCACCAATCAGATATTCATGACCTATCATAAGGAGATGTCTGGAGATGGCTTATTGCCTTCTCATTGGGAGATGTTAGTGGGCATGCTCTGTGACCAGTACAGAGTTCACATTGCAGGCCACAGGGGTATTCCAGTTTTTGTAAATAAATGTTATTCTTTCCTCAATGACAAGTTAAATATATTTTCTAAATCTATTCCTTATCTTTTTTTAAAATCTCTACTTGCAGTCATCCGGTTGGAACTTCCATTAGTTACTTCCACAGGTACTCAGCGAGTTACAGTTACAGTACAGTTATGAGAAAGTTTATATTGAATGACTGCAAGCAGAGATCTTAAAAACCGTGAGGAATTGATATGGAAAGTATATTATAAATATGTATAATTTTTTATTACAGAAATAAAAATTACATTAAAATTGAATTAAAAATATCTCAATTAAATTTAGATTTATTTCTGGGTTGGAGCAGCCATCAGAACCTCCAAATTTTGTTATGATCCTGAAAATGGAATTTCTTCTGTTGAGTTGTGACATTCCAACTCAAACACAGCACTTTCTTCCCCTCTCTATGTTGGTGATGTGCTTGAAAGGTATGGCAACAGCTTTAACAAAGTGCCTGGCTTAGGGTACTTTCACACTAGTGTTATTCTTTTCCGGCATTGAGTTCCGTCCTAGAGGCTCAATACCGGAAAAGAACTGATCAGTTTTATCCTAATGCATTCTGAATGGAGAGCAATCCGTTCAGGACGCATCAGGATGTCTTCAGTTCAGTCTTCTTGACTTTTCAGGACGGAGATAATACCGCAGCATGCTACGGTTTTATCTCTGTCCAAAATTCCGTAACACTTGCTGGAATGCCGGGTCCAGCATTTTTTCCCATTGACATGTATTAATGCCGGATCCGGCCCGAGTGCGCATGCTCAGACTGCAAAAAATTTGAAATTTTTTTATGCCGGATCTGTTTTTCCTGATGACACCGGAGAGACGGATCTGGCAATTCAATGCATTTGTCATACAGATCAGGATCCTGATCCGTCTGACAAATGCCATCAGTTTGCATGCGTTTGGACGGTCCTGGCAGGCAGTTCCGGCGTTGGAACTGTCTGGCAGAATCCTTTGCTGCATGTGTGAAAGTACCCTTAGATACTGAATTGAGCTAGACAGCCAACCCTTCAAGGATGTAACTGACACAGAGGAGGAAACACTCTCCCTATGTCTGAAAATCATAGGTCAGCAGAAGAAGCCCCACTTCTAGGCCCACTAGAGGTGATTTAAATTGAGACATCCATAAAGTTTTCAGAAATAAAGTAGATAAAGTTTAAAGTTTAGAAACCAATCAGAAACTTTTTATGACTTTAATCACTGATTCAGCTATCTGTTGAATGAAGCTCTCAAATATTTTGTGTGATAATGTTATCAACATGTCCTCCAGCATCCTGTCTTAGATTTTGACTAGGTTGGGTTGCTTACAGCTTCGTGTGTTCAGCACGGCAGGGAGGGTGATCACAGACAAGCGCAGCCGCCTGTCCACAGCCAATGTGGACAAGCTCACGTTCATTAAAATGAACCGGGCAGGGATCACACAGGACTTGACCATACCTTGTGCAGAATAGACATTTATACCGGCTTTAACCAGCCATTATTATACTACAGCACCCTCTAGCCCTTTCTATGATTTTTTTAGAGCCATTTTAGTGCCCCAAAGTTCGGGTTCCCATTGAATGCTCAACCCTACTCAATGGTCATCTCAGATGCTGCAATCTGCAGCATCTGAAGGGTTCATTGATGGGGGATGGCACAATCTCAGTTTCCCATCATTGCGCCTGCTACTCACAAAAAAATGCGCTTTGCGACAAAGTTATTCGTCACAAAGCAAATTTTTTTGTGAAATTCGAAGCAGCTAAATAAAATTTTCCATAACTTCGCTCTCTAATTACTATCTATTGCTCCCCATTCTGGTTAGGCTGCTCATCCATTGCTACCAATTTTAGAGCAGAGTTCCTGCTCAACAGTGGGTGGTAATGGAGCACGTATACATATAATATGCTGGCAGCCTGAGTAGCCTGACAGCAAATCTAAGCAGTGTGAAGTGCCTGCAGAGCTGGTGCCAAATGTAGGGAGGCCTTTCCACCCTTAACCATCTAAGCATCTGTAGAAATTGGGCGACCCATCCTAATTACATTTTAGGACCGGTTACTGGAAGCAATATTGATAATATTCCTGGAGAAACAACAAAAAAATTTCCTGTATATAGGTCTAGTTGCAATGCATACAATTGATCAAAACTGACTAACAATAAAACTGTATTTGATGACTATGGAAACCAATCAGAGTTCAGATCTCATTTCTTAAATTGCTCTGGAACAATAAAGCTGAGCTCTAATTAGTTACTGTGGGCAACAAAGACAGTTTTACTATAAGGCAGTTTGTTAAATGAGGCCCATCATTCAAATTCAAAATTAATAATAATTTATTTGGTGCAGTTGCCTAATTTAAATGACAAAAATAAAAGTCCAGAAGTTTTTTCACGTTAGTAAATCAATGATGGTAACGTAATTCATGTTCTTTTTGGACACTGTAATTAATGTTCTTTTTCTATTTCGGCTATTTGAAGAGAAATAACATTCCATACAAACAAAAGAGATGTAGATAACTGGTTGATGCTAACACAGGAAAAGAAATATGAAATTTATCTCCATAGCAACAGAATCATGTCATGTAGTTTTGGAAGCAGCAATTAATATTTTGACGTGACAACTTAACTCTTTATACTATGCTATTTGCATGATGTACAGTCATTTTCCAAACAAACATCTGAAATGAAAGTTTTAGAAAACTCATGTCATGGTTTCAGGGGTGATATAAAGAGTCATGCTTTGGCCTACTTTCCCAAGATGTCGGAATAAGTGAAATCATCCTTCTGAGGACAGTAATACAGTTGAGTTCAGGAAGGCAACTGTAGCCATCGAGCATCAGATCATTATGTACCTCGCTTGCAGCCATCAGGAGAGCTTGGGTGGCCCCCTGAGCATCAGCCTACTGGGAAATTTCCCTGTAGGGTCTATGGCAAATCAGCCCATGCTGGTCTCTTTCTCTGCTTTTCTTCTGTAAAGCACCGTGGAATATGTCAGTGCTATAAAAGTGAATAAAAGTAATAAAACAATCAAATACACAAAGTATGTTTAGAGTGATTGCCTCATGCATAGCACATAGTAGGTGTACAGAACACACACAATGATTGCAATAAAACCTGATTATCTAAAGTAATTTCCTCCGTGGTACTACGCAGCTACGATAACTGCTGCCCCTGAAGCCCTTTTAAGTTGTTCCTATTTACACCAACCATGAACTTACAGAAAACCAAAACAGACAAATGTCTGCATTTGTTAAAATGGACGCTTGCCTTACGCTTTAGCACTATTATTTTTTCTTTTATATGAAGAAGAGAAAGAGGCATTCACTTGCGCAGAGAATCCAGTGGAGTGTAGGCCTGCCCGCCCCTGTCAAATTGATAGAGTGAAGATGTTGAACTAGATAATGGAAACTTTCTATTCAGTGAGGGTTGGAATAAAGAAACCGTTTCTAGTCATTCATCAGCATTGATTGCCTTACTACTTGAGGCTTAGATCAGAAGTTACTCTTTACGAAGAGAGAATAAAACCAGCATGTGATCCACTGCAGAAAATGTGGTTAGGCAAAGCTTATCATATTGTGCTAAAAGTAATCACAGCAATGTTTAACAACTTAGAGTCTTACTCAATGAATCGCATGTGGATCGTCACTTTATTCTTGCAGTAGTGTCCCGAAAAGAGGAAGATAGTTTGGAGAAACCTTTTTGCAGTCTGTTTATTTTCTAGGTTGGTTCCAAATGAGCTTACAGCTAATCAGTCCCTTTCTCATTTGCCTTAGATCCCTAGCTTTTCATTATACAAATTGCTTTTACCGCCAACGTTTGGTGGTTTCTAACCAACATAAAAATGCTATATAACTTCTATTAGGCTACTTTCACATCTGCATTTTTGCTGGATCCGGCAGGGGAACAGAAAAAGCGCATCAGTTCAATAATACAACCGTCTGCATCTGTTGAAGATGCATCCGACACTAAAACCATTGTAATTTAATAGGCGGACAAAAAAAAACGGATCCGGTACCAATGACTTACATTTATTGCTGGATCTATCTTGCTCAGTATCCCATGCCATACACAAAAACACTTCTTGCAGCGTTTTTGTGTGCGGCACGGGAACGCAATGAAACAGAACGGAATGCATTCTGATGCACTCCGTTCAAGTTTGTTCTGTTTTGTCCCTATTAAAAATGAACGAGGATGACAATTATGTTCTCTATATCCCTGCACCACCCTTTAAAGCCACCCCTATACTAAACATTTTTATTCAATAGTCATGGCCACTAGAAGTCTCACTTCCACCTAACTTGCAGTCTATTGCCTGTTGTCAGGCAAGATCCATCCCTGGTAACAGACTCCAGAAGACAGCTTAAAGGAAGTGTGTCAAAGCTAGCTTCACGTGAGTCTGATAAAACAACTGCTTCCACACTGCTTTTGAACATCAGAGGAGCCTTCTGTGTGTCTGTAAGTGTAATTTCTCACTTCTTATCAGCTTTCCTAGCTCCCTATAAGAAAACAAACATACATGGAAGTGAAAGAAGTGAAGTCATTGCATACAGTACTGGCAGAAGGAAGACACCCACTGCTTCTAAGTGATGTGCATCTAGTTGTGCATCTAAAACAGGGAATAATATGTATGTAAGAAACTTTGGGGAAGCCCAAATATAATTTTACCTTCAAAATTATGATTGCACAAAGAAGCATAGTCATTAGGAAACTTTTTTTTTTCAAACCCAGGTACTCTCTAAAGTAAATTTCCATTTTCCTTTTTTGCTAAATACTGGTAGTCACCTTGAAATAGAAAACTGGAAAAAAATGGTGACAGATATACTGTTAAGGCTGTATAACACTGCCTGCAGGACAAAGTTCGATGAACGATAAGCATGTTGCTGATTGACGCACTTTTACGCCAGCCAATTACACTGTCTGTGCTTGTTGATGGATTGGGGGCAAAATCCTACTTTTGTTCCTGATTACTGGCCCAAAAAATTGAGAACTGTAACAGCAGCTTTAGTTGATGTAATTAATGGGATGTTTAGTCAATAAAAGATTATAACATGATTAAATAAATGTTTAAATACTTATCTAATAACCAATAGTATCAAGGGCACTCACATACACAGACATATACACCCTGTGACACAAACGCATACACGTACACTATATACACACTATAACACACATACTCATATGTAGCAGAAATAAGTTTGCCATTTGGCACACACACACACACATATAATGACATATAAAATAAAATTATCAGGAGCATGTGCAGGATTTTGTAAAGGGTGATTCTTGCACTTACACACTCAAACATATGGTTACACATGTATGCATAAATTAATACATATACTCATACATACATACATACATACATACAGTGGATATAAAAAGTCTACACACCCCTGTTAAAATGTCAGGTTTCTGTGATGTCAAAATATGAGACAAAGATAAATCATTTTAAAACTTTTTCCACCTTTAATGTGACCTATAAACTGTACCACTTTGTTTGAAAAACAAACTGAAATCTTTTAGGTGGAGGGAAGAAAACAAAAAAATAAATAAAATAATGTGGTTGCATAAGTGTGCACACCCTCTTATAACTGGGGATGTAGCTGTGTTCAGAATTAAACAATCACATTTAAAATTATGTTAAATAGGAGTCAGCATACACCTGCCATCATTTAAAGTGCCTCTGATTAACCCCAAATAAAGTTCAACTGCTCTAGTTGGTCGTTCCTGAAATTTTCTTAGTTACATCCCACAGCAAAAGCCATGGTCCACAGAGAGCTTCCAGAGCATCAGCGGGATCTCATTGTTAAAAGGTATCAGTCAGGAGAAGGGTACAAAAGAATTTCCAAGGCATTAGATATACTATGGAACACAGTGAAGACAGTCATCATCAAGTGGAGAAAATATGGCACAACAGTGACATTACCAAGAACTGGACGTCCCTCCAAAATTGATGAAAAAGCGAGAAGAAAACTGGTCTGGGAGGCTACCAAGAGGCCTACAGCAACATTAAAGGAGCTGCAGGAATATCAGGCAAGTACTGGCTCTGTGGTACATGTGACAACAATCTCCCGTATTACTCATATGTCTGGGCTATGGGGTAGAGTGGCAAGACGAAAGCCTCTTCTTACGAAGAAAAACATCCAAGCCAGGCTACATTTTGCAAAACCACATCTGAAGTCTCCCAAAAGCATGTGGGAAAAGGTGTTATGGTCTGATAAAACCAAGGTTGAACTTTTTGGCCATAATTCCAAAAGATATGTTTGGTGCAAAAACAACCCTGCACATCACCAAAAGAACAACATACCCACAGTGAAGCATGGTGGTGGCAGCATCAGGCTTTGGGGCTGTTTTTCTTCAGCTGGAACTGGGGCCTTAGTTAAGCTAGAGGGAATTATGAACAGTTCCAAATACCAGTCAATATTGGCACAAAACCTTCAGGCTTCTGCTAGAAAGCTGAACATGAAGAGGAACTTCATCTTTCAGCGTGACACCGACCCAAAGCATACATCCAAATCAACAAAGGAATGGCTTTACTAGAAGAAGATTAAAGTTTTGGAATGGCCTAGCCAGAGCCCAGACCTGAATCCGATTGAAAATCTGTGGGGTGATCTGAAGAGGGCTGTGCACAGGAGATGCCCTCGCAATCTGACAGATTTGGAGTGTTTTTGCAAAGAAGAGTGGGCAAATCTTGCCAAGTTAAAATGTGCCATGCTGATAGACTCATACAAAAAAGACAGAATGCTGTAATAAAATCAAAAGGTGCTTCAACAAAGTATTAGTTTAAGGGTGTGCAACCATATTATTTTAATTTTATAATTTTTCTTCCCTCTAGCTAAAAGATTACCAGTTTATAGGTCACATTAAAGGTGGGAAAAAAAATTTACATCACAGAAACCTGACATTTTAACAGGGGTGTGTAGACTTTTTATATCCACTGTACATACACACATACACACATTCAATAGGGATATCCCAATGCTGGTCCAGCAGTCAGATCACCAATCAGACAATTACGTTAAATGCGTGTCACACATATATGTGATTTAGAATCCTTTTTTTTTTGTATACTCTTATACTCTCTATTTTCTCTGCGAAATGAAACAAGTAACACTGATTCCTTTTATTATGCTTCACATATTTTACTAATGTTGAGTTATGTTTTTAAGCACGTATGGTCTGATCATTGAGTATTCCTGGTTACTTCAGTCTTTGCCTCACTATTCATTTTCTTTACCCTTAGTATTTATAACATATGGAAGGAGTTGTGATGCACATGGGCTGAATTACTAATGCTGGCTCTTCAGTCCTCTCTCTTCTATGTAACAATACAATTCTCATTGAGCTTGATATTAAAGGGGCTTTATGAGACTGAAAACAATTAGGTGAAGGTGGGGTCTGATAGAAAATAAAATTAATATCTTACCTCTCCAATTCTCTGCTGCTCCAGTGGCACTGCTCTGGTGCTCTTCATCGATCTTTGTTTCCAGCAATGATGTCTCCAGCTACTACACATTATCACTGAGCCCATATGATATTGATTAACTATCCTCAAGTTATATCCACCATGCCCTATTGGTGAGTAGTGTTGATCACGAATATTCGAATTGCGAATTTTAATCGCGAATTTCGGCACTTCAAGAATTCGCGAATATTTAGAATATTGCAAAATATATTCGTAATCGCGAATATTCAATTTTTAGAATACCAGTTTTTATGCGAAAAAATGTTTATGCAAATTTTAATACGAATTTTCGCAATCAAGAAAATAATGCCTGGAGATCCTGAATTCGCTAATTCTCGAATATATGGCGAATATTCGCCCAAATATTCGCAAAATATCGCAAATTCGAATATTGCCCCTGCCGCTCATAACTATTGGTGAGGGTCAGCCACATGACACCCCCACCAAACGCCTTCAGGTATTTAAATGGAACAGGAATCACCGCTACGTTCTAAGTTTAGTGGTCATGGGGGGTTACTGCACCTCACCTCCCACTGAAGTGAATAGGAGCTGAGCTGTTTTAACCATTTTGAATGGTTCTGTGCTTCCTGTTCCTGTCAAACTGCTGGAGGCTACAGGGAACAGTGGATGAGTGGGGGTGTAATAATAGTTCATCAATATTAAGGACCTGGAAAAGCCTTCTAAATATCACATCATAAGTAGCAGATATAGGTTTGCCATTCTACATATCATATATTTTCTATAACATGACAAAAAATTTTGGGGGAATCCATTCTTTTACTTTTTTGTAGAAACATTTATTTGATTACATTGTATTCATAGTACACAAGAAATGCAGTCTATAAATGGACTGTCTCTAGAAAAAAACAAAAAAAACATCGTCCATATTCTCATTTAGCTTTTTGTTGTAGGGTCTTTTTTAAAAAGGTTTTCTGAGATTTAAATATTGATGACCTGTCCTCTGGACATCTGGGACCCCCGCTGATCAGCTGTTTGAGAAGGCATTGGCAGTCCTGTGATTGCCACTGCGTTCTCTGTGCTCACCAAATAAATACAGTGGCTGTGCTTGGTATCGCAGCTCAGCTCCATTTACTTCTATGGGGCTGAGCTGCGCCTAGGTCATGTGACCAATGAACATGTTGTCACTTGGCTTAGGGAATGCAACGAGAAGGCAACGATGCTACTATAAGCACTGCTGCTTTCTCCGTGGGGGTGTAAGGTGGCTGACCTTCATCAATAGGATATGAGTGACTGGTTCTGAGGATAGTCACTAATTAGTGGTTTTCTTACAGCTACACAGCTGTTCAGTCCCAATCCCTTGAGTTCCCTTCGCATTGTGCATGTGGAAATGCTCTTGCTTTCACCATTAAACATAGCCCTGAGTTCAACTGTTGCTTTTCTTCTATTTGATTTCACCAAACGTTTAAGTGATCGCCGATCATGATCATTCAGGATTTTTTTCCTGCCACATTTCTTCCTCGAATATGATGGGTCCCCACTATCCTTCCAGTTTTTAATAATGCGTTGGACAGTTCTTAACCCAATTTTAGTAGTTACTGCAATATACTTAGATGTTTTCTATGCTTGATGCATGCCAATGATTTGACTCTACTCAAACAGACTAACATCTTTTCCACGACCACGAGATGTGTCTTTCGACATGGTTGTTTCAGAAATGAGAAGCAACTCATTGCACCAGTTGGGGTTAAATAACTTATTGCCAGCTGAAAGATAATCGCCCGTGCAGTTATTATCCTATAGGATGCTCATAACTATTTGCTTAGTTAAATCCAGGTGGCAACTTTTTTTTTGGAACAGGCAGTGTAGAAACTGTGTTAATTTCCAAGTTCTCTGTATCCAACGTTCAATGTATACTATAGCAGTTTTTACAGTGCTTGCCATGGCTACACCCATTTCTTTTATTTCCCATGTTAATAGAGAAAAATCATTGATATGCTTACAAATCTTCACAATCGTTCTACATATATACCTGACCCTGAATGTGGCCATGGCAACCACAACAAAAGCAAGGTTTATGTTACAAAGAGACCCTTTTTTGATATGTTACACATAAATCTCTTCATTTACAACCCCTTTAATGCTGGTTGAGTCTATTGTGACGTGTATAATTCAATTGAACATGTTATTACAAGTGTAATGTACAAAATGATAACCTATAAAAGGCCTCATGACCATGTGTATTTTGTGGTTCACAAACTGGAGATATGCAAAATACGGATATCAACCGTGTGCATCCTATACTTTTCATTGTGATCTTCAGACCTTTCAAGGGGGTTTTCGGGCTCCTGATATTGACAAACTATCCTTAGGATAGGTCACTCATATCTTATTGGTGAAGGTCAGCCCTCTTACACCCCCACCGACCAAAAAGTGTGCATCCCGCACTTTTTGTTGTGATTAGAGATGGCCTTGCGGTTCACCTGGCGATTGTTTCGTGGCGAACTTTGCGTGTTTGCGATTTGCCGAACATGCGTACATATGGCGATGTCCGCCGGTGACATATTCTTTTGCATTGCGCTGAACTTTGACCCATGACACATCCATCAGGTGGGACAGGACAGCCAATTGAGACATTTCAGCACATGGACACACACCCACCGTATAACAGAACCCGATCTGGCAGCCATTTTACATTCTGTGTTTTGCCAGTGTAAGGGAAAATGTTGCTTTGAGGAGCAGGAACAGGCTGTTAGGGACACTAAACGATAACTAATAGGGCCACAAAAGTCCTTTTAAGGACTGGTATAGGTATGCTATCGATAGGTGTGATATAATGAGGGTTGTGATATACTAATAATATACTTTCTAACATAGAAAGTATATTATAGTGCATTTGTATTGTGCAGCATTTGTGTGCGGTTCTGCTAAAATACCCCAGCTATATAGAGGGACAAGCGCTATTGAAACAACTATTTGCAACAGGTGTGATATATCTGTTGCCCCCCCAAAAAAACTGATTGAGGGGTGTTGCACAAAATAAACAGGGTGGTGTGATATAACTGTTGTGGCAAAAAATAATAATTGAGGGGTGTGGTATACCTGCTTCCACAAAATACTGATTAAGTGGTATGATATACCTGCTTCTGCAAAATACTGATTAAGGGCTGTAATATACCTGCTTCCACAAAATACTGACTAAGGGCTTTGATAAACCTGCTTCCACCAAATATTGATTGAGGGCTACTATATACCTGCTGCCACACAATACTAATTAAAGGGGAGTGACATACTTGTTTACACCAAATATTGATTGAGGGCTGCGATATTCCCTCTTCCACAAAATACTGATTAAAGGGATTGATATACCTGCTTCCACCAAATATTGATTGAGGCTTGTGAGATACCTACTCCCATAAAATACTAATTAAGGGGTTTGATATACTTGTTTCTACCAAATATTGATTGAGGGCTACGATATACCTGCTTCCACAAAATACTGATTATGGGGTTTGATATACCTGCTTCCACCAAATATTGATTGAGGGCAACAATATACCTGATTCCACAAAATACTGATTAAGGGGATTGATATACCTGCTTCCACCAAATATTGATTGAGGTCCGCGATATACCTCCTTCTTCCACAAAATACTGATTAAGGGGTTTGATATACCTGCTTCCCCAAAATACTGATTGAGTGTTGTGATATACCTGCTTCTACAAAATATTGATTAAGGGGTTCGATATACCTGTTTCCACCAAATATTGATTGAGGGCTGAGAAATACCTGCTTCCACAAAATACTGATTGAGGCCTGCAATATACCTGCTTCCATAAAATACTGATTATGGGGTTCAATATACCTGTTTCCACAAAATGATGTTTGAGGCCTGCGATATACCTGCTTCCACAAAATACTGATTAAGGGGTTCGATATACCAGTTTCCACCAAATATTGATTGAGGCCTGCAATATACCTGCTTCCACAAAATACTGATTGAGGGCTCCGATATACCTACTTCCACAAAATACTCATTAAGGGGTTCAATATACCTGTTTCCACCAAATATTGTTTGAGGCTTGCGATATACCTGCTTCCACAAAATAGTGATTGAGGGCTGCAATATACCCGATTCCACAAAATACTGATTAAGGGTTTTGATATACTTGTTTCCACCAAATATTGATTGAGGCCTGCGATATACCTGCTTCCACAAAATACTGATTAAGGGGTTTGATATACCTGCTTCCACAAAATACTGATTGAGGGCTGTGATATACCTGCTTCTACAAAATACTGATTGAGGGCTCCGATATACCTACTTCCACAAAATACTCATTAAGGGGTTCAATATACCTGTTTCCACCAAATATTGTTTGAGGCTTGCGATATACCTGCTTCCACAAAATAGTTATTGAGGGCTGCAATATACCCGATTCCACAAAATACTGATTAAGGGTTTTGATATACTTGTTTCCACCAAATATTGATTGAGGCCTGCGATATACCTGCTTCCACAAAATACTGATTAAGGGGTTTGATATACCTGCTTCCACAAAATACTGATTGAGGGCTGTGATATACCTGCTTCCACAAAATACTGATTATGGGGTTCAATATACCTGTTTCCACCAAATGATGTTTGAGGTCTGCAATATACCCGCTTCCACAAAATAGTGATTGAGGACTGCGATATACCTGCTTCCACAAAATATTGATTTAGGGGTTCGATATACTTGTTTCCACCAAATATTGATTGAGGCCTGCTATATACCTGCTTCCACAAAATACTAATTAAGGGGTTTCATATATCTGCTTCCACAATATACTGATTAAGGGGTTTGATATACACGCTTCCACAAAATACTGATTAAACGGTTCGATATACCTGCTTTCACAAAATACTGATTAAGGGGTTCGATATACCTCATTGATCAAGCCGTCGAGGAGCAGGAGCTGGAAGATGAGGAAGTCTCAATGCTGAATGAATTCCTGGGGGGGTTACTCCATCTGAGACAAGTCAGCAGGAGTCTGAAGAGGAGTCAGAGGAGGCTGGTAGCTGGGGGGAGGAGGAGGAGTAGGAGCAAGAAGAGCAGGCTTTGAGAGGGACTTTAAACTTTTCGGGGATCCCTGGCGTTGTCCATGGCTGGGGGAGGAGACCGAGGACGACATTCACCTGGCCGATGAGCAGGAGCCAGGGCGCTCCACCACTTCCAATTTAGTGCAAATGTGGGCCTTAATACTCCAGTGTTTGAAGAGGGACCCCCGTATAAAAAGCATAAAAGGCAAGGACCAGTACTAGGTGGCAACGTACTTAGCCCCCGGTACAAACACAAAATGGCAGACATGTTAACATCATCACAGAGGGCTAGTAGGATGTAGCATTTCAAGGCCTTGCTGCGAGAGATGCTGCATTCTGCTGTTGCGGGCACTGGCAGAGGAATTTCCACCCACAGCGAAACAGGTGCGGGTACCAATCCTACCGCGCCTGTGAGAAGAGGGCGTTTTGAAGATGTGTTGGTCACTTCGGATATGAGATCATTCTTGCAGACAACCCATCGACAGCCGTCCTCAAGATCCAGCCTTAGGGAATGCCTAGACCGACAGGTGTCCGACTACATCAGGTTAATGGCCAATGTGGACGCTCTAAGAAGTGAGAAACCCCTGGACTACTGGGTGTGCAGGCTTGACCTGTGGCCCGAGCTGGCACAGTTTGCAATGGAACTCTTGGCTTGCCCCTCATCGAGTGTTCTGTCCAAAAGGACATCCAGCGCAACAGGGGGGATCATGACCGATAAGCGCAATTGTCTAGCTCACGACAGTGTGGACTACCTCACATTTCTAAAAATGAATGAGGCATGGATCTCGGAGGAATTCAACACCTGTGACAACCACGTGTAATTAAATTTCCTCATGCCAGCCCACACATATCCGCCACCACCAAGAATGGTCCTTGTCTTATGTATATACATCAGCATAAAAGGCCTTTTCTGTCAGGTGAATGCTTATTTTTGGGGGGCTTGTACTGGCCGACAGTAAAATTTGTATCCAGTGACCGCCTAATGCACCCTCAGCTACATCATCACAAGTTATTTTCTGTCAGGTGAATACCAAATTTTTGGGGCCTGTACTAGCCTACAGTAAAAAAAATTGATATTGACTGCCTAATGTACCTCCAGCCACATAATCAAGTTCTTTTCTGTCAGGTTAATACCTAATTTATGGGGCCTGTACTGGCTTACAGTAAAATTTTTATCCAGTGACCGCCTAATGTACCTCCAGACACATAATCACAAGTTATTTTCTGTCAGGTGAATGCCAAATTTTTTGGGGCCTGTACTCCAGTGGCCTACAGTAAAAATGTTATCCAGTGACCGCCTAATGTACCTCCAGCCACATCATCACAAGTTCTTTTCTGTCAGGTGAATACCAAATTTTTTGGGCCTGTACTTCCGTGGCCTAAAATAAAAATATCCTAGGCTCCAGCAGGGCACATGCTTGAGAGTTTCCCTTTAAGATGAATACAAATGGCCCCTGATTAAAATACATATTTTTTTGTGGGAATTTTTGCCAATGATCGCCCTCTGTTATGTCACTGTCCATGTTGTGAGACTATTTGTGCACTTCTAGAACGTATTTGATGGCTGCAAATATGACCTGAAGGTTTTTCAGGTTCACCTTCCATTAAAGTCAATGGGGCCTGCCGCAAACGCCATCACTTCCGTCACTAGTTGTGATCTCTAGACATTTTGAGGGGTTTTATAGGCTGCTGATATTGATGAAGTTTCCTCAGGATAGGTCACTCATATCCTATTGGTGAAGATCTGCCAGCTTACACCCCCACTGACAGTGTGCATCTCACACTCTACATCAGTCCCATTGTCAGTTCTCACAATTAGACAGCTCAAGTCAGAACTGTCTGGATCAAAAGGAGCTCAGCCTCTTTGATGAAACTTTAAATATCATTCTAGATATGTGTCTTGCATATTCTGTGATTTATTATATAAGCTCTTTAATTTCCCTTGTTTCCTACATGATCCAATGGTTATGAAGGCTGTGGACACCTTTTGGGCATTTTTTAGTATGACATTCTACTCATCTTGAGCTAACAAACATTAGCAGAGAGTGCAGTTACACCCATCCCTTTGAGTCTGAGAGTACCTTAAAGGTCTCTCTTCTCATATGAAGAGTGAATTACTGTAAATAAAGAATAATAAGTGGGGGCCTTATTAATGATTTTGTATTGACCCTTCTGGAGTTGCCAATTACCATACTCTTTAGTAAATATGGGGAAATTTAGCTAAAATACTTAAAATTGCCAGTATTGTGCATCTCTGCCTTGCCAGTATGTTGTTAGTTTTTTTTTTTTTTGTGGTTATTACCTGCATAACACACATTTTTATTGGAAATTGTTTTAATCTGATTTCCATTTGTGGAGATATCAGAAAGCTGTGAATTCTGGTTTGTTGATGACCTTGTATAAAATTCAAATTGTATCTAGTCCACGCATTAGATTATATTTCTGTTATCTTTCTGTGTCAGGTACAAAATAAATGACAGACGGGTAAAGAATACAAATTATTAAATGTCTGTGGTACGCTATAAAATAGGCTGGTGATGTGTGAGCATTGAATGAGCTTTATAAGTTCTCTCTAACTTTATATACACTACTATATGACTGCTTTGTATCTACTTACATGATGCTTACTGTGTAATTAAGTTATTGGAAGGTAATTCTCTTCCCAGAATGTATCTATGGTGTATGCTATAAATGTCTGATAGATGCAGGTCTCTCTTCTGACACCTGCACCTACAGTATATCTAGAATGGGACACCCTTACCCTGTCTGGCTCAGAGGTGAAGGCCAGATGGAATAAGGACTATGAAAACAGCCAAGCAAGCTGTGCCATAGAAATGGAGTTATGGAATGCTGTTTCTGTGACCTTTGAGATGCAAAATCAGTGTAGCACTACTCATAAAAGCTTGGAGAACCGAAAGAATCCAATCTAAGTAATTTGCATCAGACTTAAATTTAGAGATGAGCAAATTTCCCAACATTAATTTAGATCCTGATTTGGTAGACTCGCCCATCAGACTTGATTCTTTCCTCAGTTGCCTTAAAAAGTTGTGTTTGATATTCTGAGGTCTCCTACGGTTGTATCCAACCCCTTCAAGCTCTTTATTGCGAAGACCAAGCGCCAATTGTCCATAGACCTTACAGGGAGATTTCCGGGTGGGCCAATGCCAGGGGAGCGTCTAGGCCCTCCTCAAAGCCGGACAGTGGAAGTTTATGGGGTTGTATTTTGTACTGCTGACAGTATTTTGTGATGGACTGTGGTCTTTGGCTCTGTTGGGGTGGTATAATGTGCCACAATATGGTATTGCTAGCCCTGCCTTCCATCAATTTGGACTAAACTACAAAACTGAGCCACTTTTAAAACAAATTCCAGGGCCACTTTAAGTTCCCAGTCCGCCCCTGACCAAGACAGCATTAGTAATGTTACAGTAGCAGCAACATATATAACTAGCCAGTGCAAACAAACAGCAAGTTTCATACTATACTGCACTGTCAGATTTTTTTATTTATTAAAAAAGGTCAAAAATTATCCCTTTTTGGTGAAAGATGCATTCTTTTCTGCCTTCTTTTTGTAAAGTGGTAGATGCTATTTTGAGCGATTAGTGAGGGACTAATCTCCAAAATTAGAATCTTTTGTGAAAATTATAGTGAATTTGATTAATGTAGAATTAATTTAGTCGTCTCTACTGGGGTTCCTTGACCAATCATAAGAAATGCTTATTATAGTTGAACCTCTACATATACAGAACAAGTGCATGTCCACTTTAAATTTCTTAGTGAGTCAACCTATGAGAAATTGATCACATTGGCACATTTTTGGTTCCAAAGTAAGCTCCAAATAGGATTGACTTCTACTGGATCTTTGGGTCCTATTATTGTGTAAAAGACTAGTCCCACCAGAGCATCCTCTAGTATTATAGTGAATCAATATGACCCTATTCACACCTTACTATAGGTTTACCTTAAAAAAATAAAGCTATATTTATAAACAAATGACTTATCTATACTAAAGCTGGCCAACCATACTAGATGTATAATGGCTGAATCCACCTTTTTTTGGTGGTACCGACTGACCATCTAATGTGCGTCGGATCCTCCTAACTCTTACCTGCTAGCAGATGTTAGAGGAGGGAAGGATTAGGATTTAAGTTTGACAGATCCTGTTCTCTGAAGCTTAGAGATGTCTGGCATTGGGTTACCCCACTCTTCTAATTGAGAATGCATGCACACTCAACCAAGCCAAGCTGGTTGGTGCGGGTAGAGAGAAATAGACCAGATAGACTCTACAAGGATATTTCCTAGTGGGCCAATTCCCAGTGAGCCATCTAGGCCCTCCTCAATACCGCAAGCTGGGTACATATCTGATACTGTTAGAGGTAATTAGTACCAGGGGCATCTGTTACTTATGTACCTGAACAGCAGCTGCAGATGCCTTACTAAATTCAATTGTATGGCCATCCTCAGGATGGTCATACAGGTGAATATTGCGGAGGGGCATGGTATCCCTTGGCTCCCTGCCCTGCTGTTTACCCTAATAGGCCACAGGGCACATTATGTGGCATTGTCCAAATAGTGCAGGGACAGAGGCATCTCAGGCCATAAGCTAGAAAAGGCAGCAACTTGAAATGACACTCAGGTATTTAATTTTTTCTTTGTTCCTTAACCACTTGGGGAACATGCTACTGGGGGTACTATGGAGGTCCTTACTAGAGGAAGTTCAGGCAGCATTTTTAAGGTAGAGATAATATGACACTGTGGCCCATATCTATCACGTCTGAGATGGCAGGTAACAGACGTGTGGCACAGAGGGAAGGGAAGATAAGTACCCTTCCACTAGGGGGAGGGATGCCTGGTGACACATAGCTCACCTGGCACTGGCACCTGGCTGCCCTGACGTCCCTAGATGGGCTGCTAACCTGTGCCTCATCCCTGGCTTACCCTGAAGTAATTCCTAGGCAGTGATTAGGGCAGTGGGAGCACTAGTCCTCATCTCTGACACCTAGGGTACCAACAGGAAAAGACCAAACTACACAAACACAATCAACAATTCCTGAAGGGAGACAACAACAACAGGAGACAACAACAGGAGTAAACCGGAAATACAACAGCTCCAGTTCCAACGGCTCTACAGCAACAGTTATCCACCTGAGGTCAGCATAGAAGATCTGGAAGGAAGGTCTATATCTGGCAACAAGGGAAGCAGAAAGGGAGAATATATAGTAGCTGGGAGTGGCTGACAGAGAACAGCTGAAAGGAAAAGCTACAGATTCCTAAATGGGACAAAAAGAATCGCAAACCTAAGCAGGAAAACCTGGACCAGAATCCATCCCTTGAAAAACTGAGTGCTCAGCCAGCTGATGCGACCTTCTGACCCCAGGTACAACAGGGTGAGCGATAGGTTGTGACACTCTTGTGACAATATCTCATCTAAGCCCCGTCTTCCATTTTTTTTATTTAAAAACCATTAGAGGAGGACAGAATATAGCAGTTATTTGTGGCCACTACAGAGGGACAGCTTCTGGGGTAGCAGTGGCGGATCCAGGGGGGGGGGGCAACGGGGAGATGAGCGCCCCTGAGCTGGCGGCGGGGCACAGGGAGATGAGCGTTTCCATTGTGGAAGCGCTCATCTCCATAGTTATCTGTATCGCAGTCCTGTGTTTTTATTTTATTTTATATATACAATACTTTTACTGGCACATGGGGGGGGGGCTGTTATTTCTGGCACATGGGGGGGCTGTTATTGCTGGAACATGGGGGGCTATTATTGCTGGCACATGGGGGAGCTGTTATTGCTTTCACATGGGAGGGGCTGTTATTACTGGCACATGGGGGGCTGTTTTTACTGGCACATGGGGGGCTGTTATTATTGGTACATGGAAGGGGCTGTTCTTATTGGTACATGGAAGGGGCTGTTCTTACTGGCACATGAGGGGGGCTGTTATTACTGGCACATGGGGGGCTGTATTACTTGCACATGGGGGGCTGTTATTACTGGCACATGAGGGGCTGTTATTACTGGCACATGAGGGAGGCTGTTATTACTGGAACATGGGGGGCTGTTATTACTGGAACATGGGGGGCTGTTATTATTGGCACATGGGGGCTGTTATTATTGGCACATGGGGGCTGTTATTTCTGGCACATGGGGGGGTTGTTATTACTGGCACATAGGAGGGGCTGTTATTACTGGCACATGGGGGGGCTGTTATTACTGGCACATTATTGGGGGCACTATAGGGGCATCTACTGAGGCCACAAAGAAGGGGTATTTTATATGGGGAGCTCTTTACAGTACAATTTTATACTGGGACACATGGTGGGTACTATGGGGAAGGTGGAAGAGGAGTACTATGGGGTCATCTATGGGGGGCACTAAGAAGGGGTATTTTATACTTGTAAATTATGGGGGACACTGAGGGCATTTCCTGGAGCATTTTATACTGGTACATTATGGGGGCACTATGGGGACATTAGCTCACCTGGGGGCATTACAACGGGGTATTTTTTGCGCTGTCACATTTAAGGAGAATTATTTCTACTGGGGGGGCATTATGGTGGGCTTTATTACTCCACCATGGTATGACCCCCTAGTAGCAGCACCAGCCTCTCCCTGCTCTGCTATCCCTCTGCCGCTTCTCCAAATCCTTATTATGCAATCTTTCTCATCATAAAACACATCAGCTCCAACGAGCCCCCCCAGTCAAAGTGTTGAAGTGGCGTCCGAGATCCCCAAGGGCCAAGCCAAGTAACTGTAAGTTTTCATGTGAAATATGTTTGTTATACACATATAGCATATACTGTGCCACACAATATACAGTATACCTCTACACTGTGGAGTCTGTTATATAAGCACCATTGTTTTGTGGCGGTGGACAGAAAATAATCTGGAAGTGCCCCTCCCGAGACCAGGCTCTGGATTTGCCACTGTGGTGTAGTATATATTTTTTTTACTGTTTAGTTCTTCTGGGATGGTATTTTGTGCTGCATTATGGCACTGTTTACCCTGCCTACTTGTCTTGTTCTGCTATCTGTTAAGTTTGTACAACATAGGACCACTTTTAGCTTTTTTTCCAGGGTCATTTTAAGTTCCCAGTCCGCCCCTGGAAATAGATTTAGTCCTAATGACTGTTTGGCTGACAACAACAATATCTAATGTGTATGGCCAGACACTTTGCTGTACTATAAAATACTCCTACTAATCTTTACTTTGCCCTTTTAAATAAAGAAAAAACTGTTTGTCACAGTTAACTTAAACTCTATTATCCCTAAGCTCAGTTAATGGTTTCAGATGGTTACCAGAGACCCTTTGGGAAAAAACAAGCAAAAGAGGATTAGTTTACTTATAATTAGCTTCTTCCTTGTGGTTGGATCCAAATAAAATATTTGATACAGTAAAGTAAACATTCACAAGAAGAGCTGGTTTTAGAATACTAATGAATGTATTTACAGCGGGAGTACGATCACTTAAAGGTGCACGCCAGTATCGCTGCTCTTAATATGAATACAAATTACTAGAGAACAGTTTGCTAGAGAACATGCTCTTTTGTTTGGCACTTGAAATTCAGCAACTTTTTAGAAAACCGGCACAAATGATGCTTAATTCATTATTTGATTATTTGTTTCTAAGAATATCTACTTTTGTTGTTTTTTTTCCTGGTATTTTGAATTTCTCCTAGCTTCCTTCAGAGCTTCTTCTTTTAAGGAAAAACTTGCAAACGATTCTGTATTGATTACTAGAGGACATTGGTAAGGGTCTCTCCTTACCCTTACTTGTCTCTAATGAAAATGGTCCTGACATTCAATGAATCACCAGGATCCATTAAATGTTGCTCAGGCTTTTCTGTTTCTCTAGAGACCTAATGCACTGACTTCTCTTAAAAGCATATATTGCTTGGCATTTCACTTCATCAGTACACCGTGGGTTCTCTAGATTGAAGCTGGCACCATTTCTGTTCTTAAAAGAGTTGTCCACTTAGGGCAATCTCTTTTTACTAGAAGGGTACGTTGATGATAAGCCGATCACTGGGTGTGCTGTGACTCTTATCAATCAATTGTAATCTGTACTGAAACCTGGCAAAAAGTGTAACATTTCTCTGCAGCACCACCACAGGTGAATAAAAGAATGACACAATTCTCATCTTAATCAGTGGGCTGTTTTTGACATACTCTTCAAAGTGAAATACATTTTTTGTAGCTGTTTTGTATTACTGCTAATAGATGAGGGTCTAAATCTGGCCATACACATTTAATGTACTGTATATCACCCAAACCTATCAATTGGCAGGAACGACCTACCATCTAATGTACATTTGAGCCTACTAAGTCCTCCCACAACTGATGTTGTTGAAAATAAAGACTGTTGACTGTTGACTGTTGACTGTTTGATTTCAACATGTCTAATCTATTTGTTCATGGGAAGATAAGCTACTGCCAGAGGTGTCTGGTAGTATTTTCCTCCCTTTTCCCATCCAGAACACATGCGAGTGGGAAGTTCATCCAACATCTCATGTGTGTGGCCAGTTTTAAAAGGAGGGCTTTTCTATATTAACTCAAAATTTGTAAAATAGTTATTTAAAAATGAGATATCTTAAAGAGGTTGTTCCACAAAAAACATTCTACAGTTTTCAAACTAGTACCTGAATATCAATTGTTTTGTAATTGCATTTAATTAAAAATGTTGCATAGCTACTGAGTTATTCAATAGACTGTATCCGTATAGCGCCACCAGTTTTTAATTTTTTTTAAATTTGTTCTTCTCTCTGAGATGGTCGCACATGCTCAGTTTCATCCTTCAACTGCCTTCTGAGCTATGATAGGGAGAGCTGAGACACGCCCCCTGAGCTATGATAGGGAGAGCTGAGACACGCCCCCCAAGCTGCAGCAGAAAAGACGTTCCCCTTGAGCTGTCAGCTTGATATAAATCTAGCAGAGCAATGAATCGGAAGATCTCTGGATCATTCTGAGGTACAGGGCTGGTTCTAGCTTTTTTTAGAAATAGATTGTCATGCATTATATGATCTATGATTATCATTTTTTTACATTAGTCATGGGAAAACTCCTTTAACCAGACAAATCCTTTAAACTACTTGTCCTCCTTCATTTTAGTTTAGTGAAGTGCCTATAGTGTTTATAAGGCATTCAGAAACGTCTAGTGCCAGTATGTTACATCTAGTCATCTTTTTATCCACTGTACAATTCCACTTAAAATAAATAAAAAGGTCTAAAAAGTGGGCGTGGTGTGGGGGGTGGCAAAGGGGAGTGAGCAAACCCGTCCCATAAATCATTTTCTATGCCTGCTTTAGACATAGAAAATGTAAGAAACCTAGGAAGCTGCCTGTCATGGCTGAGGACGGGGAAAATCCTCAGCCGTGCGATGCCAGATGATGTTAACCCCTGCTTGGCCAGGACGACAGAATTAGGGAGCAGGTCACCTCCTAATCGCATCCCTAATCTGACCCTAACTCCTAGCTGCATGGGCCGACCTTTAAGTTCCACCTACCTGCCACAGGAAGTTTATGTCAAGTTTATGTGTGATGTCTATTTGATGTTTTCCTTGTTTTTCTGTGCAGCTATGGATCTGGGTCCCTGTGTGTGGATGCGTTGTGATCTTCAGCTTGCCAGCACAGGGATCCAGTCAGCAAGGCTGTGGCAGGTAGGTGGAACTGGTTCAGTTCACCTGCCATATCCATAGATCTGTTTGTGTTCCCCTTTTCCCTGCAGCTTGGCCAGTGAGACTCCTGTTCCTCCGTGTCCAGAAGGAACAGGTCGTCTTACCCTTCACTCCTAGTTCAGGGACCTGTCGGAGGGTGAGTAGGGATCCGAGGTTCCTGAGCATGGGTCCTCCTACCTTAAAGGGGTTCTGCACTTTCATTTAACTGATGATCCATCCTCTGGATAGATCATCAGCTTCTGATTGGCGGGGGTCCGACACCCGGGACCCCCGCCGATCAGCTGTTTGAGAAGGCAGCGGTGCTCCAGCAGCGCCGCGGCCTTCTCACTGTTTACCGCCGGGCCGCCCGCCCACTGACGTCACGACTTGTATCAACTAGAGTGGGCGCGGCTAAGCTCCATTCAAGTGAACAGAGCTTAGCCGCGCCCACTCTAGTTGATACAAGTCGTGACGTCAGTGGGCGGGCGGCCCGGTGGTAACTAGTGAGAAGGCAGCGGCGCTGCTGGAGCACCGCTGCCTTCTCAAACAGCTGATCGGCGGGGGTCCCGGGTGTCGGGCCCCCATCGATCAGAAGCTGATGATCTATCCAGAGGATAGATCATCAGTTAAATGAAAGTGCAGAACCCCTTTAAAGGTCGGCCCATGCAGCTAGGAGTTAGGGTCAGATTAGGGATGCGATTAGGAGGTGACCTGCTCCCTAATTCTGTCGTCCTGGCCGAGCAGGGGTTGACATCATCTGGCATCGCACGGCTGAGGATTTTCCCCATCCTCAGCCGTGACACTGCCTTACTTTTAGACTGGCATTGGATGCGCCAAAGTTATGTAGAGGCCGGCGCTTCTTCATAACTTCTGCCAGATATAGCGGTTATTATGAATGGAGTCTAAAACACCAGTATTAATAAATAACCCCCAATATGAATGTGGATAGAACTCATATCTGGCATTTTCAAACATAATCATGACCTTTACTGTAAGGCCTTAGAAATCCATGACATAATGTAGTCAAATAAGGTTGATGGATTAGTAAGTCACAGTAGTACAGGGTGGCCAACGATAATGTAGCACGTCTCCAGCGATATTATGACAAGATGAACAAGCAAGTCAATTTTTTTTTACATTTCCAACAAGTCACAAAAGATGCTGAAAGTGGTCCCCGTTCACGTCTGTGCATTTTTGGGTATGTTGGATTATGTTGGCTGATACTGTTTGCAGCTCTTTAACAGTGATGCAGCAGGAGAAAAAAATGTCCTGCTTTTTCCAACAAGATGAGGAACATGCCCCACCTCAGGGAACTCACTGGCACGGGTTCATGAACTGTTTATAGAGGAGCGAACTGTCAGGGGTTATGGCCACCACGTTCCCCAGACTTGTCCATTTTTATCTGTGGGGAAAGTGCACACTAACAATCCACATCCCCTGGATTAGCTCAAGGAAAACATCACAAACACATTCTGCAGCATCCCTGTTGAAGATTTTCAAGCAATATCAGCCAACATAATCCGATGTGCCCAAAGAAGCATTGATGTGAACAGGGACCACTTTCAGCATCTTTTGAGATGTGAGGGTAATAAAAAAAAATAATAAAAAAAATCCACTTGCCTGTTCATCTTGTCCTACTATCACTGGAGGCAGGCTACTTTTTCGTTGGCCACCCTGGAGTTGAGTTACATTGGTTCTAAAGAATGACCCATTTGTCAGAGACTGGCAAAGCTTTTAGTGAAGCAACAGAAGAATTCTGTGTAAAATATGAACATGATTAGCAAACACATTTACAACAGTAAAAATATGAATGGAGCAGATGTATAATACAGGAACTGGGGATGACATTCTAGCTCTATGTATATAGACATATACATATAGTAAAGCTCTACCACTTGACCGAGTTTTACATTAGATGCCTCATTATACATAATGGTTATCCACTATATTAATATGGTTTCAATTACAGACGAACACTTTGTATTGAAATTGAACAGTATCTAATGGTCTCATTTCTAGAGATTCCTCGGGGTAATCAACAATTTTATTACTTTAATATTGCTGGAGTTACCATTTACGGGAAAATAGAACAGAGGAAAAAGCTGTTCTGGGTCAATGATTTGACACTTCAGGTCACCTTTAAGGAAGCAAGATGACTGAGTCCCTTTAATGAAATGTTCCTGTCTGTTGCTGGGTTAAAAGAGAATCAAGCATTAACATTCACACATCTTTTTTTTTTTTTTTTTTTTAAGTTCCTAGTTCTTTCTAGGTCCTTTGCAAATGACTGTGCATGAAGAGACTTAATGTGGTAAAAAGGCATTATAAAATTTCATTTGAGGTACAAATGCATAATGTAGTTTTCCTGCTTTATTTATTATTCCCCATGGTTTGGGCGCTCATTTTATTATTATTTTTAACTGTCCTTGTGTAAACAAATTCAAAGTTTGGCTGCCATCATTTAGCTCCAGCAAAACATTTCATTAATGGTTGACTGTAAATGCACAGTTATGGAAAGGACTGAGAGATTGTTACGAGGGTGTCACGACCGACCTATCGCTGACCCCGTTGTGCCTGGGATCAGAAGGTCGCAGCGGGTGCCTACTCGCTACCTAGGGCTTATTTCAGAGTAAGCCAGGGACGAGGCTTGTGATCGGAGCACGGGTTAGCAGCCCGTCTAGGGACATCAGGGCAGCCAGATGCCAGTTCTAGGTTGGTTAAGGGTCACCACTCCTCCCTCTCCCTAGTGGAAGGGTACTCCTTTTTCCTCCACTTTATGTAAACGGGGTGATAGCTAGAAGTGGCTGCATGGAAAAGAGGACAACAACCAGCTACTCTACCTTAGCCTAAGATATTTAAATATGAGTTTAGGGCATTGATCTGAATTTTTGCTCCTAATGAAAAGAAGACTAGCAATAAAATCCTTCATGTTATTCATTTTATTTAATTATTTATCTGATTCAACATATTATTATTATTTTAATGTTATATTACATGTATCTTTTATCACCTAATAAATTTGTTGAATCCAAATTATGGGACCCCCATACACCTTAGTGTATTGCCAGCTGAGCCCGCCAACCTCCTGACAATCTAATACATTTGTTAACTTCTGACTCTTCACCAACAGAAGATGGTGGAGAGAAGAATCGGGTGAGTTGAATTTCTTCTCCCATTCCTTTTGTTCACCATTCACCTTCCTCTCTCCTCAATAAAAATACATACATACACACTCATCCAAACCAATATCAATGTATATGGGGAGAGTTAGGAGAGATAGCTGTTGGCTGACAGCCATTGAAGGTGCCGGCACCTTAACAGTTCCTAAGTGATAATTGCCTAAGAACTATTGATTAAAAAAAGTACTTCTCAGATGACAAATTAATATTTGTAGCAGAAATGGTACTTCCACTTGAACTTCCAATTCACAAGTGGTCTAGGGGTGACTGCATACCATTTGAATACCAAGTTAAGGCATTTGAATACTAATAAGATGAAGACCTTTACATTCTCACCAGGAATGCCCTCAAACTACCAGAAACTAGGGATGAGCGAACTCGAACTGTATAGTTCGGGTTCGTACCGAATTTTGGGGTGTCCGTGACACGGACCCGAACCCGGACATTTTCGTAAAAGTCCGGGTTCGGGTTCGGTGTTCGTCGCTTTCTTGGCGCTTTTGTGACGCTTTCTTGGCGCTTTTTGAAAGGCTGCAAAGCAGCCAATCAACAAGCGTCATACTACTTGCCCCAAGAGGCCATCACAGCCATGCCTACTATTGGCATGGCTGTGATTGGCCAGAGCACCATGTGACCCAGCCTCTATTTAAGCTGGAGTCACATAGCGCCGCCCGTCACTCTGCTCTGATTAGCGTAGGGAGAGGTTGCGGCTGCGACAGTAGGGCGAGATTAGGCAGATTAACTCCTCCAAAGGACTTGATTAACTGATCGATCTGCAGCTGTGGATCATTGAGCTGCTGATCCTCAATTGCTCACTGTTTTTAGGCTGCACAGACCGTTTGTCAGTCTCATTTTTCTGGGGTGATCGGCGGCCATTTTGTGTCTTGTGGTGCGCCAGCACAAGCTGCGACCAAGTGCATTTAACCCTCAATGGTGTGGTTGTTTTTTGGCTAAAGCCTACATCAGGGTGAAGCTGTCACACCAAGTGCATTTAACCAGCAATAGTCTGTTCATTTTTTGGCCATATACAAAATCAGGGGCAAGCTGCGCCTGTCACCAAGTGCATTTAACCCTCAATGGTGTGGTTGTTTTTTGGCTAAAGCCTACATCAGGGTGAAGCTGTCACACCAAGTGCATTTAACCAGCAATAGTCTGTTCATTTTTTGGCCATATACAAAATCAGGGGCAAGCTGCGCCTGTCACCAAGTGCATTTAACCCTCAATGGTGTGGTTGTTTTTTGGCTAAAGCCTACATCAGGGTGAAGCTGTCACACCAAGTGCATTTAACCAGCAATAGTCTGTTCATTTTTTGGCCATATACAAAATCAGGGGCAAGCTGCGCCTGTCACCAAGTGCATTTAACCCTCAATGGTGTGGTTGTTTTTTGGCTAAAGCCTACATCAGGGTGAAGCTGTCACACCAAGTGCATTTAACCAGCAATAGTCTGTTTATTTTTTGGCCATATCCCAGTCTAATTCTGTCACTAAATCCATACCGGTCACCCAGCGCCTAAATACTAGGCCTCAAATTTATATCCAGCTAAATCTGTCCCTAGTGCTGTAGCTGGGCGAGTTATTTAGTGTCCGTTCAAGCACATTTCTTGTTCTGGGTTGAAATACAATTCCCAATTTAGCAATTTCATAATTTAGTGGTTCCTGCTATATCAGAGCTATTTGAAATCTATCCCAAAAAGGGTATATAATATTGAAGGTGCACATTGGGTCATTCAGAATAACTTCACACACACCCGCTACTGTGTATTTCCAAGTCTAATTCTGTCACTAAACCCATACCTGTCACCCAGCGCCTAAATACTAGGCCTCAAATTTAAATCCCTCTAAATCTCTCGTTACCGCTGTACTGTTGTTGCTGGGCAAGATATTTAGTGTCCGTCAAAGCACATTTTTTGTTCTGGGTTGAAGTACAATTCCCAATTTAGCAATTTCATAATTTAGTGGTTTCTGCTATATCAGAGCTATTTGAAATCTATCCCTAAAAGGGTATATAATATTGAAGGTGCACATTGGGTCATTCAGAATAACTTCACACACACGCTTCTGTGCATTTCCAAGTCTAATTCTGTCACTAAATCCATACCGGTGACCCAGCGCCTAAATACTAGGCCTCAAATTTAAATCCCTCTAAATCTCTTGTTACCCACCGCTGTACTGTTGTTGCTGGGCAAGATATTTAGTGTCCGTCAAAGCACATTTTTTGTTCTGGGTTGAAGTACAATTCCCAATTTAGCAATTTCATAATTTAGTGGTTTCTGCTATATCAGAGCTATTTGAAATCTATCCCTAAAAGGGTATATAATATTGAAGGTGCACATAGGGTCATTCAGAATAACTTCACACACACGCTTCTGTGCATTTCCAAGTCTAATTCTGTCACTAAATCCATACCGGTGACCCAGCGCCTAAATACTAGGCCTCAAATTTAAATCCCTCTAAATCTCTCGTTACCCACCGCTGTACTGTTGTTGCTGGGCAAGATATTTAGTGTCCGTCAAAGCACATTTTTTGTTCTGGGTTGAAGTACAATTCCCAATTTAGCAATTTCATAATTTAGTGGTTTCTGCTATATCAGAGCTATTTGAAATCTATCCCTAAAAGGGTATATAATATTGAAGGTGCACATAGGGTCATTCAGAATAACTTCACACACACGCTTCTGTGCATTTCCAAGTCTAATTCTGTCACTAAATCCATACCGGTGACCCAGCGCCTAAATACTAGGCCTCAAATTTAAATCCCTCTAAATCTCTCGTTACCCACCGCTGTACTGTTGTTGCTGGGCAAGATATTTAGTGTCCGTCAAAGCACATTTTTTGTTCTGGGTTGAAGTACAATTCCCAATTTAGCAATTTCATAATTTAGTGGTTTCTGCTATATCAGAGCTATTTGAAATCTATCCCTAAAAGGGTATATAATATTGAAGGTGCACATAGGGTCATTCAGAATAACTTCACACACACGCTTCTGTGCATTTCCAAGTCTAATTCTGTCACTAAATCCATACCGGTGACCCAGCGCCTAAATACTAGGCCTCAAATTTAAATCCCTCTAAATCTCTCGTTACCCACCGCTGTACTGTTGTTGCTGGGCAAGATATTTAGTGTCCGTCAAAGCACATTTTTTGTTCTGGGTTGAAGTACAATTCCCAATTTAGCAATTTCATAATTTAGTGGTTTCTGCTATATCAGAGCTATTTGAAATCTATCCCTAAAAGGGTATATAATATTGAAGGTGCACATAGGGTCATTCAGAATAACTTCACACACACGCTTCTGTGCATTTCCAAGTCTAATTCTGTCACTAAATCCATACCGGTGACCCAGCGCCTAAATACTAGGCCTCAAATTTAAATCCCTCTAAATCTCTCGTTACCCACCGCTGTACTGTTGTTGCTGGGCAAGATATTTAGTGTCCGTCAAAGCACATTTTTTGTTCTGGGTTGAAGTACAATTCCCAATTTAGCAATTTCATAATTTAGTGGTTTCTGCTATATCAGAGCTATTTGAAATCTATCCCTAAAAGGGTATATAATATTGAAGGTGCACATAGGGTCATTCAGAATAACTTCACACACACGCTTCTGTGCATTTCCAAGTCTAATTCTGTCACTAAATCCATACCGGTGACCCAGCGCCTAAATACTAGGCCTCAAATTTAAATCCCTCTAAATCTCTCGTTACCCACCGCTGTACTGTTGTTGCTGGGCAAGATATTTAGTGTCCGTCAAAGCACATTTTTTGTTCTGGGTTGAAGTACAATTCCCAATTTAGCAATTTCATAATTTAGTGGTTTCTGCTATATCAGAGCTATTTGAAATCTATCCCTAAAAGGGTATATAATATTGAAGGTGCACATAGGGTCATTCAGAATAACTTCACACACACGCTTCTGTGCATTTCCAAGTCTAATTCTGTCACTAAATCCATACCGGTGACCCAGCGCCTAAATACTAGGCCTCAAATTTAAATCCCTCTAAATCTCTCGTTACCCACCGCTGTACTGTTGTTGCTGGGCAAGATATTTAGTGTCCGTCAAAGCACATTTTTTGTTCTGGGTTGAAGTACAATTCCCAATTTAGCAATTTCATAATTTAGTGGTTTCTGCTATATCAGAGCTATTTGAAATCTATCCCTAAAAGGGTATATAATATTGAAGGTGCACATAGGGTCATTCAGAATAACTTCACACACACGCTTCTGTGCATTTCCAAGTCTAATTCTGTCACTAAATCCATACCGGTGACCCAGCGCCTAAATACTAGGCCTCAAATTTAAATCCCTCTAAATCTCTCGTTACCCACCGCTGTACTGTTGTTGCTGGGCAAGATATTTAGTGTCCGTCAAAGCACATTTTTTGTTCTGGGTTGAAGTACAATTCCCAATTTAGCAATTTCATAATTTAGTGGTTTCTGCTATATCAGAGCTATTTGAAATCTATCCCTAAAAGGGTATATAATATTGAAGGTGCACATAGGGTCATTCAGAATAACTTCACACACACGCTTCTGTGCATTTCCAAGTCTAATTCTGTCACTAAACCCATACCTGTCACCCAGCGCCTAAATACTAGGCCTCAAATTTAAATCCCTCTAAATCTCTCGTTACCGCTGTCCTGTTGTAGCTGGGAAAGTTATTTAGTGCCCGTCAAAGCACATTTTTTGTTCTGGGTTGAAGTACAATTCCCAATTTAGCAATTTCATAATTTAGTGGTTCCTGCTATATCAGAGCTATTTGAAATCTATCCCAAAAAGGGTATATAATATTCAAGGTGCACATTGGGTCATTCAGAATAACTTCACACACACGCTTCTGTGCATTTCCAAGTCTAATTCTGTCACTAAATCCATACCGGTCACCCAGCGCCTAAATACTAGGCCTCAAATTTATATCCCGCTGAATTTGAATACAATACATTGGGCCAAATAATATATTTGTTGTTGTGGTGAACCATAACAATGAGAAAAACATCTAGTAAGGGACGCGGACGTGGACATGGTCGTGGTGGTGTTAGTGGACCCTCTGGTGCTGGGAGAGGACGTGGCCGTTCTGCCACATCCACACGTCCTAGTGTACCAACTACCTCAGGTCCCAGTAGCCGCCAGAATTTACAGCGATATATGGTGGGGCCCAATGCCGTTCTAAGGATGGTAAGGCCTGAGCAGGTACAGGCATTAGTCAATTGGGTGGCCGACAGTGGATCCAGCACGTTCACATTATCTCCCACCCAGTCTTCTGCAGAAAGCGCACAGATGGCGCCTGAAAACCAACCCCATCAGTCTGTCACATCACCCCCATGCATACCAGGGAAACTGTCTCAGCCTCAAGTTATGCAGCAGTCTCTTATGCTGTTTGAAGACTCCGCTGGCAGGGTTTCCCAAGGGCATCCACCTAGCCCTTCCCCAGCGGTGAAAGACATAGAATGCACTGACGCACAACCACTTATGTTTCCTGATGATGAGGACATGGGAATACCACCTCAGTATGTCTCTGATGATGACGAAACACAGGTGCCAACTGCTGCGTCTTTCTGCAGTGTGCAGACTGAACAGGAGGTCAGGGATCAAGACTGGGTGGAAGACGATGCAGGGGACGATGAGGTCCTAGACCCCACATGGAATGAAGGTCGTGCCACTGACTTTCACAGTTCGGAGGAAGAGGCAGTGGTGAGACCGAGCCAACAGCGTAGCAAAAGAGGGAGCAGTGGGCAAAAGCAGAACACCCGCCGCCAAGAGACTCCGCCTGCTACTGACCGCCGCCATCTGGGACCGAGCACCCCAAAGGCAGCTTCAAGGAGTTCCCTGGCATGGCACTTCTTCAAACAATGTGCTGACGACAAGACCCGAGTGGTTTGCACGCTGTGCCATCAGAGCCTGAAGCGAGGCATTAACGTTCTGAACCTGAGCACAACCTGCATGACCAGGCACCTGCATGCAAAGCATGAACTGCAGTGGAGTAAACACCTTAAAACCAAGGAAGTCACTCAGGCTCCCCCTGCTACCTCTTCTGCTGCTGCCGCCTCGGCCTATTCTGCTGCTGCCGCCTCGGCCTCTTCCTCCGCCTCTGGAGGAACGTTGGCACCTGCCGCCCAGCAAACAGGGGATGTACCACCAACACCACCACCACCACCTCCGTCACCAAGCGTCTCAACCATGTCACACGCCAGCGTTCAGCTCTCCATCTCACAAACATTTGATAGAAAGCGTAAATTCCCACCTAGCCACCCTCGATCCCTGGCCCTGAATGCCAGCATTTCTAAACTACTGGCCTATGAAATGCTGTCATTTAGGCTGGTGGACACAGACAGCTTCAAACAGCTCATGTCGCTTGCTGTCCCACAGTATGTTGTTCCCAGCCGGCACTACTTCTCCAAGAGAGCCGTGCCTTCCCTGCACAACCAAGTATCCGATAAAATCAAGTGTGCACTGCGCAACGCCATCTGTAGCAAGGTCCACCTAACCACAGATACGTGGACCAGTAAGCACGGCCAGGGACGCTATATCTCCCTAACTGCACACTGGGTAAATGTAGTGGCAGCTGGGCCCCAGGCGGAGAGCTGTTTGGCGCACGTCCTGCCGCCGCCAAGGATCGCAGGGCAACATTCTTTGCCTCCTGTTGCCACCTCCTCCTTCTCGGCTTCCTCCTCCTCTTCTTCCACCTGCTCATCCAGTCAGCCACACACCTTCACCACCAACTTCAGCACAGCCCGGGGTAAACGTCAGCAGGCCATTCTGAAACTCATATGTTTGGGGGACAGGCCCCACACCGCACAGGAGTTGTGGCGGGGTATTGAACAACAGACCGACGAGTGGTTGCTGCCGGTGAGCCTCAAGCCCGGCCTGGTGGTGTGTGATAATGGGCGAAATCTCGTTGCAGCTCTGGGACTAGCCAATTTGACGCACATCCCTTGCTTGGCGCATGTGCTGAATTTGGTGGTGCAGAAGTTCATTCACAACTACCCCGACATGTCAGAGCTGCTGCATAAAGTGCGGGCCGTCTGTTCGCGCTTCCGGCGTTCACATCCTGCCGCTGCTCGCCTGTCTGCGCTACAGCGTAACTTCGGCCTTCCCGCTCACCGCCTCATATGCGACGTGCCCACCAGGTGGAACTCCACCTTGCACATGCTGGACAGACTGTGCGAGCAGCAGCAGGCCATAGTGGAGTTTCAGCTGCAGCACGCACGGGTCAGTCGCACTACAGAACAGCACCACTTCACCACCAATGACTGGGCCTCCATGCGAGACCTGTGTGCCCTGTTGCGCTGTTTCGAGTACTCCACCAACATGGCCAGTGGCGATGACACCGTTATCAGCGTTACAATACCACTTCTATGTCTCCTTGAGAAAACACTTAGGGCGATGATGGAACAGGAGGTGGCCCAGGAGGAGGAGGAGGAGGATGAGGAAGAGGGGTCATTTTTAGCACTTTCAGGCCAGTCTCTTCGAAGTGACTCAGAGGGAGGTTTTTTGCAACAGCAGAGGCCAGGTACAAATGTGGCCAGCCAGGGCCCACTACTGGAGGACGAGGAGGACGAGGATGAGGAGGAGGTGGAGGAGGATGAGGATGAAGCATGGTCACAGCGGGGTGGCACCCAACGCAGCTCGGGTCCATCACTGGTGCGTGGCTGGGGGGAAAGGCAGGACGATGACGATACGCCTCCCACAGAGGACAGCTTGTCCTTACCCCTGGGCAGCCTGGCACACATGAGCGACTACATGCTGCAGTGCCTGCGCAACGACAGCAGAGTTGCCCACATTTTAACCTGTGCGGACTACTGGGTTGCCACCCTGCTGGATCCACGCTACAAAGACAATGTGCCCACCTTACTTCCTGCACTGGAGCGTGATAGGAAGATGCGCGAGTACAAGCGCACGTTGGTAGACGCGCTACTGAGAGCATTCCCAAATGTCACAGGGGAACAAGTGGAAGCCCAAGGCCAAGGCAGAGGAGGAGCAAGAGGTCGCCAAGGCAGCTGTGTCACGGCCAGCTCCTCTGAGGGCAGGGTTAGCATGGCAGAGATGTGGAAAACTTTTGTCAACACGCCACAGCTAACTGCACCACCACCTGATACGCAACGTGTTAGCAGGAGGCAACATTTCACTAACATGGTGGAACAGTACGTGTGCACACCCCTCCACGTACTGACTGATGGTTCGGCCCCATTCAACTTCTGGGTCTCTAAATTGTCCACGTGGCCAGAGCTAGCCTTTTATGCCTTGGAGGTGCTGGCCTGCCCGGCAGCCAGCGTTTTGTCTGAACGTGTATTCAGCACGGCAGGGGGCGTCATTACAGACAAACGCAGCCGCCTGTCTACAGCCAATGTGGACAAGCTGACGTTCATAAAAATGAACCAGGCATGGATCCCACAGGACCTGTCCGTCCCTTGTCCAGATTAGACATTAACTACCTCCCCATAACCATATATTATTGGACTCCAGGGCACTTCCTCATTCAATCCTATTTTTATTTTCATTTTACCATTATATTGCGATGCTACCCAAAGTTGAATGAACCTCTCCTCTGCCTGTGTGCTAGGCCTAAATATATGCCAATGGACTGTTGCAGTGGTGGCTGACGTGAAGCCTGATTCTCTGCTATGACATGCAGACTAATTCTCTGCTGACATGAAGCCAGATTGTCTGTTACGGGACCTCTCTCCTCTGCCTGGGTGCTGGGCCTAAATTTATGACAATGGACTGTTGCAGTGGTGGCTGACGTGAAGCCTCATTCTCTGCTATGACATGCAGACTGATTCTCTGCTGACATGAAGCCAGATTGTCTGTTACGGGACCTCTCTCCTCTGCCTGTGTGCTAGGCCTAAATATATGCCAATGGACTGTTGCAGTGGTGGCTGACGTGAAGCCTGATTCTCTGCTATGACATGCAGACTGATTCTCTGCTGTCATGAAGCCAGATTGTCTGTTACGGGACCTCTCTGCTCTGCCTGTGTGCTAGGCCTAAATATATGCCAATGGACTGTTGCAGTGGTGGGTGACGTGAAGCCTCATTCTCTGCTATGACATGCAGACTGATTCTCTGCTGACATGAAGCCAGATTGTCTGTTACGGGACCTTTCTCCTCTGCCTGGGTTCTGGGCCTAAATTTATGAAAATTGACTCTTACAGTGGTGGGTGACGTGAAGCCTGATTCTCTGCTATGATATGAAGACTGATTCTCTGCTGACATGAAGCCAGATTGTCTGTTACGGGACCTTTCTCCTCTGCCTGGGGTTCTGGGCCTAAATTTATGAAAATTGACTCTTACAGTGGTGGGTGACGTGAAGCCTGATCTCTGCTATGACATGCAGACTGATTCTCTGCTGTCATGAAGCCAGATTGTCTGTTACGGGACCTCTCTGCTCTGCCTGTGTGCTAGGCCTAAATATATGCCAATGGACTGTTGCAGTGGTGGGTGACGTGAAGCCTTAATTCTCTGCTATGATATGAAGACTGATTCTCTGCTGACATGAAGCCAGATTGTCTGTTACGGGACCTTTCTCCTCTGCCTGGGTTCTAGGGCCTAAATATTATGAAAATGGACTCTTACAGTGGTGGGTGACGTGAAGCCTGATTCTCTGCTATGATATGAAGACTGATTCTCTGCTGACATGAAGCCAGATTGTCTGTTACGGGACCTTTCTCCTCTGCCTGGGTTCTGGGCCTAAATTTATGAAAATTGACTCTTACAGTGGTGGGTGACGTGAAGCCTGATTCTCTGCTATGATATGAAGACTGATTCTCTGCTGACATGAAGCCAGATTCTCTGTTACGGGACCTATCTCCTCTGCCTGGGTTCTGGCCTAATTTATGAAAATTGACTCTTACAGTGGTGGGTGACGTGAAGCCTGATTCTCTGCTATGATATGAAGACTGATTCTCTGCTGACATGAAGCCAGATTCTCTGTTACGGGACCTCTCTCCTCTGCCTGGGTGCTGGGCCTAAATTTATGACAATGGACTGTTGCAGTGGTGGCTGACGTGAAGCCTGATTCTCTGCTATGACATGCAGACTGATTCTCTGCTGACATTGAAGCCAGATCCTCTGTTACGGGACCTCTCTCCTCTGCCTGTGTGTGTGCTGGGCCTAAATATATGCCAATGGACTGTTGCAGTGGTGGCTGACGTGAAGCCTCATTCTCTGCTATGACATGCAGACTAATTCTCTGCTGACATGAAGCCAGATTCTCTGTTACGGGACCTCCCTCCTCTGCCTGGGTGCTGGGCTAAATATATGCCAATGGACTGTTGCAGTGGTGGCTGACGTGAAGCCTCATTCTCTGCTATGACATGCAGACTGATTCTCTGCTGACATGAAGCCAGATTGTCTGTTACGGGACCTCTCTCCTCTGCCTGGGTGCTGGGTAGTGTTGAGCGCGAATATTCGAAAAGCAAATTTTTTTCGCGAATATCGCAACTTCGCGATTTCGCGAATATTTCGAATATAGTGCTATATATTCGTAAAAACGAATATTCGTTTTTTGTTTCCCCCCCCCCCCCCACAAAATTACAGTACACATATAATTGATTGTTTCCCAAAGGTCCAACAGCTCAGATCTTACTCACATTGCCTAGAAAGTGATTGAGGCGCGAATCTTCGTAAGGCGATTTTATTAGCGCACATGCGAATATCGGCACGTCCCAGAACAGAGGCAAAGGGCTTTGCATTCATACATTAGTGAATTGAGTTGCGAATCTTCGTAAGGCGATTTTATTAGCGCACATGCGAATATCTACACTTGTCCCAGAACAGAGGCAAAGGGCTTTGCATTCATACATTAGTGATTGAATTGAGCTGCGAATCTTCGTAAGGCGATTTTATTAACGCAAATGCAAATATCTACACTTGTCCCCAGAACAGAGAGGCAAAGGCCTGTGCATTCATATAGTATAGCACCATATTCGCGAATACGTAGAACTTCGTAAAATTCGATTTACGAATATTCGTATTTTTTATTTTACTTTCCACCTTACAGATTACATTGATCTGTACTCTGTCAACTACTGTCATCACCCCCCACTGTATCTCGATTGATTCCCAAAAGTCTCACATTCCCTAGAAAGTGATTGAGGTGCGAATCTTCGTAAGGCGATTTTATTAGCGCACATGCGAATATCTACAGAGGCAAAGGGCATTGCATTCATACATTAGTGATTGAATTGAGTTGCGAATCTTCGTAAGGCGATTTCATTAGCGCACATGTGAATTTTGCATAGCATATGTATTATGCGATGCGAAAATTCGAATTATCGCATATGCGAAATAATAACGAATTTGAATAATCGCGAATATTTTACGAATATTCTTTCGAATATTCACAAAATTTCGCGAATTCGAATATGGGACATGCCGCTCAACACTAGTGCTGGGCCTAAATTTATGACAATGGACTGTTGCAGTGGTGGGTGACGTGAAGCCTGATTCTCTGCTATGACATGCAGACTGATTCTCTGCTGACATGAAGCCAGATTGTCTGTTACGGGACCTCTCTCCTCTGCCTGGGTGCTGGGCCTAAATATATGCCAATGGACTGTTGCAGTGGTGGCTGACGTGAAGCCTCATTCTCTGCTATGACATGCAGACTAATTCTCTGCTGACATGAAGACAGATTCTCTGTTACGGGACCTCTCTCCTCTGCCTGGGTGCCGGGGCCTAAATATCTGAGAATGGACTGTTCCAGTGGTGGGTGACGGGAAGCCAGATTCTCTGCTATGGAACCTCTCTCCAATTGATTTTGGTTAATTTTTATTTATTTAATTTTTATTTTAATTCATTTCCCTATCCACATTTGTTTGCAGGGGATTTACCTACATGTTGCTGCCTTTTGCAGCCCTCTAGCTCTTTCCTGGGCTGTTTTACAGCCTTTTTAGTGCCGAAAAGTTCGGGTCCCCATTGACTTCAATGGGGTTCGGGTTCGGGACGAAGTTCGGATCGGGTTCGGATCCCGAACCCGAACATTTCCGGGATGTTCGGCCGAACTTCTCGAACCCGAACATCCAGGTGTTCGCTCAACTCTACCAGAAACTCTTTTTTATGCAAATCTGCATATGTGGATCAAAGATCACAATCAGCTCACTGTCCATACATATTCCTATTCCGTGAGATTAGATGTGGACTTTAATATTAAAGGAATTTAGAATTTAAAAAATAAAATAAAAATATTGGCTTATAAACTTCACCACTAGCACACAGACTTAAGCATTGTCAGGGGATAGATGCCTGAGAAGTGCTGCCCACAGGGGGCTTTATAACATCCATAACTGTTTACAGAAAGCTTGAGTAATCCTCTGTACCTGTAGCACTATCATTAAGTGCTTTCATATAGAAGGAATTGTATTATAATCAGCCCTGAAATTTTGAGGCATTCAGGCAAAATATTCTTGCATTTTAGTGTCTTGACATTGCTAAACACACTACATCCTTTATAGACCCAACAGTGATCCTCAGCCTATGCAATTAAGGGGTTGTCCAGAATAAGAAGGATGGGGGTGTCTGCTTTTCTTCTAATACAGTAAGCGTCTGGATGCAGGATTGAGAACACTTTTTTTTTTTTTTTTAATAAAAACATTTTTGATCATCAAATGATAAAGTGGCTAAAATATCAGTTGAAATCTTAGCTTCCTGCAGAATTGAAGGATCAGCACTTCAATCACTTAAAAAAAAAAAAAAAAGTTGCAGGATATTGGGGGTATTTTGGCAGAACAAGCTTGCACGTTAGGCACCTTCCATTAATAATCACACATCATACTTTATAGAACAAAAGCCAAACCTATTTATTAAATTATTAAATGCCCTTATACACACAGCACAGCCAATTGACAAGAGTGGACTGTTTCTGAAAAAAGCAGATGAGTTTTTTCCCCTTAACAACCCCTTTAGGATACATTTACATGCCAGTTAAAAATAATAATAATAATAAAAACCCATTAAAAATGGTTACACTGTCAGTCTTTTATATTAATCTTGCATCAGTGTGTGCATCCATTTTCTGCTTGTCTATCCATTTTTTATATTTGTTTTGCATCAGTTTTTAAACCCCAAACCTGAGCAGTACCCTCAGAATATATTGTGGCCTTCCACACTGCCCTCCGTATATATAATCCCCCTCTGTAGTGCTCACCATAATGCCCACCATATTTCCCCTAGTATCTATAATGGATTCCCTGTAGTGCCCCCATTGTCTATAATGCCCATCACAGGGGCCCCCCTGTATATAAAATATTCCCATATATATAATGCCCCCCACCCCAGCCACGATAGTGACAGAAAGTTAAACAAAACAATCTCATCACAGGCAGTCCACACTGGAGGAAGCAGTACCTCACACTCCCTGAGTTGTGACATGATGTGACTTTGCAATACTGGGGGCATCAGGTCCGGCTGCCTCCAGTGCGGAACAAATGTTCCCTAATGTGTAAGTGGTTTGTACTTTTTTATTATGTTAACATCTGAAAGGCCCTTTATTTACATGGTATACCAGTTTTTAATGGCCATTAGACTAGTGCGCTCCCATCTAAACGGCTGTTAAAAATTGGCCCGTCTGGCCATGAAAACAGCCAAAAATTGTTATGTCCTATTTTTGATGGCAGAAACACACTAGCTTAAAAAAATGACTATGTGAATAACCCTAATCCTATAATTGGTTCTGAAAATAGACATCTGCAATGTTTTTCACTGTTCACTGTGTGAATGTACCGTTAGTCATCTACAAATCGGACTACGTAACATGTATGTAGTTAATGTATTTAAATTGCAATTTATACATATATTCCTTTCCTTAACTTGAGCAGCAACCCCAGTTACCAAGGACCACCCATAGGATAGAGTCTCTTGTTCCTAGTGGAAAATCCAGAGCTCACTGTAATATATTCTGCAGTAAGTGCTAAAATTATAATATAAAAATATGCAATTGACCAATGATGGGAGTCAACCAAGTGATCAACTGACTAAAAATCTATTGAAATGTTTGCTACCTCCACATATTTGAAAACTTTTTTTTAAGTCCAGATCCAGCAGTTTAATAAATTAAACTAACCTTAAATTACCCTGAACTTTAAAGAAAAAAATATTTTACAAACTTCATTAGTTCTTTTCTTTTAAATGCTTTATGTGAGTACTAAAATATCAACCTGCGATTTTGTATTCTACTTGAGAAACCTTTCCAAAGTTGAACAATTCTCTAGCCAATTCCCTGCCAGGCAGACCTGTAATGCATTGCTAAGCCATACATTATTGTCCCCTCTGGCAGTGCGCTGGGTTGAAGCAGTGGATATGTAGCAACAATGTGAAATAAATTAATTGTCTTCACCATAAACAAAGAACTGTTCATTTGTTTACAAGAGCAATCAAATCTATTGCTTACCACAGCACATAAAAGCCAAAGCTTCCAATATAAAACAGGATGGGATTCTCAGGAACTTTACTCACAAACTTCTAATGTTCAAAGGATGCTGAGCAGAAAGTTTAGCCAAACTTTTCAATAATTTAGACAAGCACTTCAGATTAGAAAACTAATAGGTTGCATCAGTGTTTATGTCGACATGTATATAGGAACATCACAGTGGTCTAGGTTCCATCACAATTGCAAATTATAGGCTGCAGGAAAGTTTTAAGCTAATTAGCAATTAGCAAGCCTTCCACTGATATCAGTGAAATGTGTATTAAAATATTTGTTAAAAGTATAAGATGTCATATAATAATTGGTTAACCCTTCAGCATATTCTATATTTCTGCATACATTTGACCTAAAGCTTCAACTATTTTATTTTATGTTGGTGGGTTTCCTCCCATGAACTGTTCACTTCAGGTCCTTCAACAACATTTCTATTGGATTAAGGTCAGGAATTGGCCATTCCAAAACTTTTAAAAGGGTTTTCCAAGATTTTACAACTGATGACCTATCTTCAGGATAAATCATCCATATCTGATCAGTGGGGGACCGACACACGGGTAGAGATGGCCCAAACTATTCGCCGGCGAACAGTTCCCGGCGAATGTCGCATGTTCGCGTTCGCCGCGGCGGGCGAACATATGCGATGTTCGGTTCGCCTCCTATACATCATCATTGAGCAAACTTTGACCCTGTACCTCACAGTCAGCAGACACATTCCAGCCAATCAGCAGACCCTCCCTCCCAGACCCTCCCACCGCCTATCAAAAAGCAAGGACAGCGTCCATCTTAGATTAATTCTGAAGCTGCAGTGTCACAAAGATGTAATCGCAATGCGATTAATACAGGTTATATTAATCGCATTGTGATTACAACTTAAAGCTGGGTTCCTAATGGTTATATTGATAGTATATAACGAAGATTGAGAATATAGTGCTATATTTGTTGTCAATTCTAGCAATACAACCATTAGGAACTCAGATCTAAGTTGTAATCGCAATGCAAATAATGCAGGTTATATTAATCGCATTGCGAATGCAAGCTAAGTTCCTAATGGTTGTATTGCTAGAATCGACGAATATAACGAATATAGCACTATATTCTCAATCTTCGTTATATTCTAGCAATACAACCATTAGGAACCCAGCAGCTCTAAGTTGAAATCGCAATGCAATTTATAGAACTTGAATTAATCGCATTGCGATTTCAGCTTTCTCAAACCCGACAGTACATTCTAGCATGGAGCCGTTCCCATGGTGATGGGGACGCTCCAAGAGCACGGAAGTCAGCACAAGCTCTAAGTTGAAATCGCAATGCGATTAATTCAAGTTCTATAAATCGCATTGCGATTTCAACTTAGAGCTTCTGCCAACTTCCGTGCTCATGGAGCGTCCCCATCACCATGGGAAACAACTTTTCCATCACTATTGTGGCCAGAAAGAGTCGCTGTGGGTTCTAAAATTCGCCTTCCTATTGAAGCTTATTGTGGTTCGCAAGTTCGTGAACCATTGAGGAAATTTGCGTTCGCTGTTCGCGAACTGAAAATTTTATGTTCGCGACATCACTACACACGGGATTCCTGTTGATTAGCTGTGAGTGTCATGGTTTTCTCCCTGCTTACCAAACACAGTGCCGTACATTATATAGCGGCTGTGCTTGGTGTTGTGCTCAGTCCCATTCACTTCTATGGGGTTGAACTGCTCCAAGGCCATGTGACCGATGAACATGTTTTGTCTTACATGTGCTTCATAGATCAATTTTCTTCTATTTTTTATCCACAAAATTTTCGGCTGAAACTGTTAGATCACTGCTTTTTTTTAAAATAAATGTTATTCTGTCTATTTCCATGCTTGTGTCCCCACAAAATGCTTCTCTGGAAAAGAGAACATGTAAGCCATTTTTCATTCCAAAAAGCATGAAAAAACTGAGTTTCTCATATTAGGAATCTAGATTCTTCTGGATAAGTACCCTGAACCAAGGCTGGGGGCAGCCTCTGCTGATGTCAGAGTCCTGGGCCAATGAGGAGATGCGCTGGGGCTCCCGAACGTCAGTGTGCACAGCTGGCAGATCTACCTGGCATGCAGGCACACCTGGCGTGAGCTGCCTTTCTTCAGTATAGATGGCCTTCACCTGCAAGTGCAGGAGCCAGTGAATTTCTTGTCCTTTGACTCCTCTACTGGTCGCTTGCATTTTTACCAATACAATGTGTGCTCTCTGGGGCATCTTTTTTGTGCTCTGGAATAACCCTTTAACATGTTGGACTGTCAGGTTACTTACATTAAGTAAGGGATTTTACCGTTGTTTTATTATTCCTCATCATGCAGTTCATTTGCTGCTGATACATATAACAAAACAGCCGGATGTGCACACCTTTTACAGATGTCACTTTTTCTCATAATACAATTTCATTAAAATGTAATTTTATATATTTTCTGTAATGTTTACATTTTTTGTCTCACTATGAAATATGTTCTATTCTACCAAAACTACAAGTTACTATAGTAAAAGCTTCCACCCTCAATATGCTGTACTCTGCCATAATGGACACTCTATTGCAGATGTATTCATCCTTTGCATCTTTATAGAAGATGCATTTGTTCCAATTTTCTGCTTTCTTCTTGTTCTAACTAGCTATGTTGTATAGTAATCTTCCCTCATCTTACATATTCTGTAAGTTTCTGTCTTTTGATGACTTTATATGCCTATGAATGAAACTTGCTGTTCTTGTAGCGTTGCCTTGCCTGAACCTGCCTTTGTGAACTCAATATCTGACTTGGTCTGTTCATTTTACGCTGAGCATTTCCTCCTTCTCTTTAAACCTTATACATTAAGGTCTTCTCATTAGGATTCATGTCTGGTACTGATCAGTTCTATTTATGATGTACAGTACATTTTGCCTCGTGCTTTCTAGATTTTCAGTAACTTAATTCTTTCAACTAAAACCAATTCCCTTCTTTTTCCCCTGTAAGGATGTGTGTCACCCTCTTCTCGGTTACTGTTTTTGCATTCTTGTCTGGATATGACATTCATTCTGTTCTTTTACTTCCTAAAACATTGATGTGTTGTGCTCTGTAAATCATGCTTCTTACACAACATAATTCTTCTCTTCCTGTATAAGACAGAACAATAAATCCTCAGAGTCAGTACTGCCCCAGAGCTAGTGGCAAAACCGAGTAGTCCTCAGTATAAAATATGGCTTGTCAGTAGAACATTTCTTTTAAAGTAGTAATTTTATTTGGCATCTGAGCAAATTATTTTGAGTTCATTCAATAGTTTCTCAATATAACCCTTAAAAAGGAGAGGATTCTAGCAAATCCAACAAGTTATTCCCCTTGAGCTACTGCAGTTGATTGAACTATTTACTAAGAGACCTTTCTCAAAAGACTACCTCTTTGAGAAGACTTGATCTAAACCAGATTTTTCTATGACAATTTCCAATTCACATAGATGTGATGCATACTGAAACCTCTCCAAAATACTTCCTCTCTGAGAAGGCTCATGTTCTAGACACTTTTTTATGTGAAAGATTTTCAGCACCCTAATTTTCTATGGGCAGTTGCAAGGTCCACCCTTGCAGAAAATAACTATATGTTTGGGAATAAATTTTGACATATTTTTATTTCTACATTTTAGCCCTTCTGTGAAAGGACCAACCTACTAGAAGACCAATTTTATTACAATTTTGGGTGGTTGTCCTGAGAACTCACTAAATGTATTTTCTGCACAATTTTAGGGATCTTCTCTGAAAAAGCTTGGTATAATCCCAACCTAAGAAAGCTATTTGTTCAGCAAAATTCATTTCAGTATAGGATGCATTTTAAACATTGGGTCCTATTTCTGCCTCAAGCTTAGGAGAGGAGATCAGCAGCAGGCACTCGCCCCTAATGTTGTAGAGAGTCAGCTCACCAGCAGGTCCTAAACCATAATTTTTTCGATGGTCATCTCAGCAGCAGGCCCTCAACCATAATTTTTTTTGATGGTCATCTCAGCAGCAGGCCCTCAACCATAATTTTTTCGATGGTCATCTCAGCAGCAGGCCCTCAACCATAATTTATTTTGATGGTCATCTCAGCAGCAGGCCCTCAACCATAATTTTTTCGATGGTCAGATCAGCAGCAGGCACTCGCCCCTAATGTTTTAGAGAGTCAGCTCAGCAGCAGGCCCTCAACCATAATTGTTTTGATGTTCAGCTCAGCAGCAGGCCCTTAGCAGCATGTCCTCAACCATAATTTTTGCAATGGTCATCTCAGCAGTAGGCCTTTAACCATATTTTTTTCGATGGTCAACTCAGCAGCAGACCCTCAACTATAATTTTTTCCATGGTCAGATCAGCAGCAGGCCCTCGCCCCTAATGTTTCAGAGAGTCAGCTCACCAGCAGACCCTAAACCATAATTTCTTCGATGGTCAGCTCAGCAGCAGGCCATCGCCCATACATTTTTCCATGGTCAGATCATCAGCAGGCTCTCGCCCCTAATGTTTTAGATGGTCAGATCAGCAGCAGGCCCTCGCCCCTAATGTTTTAGATGGTCAGATCAGCAGCAGGCCCTAGCCCCTAATGTTTTAGAGGGTCACCAGCAGACCCTTGCACCTAATGTTTTCGAGGGTCACCAGCAGGCCATTAATCATAATTTTTCAAGGATGTGTATGATGCCCTCTTTTATGTGTAATAAAGGGTATATTAGAGAGCTGATTCCTTGCAATTTTTGGCAGCCCTTTCACTTAGTGCATAGGCTTTATGAGTGTAGAAGTCCCACTACCTGAACAGTTGTACCACAATGTGAATGAGGCCCTCCTTTATGTGATATACAGGTTGTATCGGAGTGATTCTTACTTGTATTTTTTGGCAGCTCTTGCACTTTATATACAAGTTAATATATAGGAAAGAATGTTTCCTAACATTTTTTCCCCTAAAATCGATTTTATCTTTGGATTTCTGCGTATTATTGTCAGTCTGTAAAAGTGGCATACTACTCGGACAACATTGTTCCCAGCAGCGACCCGGGAGTCCAAGATGCATCCAGACATCCTCCCCATGCTGTTCCCAAATCATTTCAGTGGTGTTTCCATCAATTTCTGACCTTTTCATGTGAACCAGACACCCTCCACTCTTCAGAGCAGGGGGTGCCTGGTTTAATGCTCAAGTGCTCCCATTGACTTCCATTGTGCTCGGGTGCTCGGTAGAGCACCCAAGCATCCCAAAGTGATCTATTCGAGCGCCCAAGCACTTTGGTGCTCGATCAACACAAATGGAGTGCATTAAAGAGTCAGTATACGTTTGCACAATTTCATTTCATTTAATAGAGATTGGTATAACTAGGATTTTTTTTTTATCATTTCTTTTAAAAACTATGCCTCCATCTACCTGAAGAAAACCTGTAAGGTCATTGCCCCAGGTCTCACTTCCACCTAATTTGCAATTCACTGCTTGTTGTCAGGTTCAGGGGAAATTAGGGTGTGTCAGATATAGCTAAGATCCTGAGCCTGATTTTAAAAAAAACTGCTTCTACACAGCTTTTCAAGATTATTGAAGTGTCCTGTGTGTCTTTAAATTTGATTCCCCCTCCTTATCTGTTCTATGAGCTCCGGGGCTGAAAACAAACATAGTGAGAAGTAAGTGAAAGGACGTCATAGCAGTACTGTGCTGGCAAATTTCGAAGAAGGTATATGCTTCCTGCTTTTGAGTGAACTGCATCTAGCTGTGCACCTGAAATCGGGAATAATATGGCTGAAAGAGAAATAGGGAAACTCAATAAGGACCTGTTCTTTCACAATTATGATTGTACAAAGAAGCAACAGCAATTATGCAAACTTTTTTTGAAAACTCTGCTACACTGTAATGAAATGAAACGTATATATGTTACTGAGTAGCTGTGCTAAATTTATTTGTATGTGTTATCTCTTCTTATACACAAGACTGTATTATTATTACAGTCCTTTAACTACCCAGCTCTGCTATATCTCTGCAATATGTTTTCAGTGCTTGACACCAGCAAACATGTATTTATATTATGCCACTTGGTTGCAAACCCTAGATTTTTTAACGATTGCTATCATCTGGATAGGTTATAAATTGTGATATTTTGCCACTTTTTTTGTGTGTAGACCTTATGATGCATATGAGATTTAAATGTCTATTTTCCATATTAAGTAAATCTGCTTTGGAAGGGATTCTGAAAAATGACACCTATAAAGATGCTTTCTGACAATCTATTTTTTTCCTCTGGTGATGAAATCTTTGTACTTTTATGTGTGAGAGGTTGAATATGATGTGCCTTTTTCTACAAACACAAAGACAAATTCATATAATGTAAATGGCAACAAACTCGTATGCTGCACAAAACACCTGCACAAAACACCCGCTCTGATGCCACACTACTGGCCGGGCAGGACAGCTTTTCCAGGGCAAACTCGGCCAGTTGCGGCCACAAATCCAGTTTGGCTGCCCAGTAGTCCAGTGGACCTTCTATGACGGCCAGCAGAGAGCTGTCAAAGTATGTCGTCACCTGCTGATTCAGGTCCTGCTCTTGGTATACCTGCTGCTGCTGGTGAGTAGTTTCTTCACTATGCACTAGACTCAGGATGCTGGTGCTGCTGTCACTTGCGACGAAGTCGAAGATCTAGTCAATCAATCAAGAACCGCTGGTTTGCTGGTCAAGACATGACTGCTAGCTGACATATGGACCTGAGGCCACGCCCCCTTACTCTGCTGCGACCTCTGACACTCCCCTGTGCAGGGCCTGGCACTTCTCTGTCTGACATACTTTTAGCTGAACTAAATAAATTAAAAGCAAATGAAAACACCCCTAAAAGCGGCAAATATATATTTATTGTTTTACTTAGATAGGCAAAGGATTTGAAATTGGCAACAAAACAATTTCAGCGTAAATAACAGAAAAAGTGAAGTGTGTATATATTTCTCGTATTGGACTAAAATAGGCCCCTAAATTATTTCTAAGTAACTAATAGAAAAAGTGAACTGCAAATATTTTTCTCTTTTTTCTAGAAATATGACAATAAACGCTTTTAGCGCAAATAACACGAAATGTGAACTTTGTCTATTTTTCTCGTATTGTAGTGAAATATGACAAGAAATGCTTTCAGCGCAAATAACACCAAATGTGAACTGCGTCTATTTTTCTCGGATTGTAGTGAAATATGTCAATAAACGCTTTTAGGGCAAATAATCGCAAATATGAACTGTTTATTTTTTTCTAGAAATATGGCAATAAACGCTTTTACCGCAAATAACACCAAATGTGAACTGCGTCTATTTTTCTCGTATCGTAGTGAAATATGACAGGAAACGCTTTTAGCGCAAAAAACACCAAATGTGAACTGCGAAATTAGTCTATTTTTCTCTTTTTCTCTAGAAATATTGCAATAAATGGTTTCAGCGCAATTAACAACGAAAGTGACCAGCGTAAACATTTCTCATATTGTATTGAAATAGGCCACTAAATGATATCAGCGCAGTTAACAGCAAAAGTGACCTGCTTATATATTTATCTTTTTTCACAGATAAAAGCCACTAAAGGCTTTCCAACATAGCACTTGCACCCCAATAACTAATTGCTGGAATGACAGAGCTGTATTATAAGACTATCTGGATCCCCATGTAATGTTTCCCTGCACTTGTAACTCGCTTATTTTTTTCTCAATGAGGATTTTCCTATGACTCTCTCTAGCATCTGCACACGTCTCTCCCTGCCTGTGAAATGATTCCTCTCACTATCCGTTCCCTGCACTATTAAGTCACTTCTTTCTTTTTTTTTTTAAACAGTTTTTCTTTCACTTTTCCTAGCGCCAGCATACACGTCTGTCCCTGAACAATGTACAATGGTGAATGGCAGCATCTAAGATGGCCACCGTATTTATAGGGCTGTGACATCACGTGGCTGGCTGCTGATTGGCTGCATACATGACATTATGGGTCATCCCAATGCAGCCGGCTAGCCACCATGTTAGGAAAAATTGTGAATTGTTACCACGAAGCGCAAGGAAAGTAGCATTCATGAAGAATCAAATATTTCCTGAAATTCGGAATGAATTATACTTTGTCAGCTTCGATTCGCTCATCTCTAGTTCTCAGGATAGGGCAGGAGTTGCATTGTTATGACAAAAATGTTAATGGGTTCCCGCAATGTGAACACCTCATGTTTTCTGGACCATGACTTTGGCATCTATCATGGTCTACCCCCAAATATTTGTATATGTACCTCAACATCTGGATGGTCTGTATGTTCTCTTTTTGTCTTTTTGGTTTTCCTCTGGGTACTCTGATTTCAAGAGAAAGAAACATACAGATAGGTTCATTGGCTTAGTATGAAATTGGCCGTAATGTGCTTATCGAGTATAAAAATTCTCAGCCCCACTGGAGACAAGAACCTCTGTTCTGTAAGTGATGACAATCTCTATGCAGTGCTCTGGATTATGTATTTTGGTGGTGCAATATAAGCAATAGTGTTGGGCGCAAATATTCGAATAGCGAATATTAATCGCGAATATAGGCGCTTGGAGAATTTGCGAATATTTAGAATATAGTGCTATATATTCGTAATTTCGAATATTCTAGATTTTTTTTCATCAGTAACCTTTCTTCTTGCTTGTGGGCCAATGAGAAGGCTGCAATGTCTTTGAGCTTAGCAACATCCCTATATAAGAACCTCCCCAACAGCCCTTGTATGCAGTATTTTGCAGATCTGAGAGAGACAGCAATGTCATTGCTGTGCTCTGTGCTTTGCTTTGTCATTACATTAGATAGTTAATAAGTTAGTTAGTTAATTAGTTAATTAATTAGCATATATATATATATATATATATATATATATATATACACTTACCTAAAGAATTATTAGGAACACCATACTAATACGGTGTTGGACCCCCTTTTGCCTTCAGAACTGCCTTAATTCTACGTGGCATTGATTCAACAAGGTGCTGATAGCATTCTTTAGAAATGTTGGCCCATATTGATAGGATAGCATCTTGCAGTTGATGGAGATTTGAGGGATGCACATCCAGGGCACGAAGCTCCCGTTCCACCACATCCCAAAGATGCTCTATTGGGTTGAGATCTGGTGACTGTGGGGGCCATTTTAGTACAGTGAACTCATTGTCATGTTCAAGAAACCAATTTGAAATGATTCGAACTTTGTGACATGGTGCATTATCCTGCTGGAAGTAGCCATCAGAGGATGGGTACATGGTGGTCATGAAGGGATGGACATGGTCAGAAACAATGCTCAGGTAGCCCCGTGGCATTTAAACGATGGCAATTGGCACTAAGGCGCCTAAAGTGTGCCCAGAAAACATCCCCCACACCATTACACCACCACCACCAGCCTGCGCAGTGGTAACAAGGCATGATGGATACATGTTCTCATTCTGTTTACGCCAAATTCAGACTCTACCATTAGAATGTCTCAACAGAAATCGAGACTCATCAGGCTAGGCAACATTTTTCCAGTCTTCAACAGTCCAATTTTGGTGAGCTCGTGCAAATTGTAGCTTCTTTTTCCTATTTGTAATGGAGATGAGTGGTACCCGGTGGGGTCTTCTGCTGTTGTAGCCCACCTTTCTTTCCCATTCTGACATTCAGTTTGGAGTTCAGGAGATTGTCTTGGCCAGGACCACAACCCTACATGCATTGAAGCAACTGCCATGTGATTGGTTGACTAGATAATCACATTAATGAGAAATAGAACAGGTGTTCCTAATAATTCTTTAGGTGAGTGTATATATATATATATATATATATATATATACACTCACCTAAAGAATTATTAGGAACACCATACTAATACGGTGTTGGACCCCCCTTTGCCTTCAGAACTGCCTTAATTCTACGTGGCATTGATTCAACAAGGTGCTGATAGCATTCTTTAGAAATGTTGGCCCATATTGATAGGATAGCATCTTGCGGTTGATGGAGATTTGAGGGATGCACATCCAGGGCACGAAGCTCCCGTTCCACCACATCCCAAATATGCTCTATTGGGTTGAGATCTGGTGACTGTGGGGGCCATTTTAGTACAGTGAACTCATTGTCATGTTCAAGAAACCATTTTTCCAGTCTTCAACAGTCCAATTTTGGTGAGCTCGTGCAAATTGTAGCCTCTTTTTCCTATTTGTAGTGGAGAAGAGTGGTACCCGGTGGGGTCTTCTGCTGTTGTAGCCCATCCGCCTCAAGGTTGTGCATGTTGTGGCTTCACAAATGCTTTGCTGCATACCTCGGTTGTAACGAGTGGTTATTTCAGTCAACGTTGCTCTTCTATCAGCTTGAATCAGTCGGCCCATTCTCCTCTGACCTCTAGCATCAACAAGGCATTTTTGCCCACAGGACTGCCGCATACTGGAGGTTTTTTCCTTTTCACACCATTCTTTGTAAACCCTAGAAATGGTTGTGCGTGAAAATCCCAGTAACTGAGCAGATTGTGAAATACTCAGACAGGCCCGTCTGGCACCAACACCCATGCCACGCTCAAAATTGCTTAAATTACCTTTCTTTCCCATTCTGACATTCAGTTTGGAGTTCAGGAGATTGTCTTGACCAGGACCACAACCCTACATGCATTGAAGCAACTGCCATGTGATTGGTTGACTAGATAATCGCATTAATGAGAAATAGAACAGGTGTTCCTAATAATTCTTTAGGTGAGTGTATATTACAGATAGTTAGTGGGAGATAGTCAGTGTACAGTCGTGGCCAAAAGTTTTGAGAATTACATAAATATTGGAAATTGGAAAAGTTGCTGCTTAAGTTTTTATAATAGCAATTTGCATATACTCCAGAATGTTATGAAGAGTGATCAGATGAATTGCATAGTCCTTCTTTGCCATGAAAAATAACTTAATCCCAAAAAAACCTTTCCACTGCATTTCATTGCTGTCATTAAAGGACCTGCTGAGATCATTTCAGTAATCGTCTTGTTAACTCAGGTGAGAATGTTGACCAGCACAAGGCTGGAGATCATTATGTCAGGCTGATTGGGTTAAAATGGCAGACTTGACCTGTTAAAAGGAGGGTGATGCTTGAAATCATTGTTCTTTCATTGTTAACCATGGTGACCTGCAAAGAAACGCGTGCAGCCATCATTGCGTTGCATAAAAATGGCTTCACAGGCAAGCATATTGTGGCTACTAAGATTGCACCTCAATCAACAATTTATAGGATCATCAAGAACTTTAAGGAAAGAGGTTCAATTCTTCTTAAGAAGGCTTCAGGGCGTCCAAGAAAGTCCAGCAAGCGCCAGGATCGTCTCTTAAAGAGGATTCAGCTGCGGGATCGGAGTGCCACCAGTGCAGAGCTTGCTCAGGAATGGCAGCAGGCAGGTGTGAGTGCATCTGCACGCACAGTGAGGCGAAGACTTTTGGAAGATGGCCTGGTGTCAAGAAGGGCAGCAAAGAAGCCACTTCTCTCCCAAAAAAACATTAGGGACAGATTGATCTTCTGAAGAAAATATGGTGAATGGACTGCTGAGTACTGGGGCAAAGTCATATTCTCCGATGAAGCCTCTTTCTGATTGTTTGGGGCATCAGGAAAAAGGCTTGTCCAGAGAAGAAAAGGTGAGCGCTACCATCAGTCCTGTGTCATGCCAACAGTAAAGCATCCTGAGACCATTCATGTGTGGGGTTGCTTCTCATCCAAGGGAGTGGGCTCACTCACAATTTTGCCCCAAAACACAGCCATGAATAAAGAATGGTACCAAAACACCCTCCAACAGCAACTTCTTCCAACAATCCAACAACAGTTTGGTGAAGAACAATGCATTTTCCAGCACGATGGAGCACCGTGCCATAAGGCAAAAGTGATAACTAAGTGGCTCGGGGACCAAAGCGTTGACATTTTGGGTCCATGGCCTGGAAACTCCCCAGATCTTAATCCCATTGAGAACTTGTGGTCAATCCTCAAGAGGCGGGTGGACAAACAAAAACCCACTAATTCTGACAAACTCCAAGAAGTGATTATGAAAGAATGAATTGCTATCAGTCAGGAATTGGCCCAGAAGTTGATTGAGAGCATGCCCAGTCGAATTGCAGAGGTCCTGAAAAAGAAGGGCCAACACTGCAAATACTGACTCTTTGCATAAATGTCATGTAATTGTCAATAAAAGCCTTTGAAAAGTATGAAGTGCATGTAATTATATTTCACTACATCACAGAAGTAACTGAAACAAAGATCTAAAAGCAGTTTAGCAGCAAACTTTGTGAAAACTAATATTTGTGTCATTCTCAAAACTTTTGGCCACGACTATAGGTTATACCCTGATATAGTGTAGCTGATAGGTATTGCTGTCCATACATACATAGTGCTGTGATGTCACAAGTTCACAACAATACTTAGCACTAATAAGTAATAAGACCTGTTAAAATGTGAAGTTGCACGTATTGCGCCAAAATATTTGCATCATTAGTGCCGATTTTGCAATCGCGAATATATTGGAGCACTCTATCTGCATATAAAGCTATTGTAATGTTCTGCCATGCCAACCATTTTCTCCAGTCTCAGGAAACTTCTAGCAGCTTCAAAAATTTAGCTATAGTGACCCATGGCTGTATTTTGCGTGCATTACGCAAATATTATATTGCCGATTTTTCGTGATCTAGAAAATAATCTCGAATTTGCGAATATATGATGACTATTCTACCAAATATTCGCGAAATATTGCAAATTCGAATATTGTCCCTATCGCTCATCACTAATAAGCAACAGAAAATGGATAATAAAAAATAATCCTACAAGGCATAAGCAAAACAAACCCAACTATATAGATACAAATTCAGCTTAGCTGTATCTCTTCTGTTGAAGGGGTTGTCCGGGTTCAGAGCTGAACCTGGACATAACCCCATCTTCACCCCTCCGCCCCCTCTTATATGAGCATCAGAGCATTTCATGCTCCAATGCTCTCCCTTGCCTTTTGCTGTATCGCACAGGGCAAGGGCTGTTTGTTTATATTTTGAAAACTACTAGGCAGAGGCTTCCACCTATCAGTGTTGCCTGTGACATCACCAGATCTCAAAAAGTTTGCAGAGAAAAGGAGAGCATCGGAACATAAAATGCTCTGATGCTCATATCAGGGGGGCTAGAGGGGTGAAGATGGAAGTATGTCCGGCTTTAACTCTGAACCCGGACAACCCCTTTAAGAAGACTTTATTGGCAGCATGATGGATCATTGCTTGACATTGTTTCCATGTACAGACCACCATTAAAGCAATGACCACCACACTATGCTATTATGTAGAGTGCCACAACACTTGCTGTTATATGTATTGTGTGGCCACTCAAGACAAAGGGAAAGAGTGGTATGGTACGCAGATAACTTACTCCGAATAGGTGAATGTTATAGCGCACCCCACTGGTTACTTTGACTATAGCAACGTGTGCACTGTAGATCTGGGTTTCACTCTGATGGCCAGTATGTATGTTCCCCAAGTTTACTTGCCTGATATGTTCTCTCAGTCCTCAGGGAGTGGTGACAATCATTGTACAGCACTGTGGAATATGTTAGTGCTATATTAGCAACATTATTTTAGCAGTTTTAACTCTATTCAGTATACCAAGATGTGTTCCAGAGACGCACACCCAGGATCAGTTCTATACGTGTACTATAATTTCATACATTTCCAGCAGGCCGCTTCCACATTTTAAGAGTATTTTAAAGATAATAACCCCATGCTGCTTGATTGCCACCGGCAGCAGAAGTCTCTCTATTAGTTTCCCAGACCATATATTTTAATGTATCAAAACACGCCTCATAAATATTAAATGGAAGTTGTTAGGCAAAACGCATTGTTTTTCGCCGTCTATGTCTACTGCGTCAACGAGATGGTGGAAATAACGTTCAGGTAGCGAAGGAACGCTTCTTTGATGCTTACTTTTTATGGCATGCACAAACCTCTTCTGAAATTGTTTAGCAAGGTCACACTAGATGAATCAAAGCAAGTCTGACATTGTGGATTTTTTATTTATTTTTTCCATAAACCCATATCTTGTCCCTAGAGGTTTAGTGTATGCAGGTTTACAGCAATGCCCAGGACGGCAAATCTGTTCATATTTCATTTCATAACAGCCAACACTTACCTCATTTTGCATATTTTCCGCACCATTGATGAATTCTAACTAAATTGCAACAAAATGCAAATAACGGAGCCGGCAAGAGTCCTGTCACCTCTTGTTTGGTGCTTTCTTTCCCATAATCTTCCATAGCTCATTTCTCGGTTGCTAAGGTATTTTTCTTTCTTTATTTCTTAAAAATACTTTTTTTTTTTCTTCTGAATGCAATAATGAAAATGGTGAACAACACAAGCAAATATTTCCATTATAGAAAATGAAGCATTTGAAATATTTAGCTTGAGTTTAGCCAGAGCCATTTCACTCTTAAATGGTACGGCAAATGGACATAAAAAAAACAACAACAAAAAAACAAGTAAATGTACTGGTAATTTGATAAATCGAAGCAAATGTAGTGATGAAATGAGATTTCTCAGAATAATCCTATGCCAGATTAGCTATGATTCAGCCAAATAATTGGATGCTTTAAAGGGAACTGGTCACCTCCATCTTCACTGCCAAGCAACATTACCCACCATGCTGCCCGAAAACCAGGATGCTGCTTGATTGACAGTCAGATTTTCCCTTGAATTCTTCTTCGCTGCCTATGAAATCTGCAAAGTCAGGTTGGGTACTAAGCAGCAGCCATTAACTTTGGCTTCACCAAGCTACGGTGCATGCGCGGGATTTCAGTAAGTGACTCCAGGAGGTGACAGTCAATGAAGTCCAGGACTTCTGAATGTGCTGTACTCCTCCAAAAGCAGGACACTCAGTGGACACCTTAGGCTTAAATTACATATTCAGGATTATGATCTTCAATAACTTACAGGTTGTATTCAAGGGGGTGATCCACCTGCACTAAAGAAAAGATTGTTACTTACCTGACAGCTCCCACACTGCTGCTCCTGTTCTCCCAGAAGGACTCTGTTTACCTGACATCATGTTGACAGCCTGTAACCACTGCAGCCAATCACTGGCCTTTGGTGTGAGAATGTATCATCTGCCCCCAGGTCAGTTTTCTAAACCCCAATGTAGCTAGATTTAGGCACAAGTGGCATTTCTATGCTGCCCTCCCCACTTTCTCAAGAAGAGTCATGGCGAAGGAGGGGGCAAGGCCAGGGGGCCCGCCATGTTTATCTTCTTTTACGCCCATTTTCTGACGTAAAAGAAGATGGAAATTTACACCAGCTACGAGCTAAGTACATGGGGGCACATTTAACCCCTATACCTGGTGGTGGCATAACTTCTGTGGATCCTCCACCTGTTCTAAATGTAAGACAGCTTCCTACAGTAGCTGTCTTACATTTAGACCTTTTTCTGCACCGGTCCATCCCCTTTCCTGCCCACTTTTATAGACCTGGCGTGAGTGGGGAGAAGTCACAGATTGCAGTGCAATTAACCGTTGCGCTGCAATCTGTACCAAAAATACTCCTAATATAGGCTTATTTCAGCATCATAAATGACCCCCATAGACTGCTAGAGATGCGCCTAATTAATGACGAGGTCTGTGCCTTGTCATAAATTAGACGCGTCTTCCGGCAGGGCAGGGGAGATGATAGACACAGCAGCAATCAGTGGGCAGTATGCAGCCCAGAAAATCCTCCCAAGCATGCGGGAAAGTTCAGCATTGCATATAATGGTTTGATGGCATTTTCTGAATGGGCAAGAGGAAAGCTTTTATATGGCCATTACTTTTTTATGTGTTTACTTAGCTTTTTTATTATTTGGCCCTCTAGTGGATGTATACTGTAGAATGTGTTTTTCTTTAGCTGACAAATAAAAAAATAATAGTTGTATTCTTATCCTCATCTTCCCAGGGTGTAGCTTCCCTCCCGTCTCCAGTGATGGGTATGAAGTGCTGATATCATATCTCAACACATCTGGGGCTTTTCTGCAGTAAAATCTGTGATATTGTTGCTATTTTTTACAGAATTTTTCTCCATCTGATATCTGCAGAGGCAAATCCATGTTAAACTATGTAGATTTTGGTATAACTTACTTGCCGAAAATGGTGTAAATTTTTTTTTTTTTATGCATTGGGGGGGGAAATCAGCATCAATTTTGCATCAGAAATTGTCATGCTACAGATTTACAGCATGTGGATGAGAGTTCTATACATCTCATTCATCTTGCTGGTACTGTAATCAGGATTTTCCATCAGTAAATCCAGGCAGAAAGCCCATGGCAAATACGCCACATTTTGATGAGCCCTTAAAGGGAAAGTATCGCCTATAGGTTTTACTACTTAAAACCAGATACCAACACACATTCTTTCACTTCAAACTATTTTCTGATTGCAGATTCTGTATATCATCACGGGGAAGCAATCTTGCCTGAACAGCTGTTAGCAGCATTTAGTGCTATCATTTATTGCAGACACATTGACCATAGGAACCTTCTCTAGGAGAGTGTTGGGGACATGCTCTGTGACCTGTGTAGAGGTCATTGTGCAGGAAGGGTAAGGAGGGGAACTATGACCATCACATATTTTTATGGTGTGTTATTTACATATATAGGTGATACCTTTCATTGTAATCCTGACTGGGGTGATGATGAGATGACTACCGAGAAGTGATCTCTACAGGACAAAACATTTCCAGACCATTATGAGACTCAGCGGTCAGGGGGAAAACTTCAAGAGTTCTGGATATATATATTTTTAATGTAGATGCCATGTCAAAATTAATAAAAAAAAATATGTATGTCAAAATTGATTTTATTTATATATAAATTAAACTTTTCCTTAAAGAGGCATTTCCACCTCAGACATCAATGGCATATACTGTAGCTAGAATTTGCCATCAATGTCAAATAGGTGCAGGTCCCACCTTTGGCACCCACTTCTCCAGAACAAGCCCTCTGAACTGAAGTGAGATCAGTCGAACATGCGCCACCACCCTCTATTCAACTCTATGAGATTTCCAAAAATAGCCAAGAGCTGGCTCAGCTATTTCCACCAGTCCCATACTGGTGAATGAAGAGGTGGTCCATTCATTGCTAGGGGACTTCCAAAAATAGCTGTGCTTCCATTTTCGGAACCCCCATATCAGTGAATGGAGAGCAGGCCACGCCTGTGAGGTATGCTCTCCTATCACCCTCTTAATTAGACGGTTCATAGAAAAACAACAACAAAAACATTCAATATGGGGTCTGCAGGGCTTCTTCATCAGTAATAATGGGATTTTAGTGGGTGTTTTTGTTCAAAGTTCTTGTGCCACAAAATCAATGTATGCTCTATCCGCAGGATGAGGATAAGCATCTGGCTTCTTGGCACGAGCCCTTTAAGAGAAGAATGCATACAGTATCCACTATGCATATAAAGTAGCATCCATTTGGATATGCATGCTAATGGTGTGAGGCTGTAGCATTCATTCATTTATTCTTCCCTTTTTATTCCGCTCCTTCACTCCTGACGGCTTTCTAGCCACTATATTAAGGGAGGTTTTTAATGTGATCTCCAACAATCCATAGATGAGCTTGCTCCTTGCAACCTTGTTAGCATACCTTCAGCATTGTCATTTACTTCACAGTACAACACACAGGTAATTATCTGTCAACGTGCAGAATTTATGTGATTGCCCATCTACTGCTGAGAAGCTGAAGCCACGTAATACCCATATCACTGAACCATTTACATCTGTCAGGAAACGAATAGGAAAAAGGAACTTGGACTTCTGGTTTATAGCCACTTAATGATAAATTAGGCTTATTAGGAATAGCCTCAGGGTCATTTTGCGTGTAATCAGAGATTACGTTCATCAACCTTCCGATTGTTTCCTGGGGAGCAAAAAAAAAAAACTAAATTCAAATTCCACACTCAGTCAGCAATATTTCACTCCTAACGAACCATCAGATTATTTATTTTTTTACCTGAACTCGTTAAAGCAAAAAAAAAGTAATATGCCTGACAATTTTTCAGCTAAAATAATATCTCACAAAGGGGGCAGGCAGTTATGATCCTATGAGCTAATTGACTCGCGGCAAAATAGATTTGTACATATTAAGGTGTAATCAAGGTTATGCTGCCTGGGCAAGGTCAATAATCTCATAGATAGTGACAGGCAAAGTGAATAGAACTGTCACAGCTTCTATATCACCCCGCACACTAACCCTTTCTAATGAGGAACTGCGGAGGAACAGCACTGGTTTGCATATTCTTCCATTATTTGTATACTCTCCCTGTATGGAGTGTGGCATATAGTCTAACCTTATGCAGTACAGTATCTCGGAATATAGATGAGCAGTGGATTGACATATTGGAAGCTGTAGTTTTTTGCAATCAAGATAGTCTTTTTACTTCTAGCAAAGTCATGGTCATATATGGAAATGTAATATGGGGTCCATACAAAACTAAGGGCCAATATTGTTCCTCTATGGCTATATGCTGAAATATCATATGGCACCTGTAATGGATCTCCTGGCACCCCGACTGGGTACCTCCGTTGATAGATGCTCCTAGTGCTTCCCGAGGACTCCAAGCACTCCGCTCAACACCTGTCATGGTCTTACCTTCTCACTGTTCTCCTTCGTTTGACATGTGCTGGCGGCCATCTTGGTTTCTGGGTTTCTTGTAGCCTCCCACCCTGCGGCTTCTCCTTCCCACTGGGAGGAGCTGGATGCCTAGCTCATATATATAGGAGGTCTGTGGCTTCAGTTCCTTGCTTGGTCCTCCTGTGTTCACATGCTTCTAAGACTGCTGCTGCTTCTGGTTCCTGATCCTGGCCTCGTCTGACTACCCCGTTGGTTCCTGATCCTGGCTTCGTCTGACTACCCCGTTGGTTCCTGATCCTGGCTTCGTCTGACTACCCTGCTGGTTCCTGATCCAGGCTTCGTCTGACTACCCTTCTAGTTCCTGACCCCTGTCTACGCAAGACCCTGCTTCGGTTTAGCCATCCGCTTGGACTTTTGCTTACAGCTTGATTTGCAATAAAGCCTTCTTATTTCCACTTATCTCTTGTTGTACGTCTGGTTCATGGTTCCATGACATTAGGACCAAGCCATGAATTTTGACGGTACAGGGCCATCCTCGCTACCTACGCTGGTTGCCAGACTTGATCAGCAGGATCACCTGTTGGGTCGGTTCGCTGTGGCGTTGCAAACCCTGCTTGAACGCACGGCTCATTTTGCTTCCGTTGCCGATGGGTCGGTTGTCGCTCCTGGGCCCGCTCCTACTGCCGCTCCGGTTGTTGCGCAAGAGTCTACCCCGACACCTGTTGCTGCGCCTGCGGTGTCTCGGGGTATGACCGGTTCTGCCCCCCTTCCACAGCGCTTTGGGGGAGAGCCAACTCAGTGCCGAGGTTTCCTTAACCAGGTGGGCATTTATTTCGAGTTGCTGCCACATGCCTTTCCTACTGAGAGATCAAAGGTGGGCTTCTTGATCTCGCTGCTCTCGGACAAGGCCTTGGCCTGGGCCAGCCCTTTATGGGAGAACAACAATCCGGTGGTTGCCGAGTTTTCCGGTTTTGTTGCTTCTCTTCGGAAGGTATTCGATGTGCCGGCTCGTGCTGCCTCTGCTGCGAAGCTCCTTATGTCCATCAGACAGGGTTCACGATCCGTAGCTGAATACGCCATTGAGTTTCGTACCCTGGCAGCAGAGGTGGGCTGGAATAATGAGGCTCTGGTCACTGCTTTCTCTCATGGTCTCTCGGATGCCTTGAAGGATGAGGTTGCAGCTAAGGACCTACCAGTGGAGCTCGAGTCTCTTATTTCTTTCCTGATTTTGATTGACACCAGACTCAGGGAGAGGCCTTCCTTTAAGGAGAGCCTGCGGAGGTCTTCTAACAGATTGGCGCCTAGGTTTGCTGTCCCACCCGTGCCTCCCTCTCCTCCCACGCCTCCTGGGGATGACTTGTCTGGGGGTGAACCCATGCAGCTGGGGTTTGCTCGCCTGTCCGAGGGGGAGAGGGTACTCCGGAGACGCGAGGGCCGATGCATGTACTGTGGTCTCGGTGGGCATTTTCGGTTGGCATGTCCGAACCGTCCGGGAAACGCTCGCACCTGAGATCCTGTCGGGGGCAGATCTTGGGTGGAGTCTCCTCGTCCCCGGTTTCCCGTGTTGACAAACCACTGATCACTGTTGTCCTCTCCTGGGTCGGGGGCTCGGTGACGACCCAGGCGTTGGTGGACTCTGGTGCTGGTGGTTTGTTCATTGATAGTGTGTTCGCTGCCGCCAATTCCATTCCTCTGCAGCCTCGAGGTTCCCCACTGGCTCTTGAGGCGATAGACGGCAGACCCCTTCTGCCGCCACACGTGACTCATGAGACCCTTCCAGTGGGGATAGCCATTGGTGCCGTTCACAGAGAGTCGGTCTGTCTCCAGGTGATTTCGTCTCCACACTACCCGGTGGTCTTGGGGTACCCCTGGCTCCAGAAGCATAATCCGACTTTCAATTGGAGATCGGCCGAGATCCACTCGTGGTCACCGCAGTGTGGGGCTAGTTGCATCCATGGGCCTGTCAAGTTGCTGTGTACTTCCTCGGACTCTCTGTTGCCTCCTGAATACGAAGAGTACCGGGATGTATTCGATATGGTGCGCGCGGTTGCCCTACCTCCGCACCGCCCATACGATTGTGCCATAGAGTTACAATCTGGTGCCGTTCCTCCTCGTGGCAAAGTCTATCCACTGTCGGTAGCGGAGAATGAGGCCATGGAGGAGTACGTGAGGGAGGCGCTTTCACGCGGACACATTCGCAAATCCTCGTCCCCGGCAGGGGCTGGATTTTTCTTTGTGAAAAAGAAGGGCGGTGAGTTGAGGCCTTGCATCGATTACAGGGGTCTCAATCGCATCACGATCAAGAACGCTTACCCGATACCCTTGATTTCCGAGCTGTTCGATCGCCTCAAAGGGGCCACGGTCTTTACCAAACTCGACCTGAGGGCGGCATATAACCTGGTAAGGATCAAGGCGGGCGATGAGTGGAAGACCGCGTTTAACACCAGGACCGGTCATTATGAATCCTTGGTTATGCCCTTTGGGTTGTGCAATGCGCCCGCAGTCTTCCAGGAATTCATCAACGATGTTTTCCGTGACCTGTTGCAGCAGTGTGTGGTGGTCTATTTGGATGACATCTTGGTATATTCTGAATCCATGGAGGCCCACATTATGGATGTCAGACGAGTGTTGCAATGGTTACGAGAGAACAGGCTGTTCGGTAAGCTTGAGAAATGCGAATTTCACCGATCCCAGGTAACCTTCTTAGGTTACATCATTTCCGCTGAGGGGTTCTCCATGGATCCTGAGAAGGTTTCGGCTGTCTTACAGTGGCCCCAGCCCAGTGGTCTCCGTGCCCTGCAGCGCTTTTTGGGCTTCGCCAATTATTATCGGAAGTTCATCAGGGACTTTTCTATGCTAGCCAAGCCTCTCACGGATCTGACCAGGAAGGGCAGTAATTTCCAGGTATGGCCGCTCGAGGCCATCCGAGCTTTTGAGGCTCTAAAGTCCGCCTTTGTGTCGGCTCCGATTCTGTCGCATCCCAACCCTGGGTTGCCCTTTGTCCTCGAGGTGGACGCGTCTGAGACGGGAGTAGGCGCCCTTCTGTCTCAGCGTAGAACACCAGAGGGTCCTCTGCTTCCCTGTGGGTTTTACTCCCGGAAACTGTCTTCCGCGGAGTGCAACTATCAGATTGGTGACAGGGAGTTATTGGCCATCGTGCAGGCCCTTAAAGAATGGAGGCACTTGCTCGAGGGTTCGGTGGTTCCGGTTCTCATCCTGACAGACCACAAGAATCTGACCTACCTTTCTGAGGCCAAGAGATTGACACCACGTCAGGCCAGATGGGCTCTGTTCTTGTCACGTTTTAATTACGTGGTCTCCTACCTACCCGGTTCCAAGAACATCAGAGCGGATGCCTTATCACGGCAGTACTCCGAGCTGTCCGGGGAGGAGTCGATTCCGACTTCGGTCATACCTCCGAATCAGATCCTGGCCGCCATTCGCACCAGCCTGACCTCTCCCCTGGGTGAGCAGATTTTGGCGGCTCAATCTGGTGCTCCCTCTGGGAGACCCAACGGCAGGTGTTTTGTGCCTGAGGAGTTGCGCACTCGGTTGTTGCGAACCTACCATAACTCCAAGGCCGCGGGGCATCCTGGTAAGAATCAGCTGTCCTGGGCTGTTTCACGTCTGTTCTGGTGCCCTTCTCTACGTTCCGACATCGCCGCATATGTAGCGGCATGCTCCGTTTGTGCCCAGAGTAAGTCCCCTCGGCACCTTCCGTTGGGCCTTTTGCAACCCATAGCCACCGGGGAGCGCCCATGGTCACACCTGGGGATGGATTTCATTGTGGACCTCCCTGCATCCCGAGGCCATACGGTCATTCTCATGATTGTGGATCGGTTTTCCAAAATGTGCCACTGTGTTCCTCTCAAGAAGTTACCCTCTGCACAAGAGTTGGCCACGATTTTCGCCAGGGAGGTCTTCCGGTTGCACGGTTTGCCCAAGGAGATTGTGTCGGATCGGGGGAGTCAGTTTGTGTCCAGGTTCTGGCGCGCCTTTTGCTCCCAGTTGGGGATTCATCTCTCTTTCTCCTCGGCCTACCACCCTCAGTCCAATGGGGCCACAGAACGATCTAATCAGGCCTTGGAGCAATTCCTTCGTTGCTATGTCTCCGATCACCAAGACAATTGGGTTGACCTCCTGCCTTGGGCTGAGTTTGCCAGGAACACGGCGGTGAACTCTTCCTCTGGGACGTCTCCCTTCATGGCCAATTATGGGTTCCAACCTGCCGTGTTACCGGAGGTATTCTCTCCCCAGGATATTCCGGCTGTGGAGGATCACCTTTCCGTCCTTCGTGCTTCTTGGGTACAGATCCAGAGGTCCCTTGAGGTCTCTGCGCAGCGCCAGAGACTCCAGGCTGATCGCAGACGAGCGCCCGCTCCTTCCTACCAGCTCGGAGACCGTGTATGGTTGTCCACCCGCAACCTCAACCTTCGAGTGCCCACTCCCAAGCTGGCGCCTCGCTTTGTTGGTCCCTTCCGAGTGCTTCGCAGGGTAAACCCGGTAGCCTATGCCCTTGCGCTTCCTCCTGGCATGCGGATCTCCAACGTGTTTCATGTCTCCCTGTTGAAGCCATTGGTGTGTAATCGTTTCACTTCCTCGGTTCCTCGGCCCCGTCCGGTCCAAGTGGGCAATCGTGAGGAATATGAGGTGAGCAATATCCTGGACTCACGCCTGGTCCGCGGTCGGTTGCAGTTTTTGGTCCATTGGCGTGGTTATGGTCCAGAGGAGCGTTCCTGGGTTCCCTCCGCAGATGTCCATGCTCCTGCTTTGCTCCGAGCCTTCCACGCACGCTTCCCTCAGAAACCGTTCCTTACTCCGCGGAGGAGGGGCCCTTGAGGGGGAGGTACTGTCATGGTCTTACCTTCTTACTGTTCTCCTTCGTTTGACATGTGCTGGTGGCCATCTTGGTTTCTGGGTTTCTTGTAGCCTCCCACCCTGCGGCTTCTCCTTCCCACTGGGAGGAGCTGGATGCCTAGCTCATATATATAGGAGGTCTGTGGCTTCAGTTCCTTGCTTGGTCCTCCTGTGTTCACATGCTTCTAAGACTGCTGCTGCTTCTGGTTCCTGATCCTGGCCTCGTCTGACTACCCCGTTGGTTCCTGATCCTGGCTTCGTCTGACTACCCCGTTGGTTCCTGATCCTGGCTTCGTCTGACTACCCTGCTGGTTCCTGATCCAGGCTTCGTCTGACTACCCTTCTAGTTCCTGACCCCTGTCTACGCAAGACCCTGCTTCGGTTTAGCCATCCGCTTGGACTTTTGCTTACAGCTTGATTAGCAATAAAGCCTTCTTATTTCCACTTATCTCTTGTTGTACGTCTGGTTCATGGTTCCATGACAACACCGTAACCACCATAGGAACAAGGAACAGGAACAGCTCTTACAAGAGCTAGGGGTTATAGTCAGGGAAGTATACCGTGTATATAGCCATCCCCACACACATGAGACGAGGCTCTATGTTGAAGGCCAAAACAGGAACTCTCTTTATTGAAGACCAACTCAATATATACACAGTATAAGAAGTCTAACAACATAACGCAGTCAACCATGAACAACATGCAAACAGATATCTCATCCCACCCCCACTTCATAATGAATGAATAGGGAGAAAGGAGACACATGTGATGGGATTATCTCCTGAGTGTATAATAGGGTGATCTACTCATCTAGGAATCGGCTGCTCCTAGAGTCAGCTATCTTAATCCCATCACTAACACAATCAGTGGGAGTCTTAGTGCAGAGTTAACCCCTTTTTGTGTTGCTTAATTCACACCCTGCACCTTTAATGGGCAATAAGAAATATGTATCATATAAATTCCATACATAAATCAGGGTGGGGGTCTCCATAGTTCTGGGTCCATAGTCCGTAGGAAGGAGGCTGGCCCTCAGGCTTCTCCAGCAGCCCTAGTGACGATTTAGTCTGTCTGTCACGGCTGCGGATGGGGAAAACCCTCAGCCGTGCAGTATCAGCAGATGGGTGATCAGAGCATGGCCAGGACAGGAATAAGGGAGATGGTCACCTCCTACACATCACTAATTATGACCCTGTCTCCTATCCGTATGAGCCAACCCTGAAGGTAGGAGGGCTCATACTCCGGAACCTGATATTCCTGCTCGCCCTCAGGGTGGCCCTGGACTAGGGGCAGGGTAAGACGACCCGTCCGTCCTAGACACGGAGGAACAGGAGTCTCACTGGCCAAGCTACATAGAAAGGGGAACATAAACAGACATATGGCAATGACAGGTAAGTGAGACTAGTACCACACTTACCTGCCACAGACACACAACCTGGAACCCACGTGCAAGTGCTGCTATCCACAACCAACACAAAGGACACAGCACACAACAGACATCACACGGGAACTCAGTAAACCATATGCTGCAATAACAGATAAACCATAAACTAACACCAGACATAACGTTTATGACCAGAAGGGTGGCCCCCACTGGCAGTTGGTATTAGAGACCAGGGGGGCACCTCCAGCTTACTACAAGGCTGGAGTACCCCTCAGACATCAGGTCTCAACTGTGGCTTTAAAGCCCACATAGCCACACCCACACTCAGACACACCTAGTGCACACACACTAGGAAGGAAGTTAACCCTTCACACACCAGGGAAGGGAAGACAGCAACTTAAAAAGGAATACACACAATAACCCCCGTGCACACCAGACAAGGGAAGTGCACACAAACACACGTTGCCAAGAGCAACTGTACGCATACCTGTTGTCCGCGGCAACCGCACTTGAGGAAAACAACTAAGTGCCCCCAGCTGCGGTTGACACAACACCAAACCGTGGGCAACTGCATGCGGCTCCCAAGGAGTCACGACCATGACCAACGGTCGTGACACTGTCACTGTGCCCATACAAATTGAAGGGACAGTGTTGGGTCGAGTTTCTACTGCTCTATAATATGTTATTTCACTGCATTTTCAATGTGATGCTGTAGGTTCACTTTTAGAGCAAGCATCACATCAAGAAGACTACAAATTATATGCTATCAGAAACCATGAAAAAAACGCTTAAAAAGACCTTGACTATTTAGGTCAGGATACGAATTCTGGACACAACAAATCTAATATTCATCTGTAGATGCAGCTGTATTTTCTTTTTAAATAAAGATAGGTGTTCCTAAAAGGCGACTTGTCATTAGTTATGGCCTTTGCGTGTTTGCGATGCGCGTAACATGCAAACATATGACGATGTCCGCACGCGCCATATTATTTTGCATTGTGCCAAACTTTGACCCATGACACATCCATCAGGTGGACAGGACAGCCAATTGAGACTTTCAAGCCATTTTATAATATGTGTTTTTCCAGTGTAGGGAGATGTTGCATTTTGAAGCAGGGACAGGCTGATAGGACCTTAGGGACACCAAATGCTAGCATAGGAACACAAAAGTCCTTTTAAGGACTGGTAACGTTGTGCTATCGATGTGTGATACGAAGAGAGGTGTGAAATACTTAAATATACTATCTAACATAGAAAGTATATTATAGTGCATATGTATGCTTCCAGAAAATACTTATTGAGGGCTGCGATCTATCAGCTGCCACAAAATAGTTATTGAGGTATTCCATATACCTGCGTCCACAAAATTACTGCTTGAGGGTGATTTACCAGCTTCAACTAACAAATGATTGAGGCCTGCTATATATCAGCTTCCACAAAATAGTGATAGAGGTTTTCCATATACCTGTGTCCACAAAATTACTGCTTGAGGGTGATATACCAGCTTTAATTAACAACTGATTGAGGCCTGCCATATATCAGCTTCCATAAAATAGTGATAGAGGTTTTCCATATACCTATGTCCACAAAATTACTGCTTGAGGGTGATATACCAGCTTCAGCTAACAATTGATTAAGGCCTGCCATATATCAGCTTCAACAAATATTACTCTTCTCTAGGGACTTTGGCACAGGGTCATTTGGAAAATGACAGGCAGAGGAAGAGGCAGGCTGTTCTGCAGGGGTGGTAGGGATCAGGCAAGTGCACAAGGCTGGAGCCTAAGTGGGAAGTTGGAGAAGGCGCGTGCAATTATGTCAAAGGATTCACCAGAGTTGGTTGAGTGGCTCACTCAGCCTTCCGCTTCCGCACCCTCCTCATCCTCTGTATCTTCACTGCTGTGTGCACCCCAAATACACCACCATCACCACCACCATAGCCCCTCCACTCGAGTCAGAGGAATTATTTTCCCATCCATTCCCAGACCTTACCAATGCGCAGCCATTCTTGGCATTGGATAAGGAAGAGGAGGTAGCAACGGCCACCACCCAGCAGTCTGACGACAGTACCCAGATCAGCCCAAGGAGGGTGATCCCCGCCTTTTGCTGTCTACTCCAAAATCTCTAATGTCAGTGGTGGTGAAGGTGACAATGATGACGTGTCGATGGACGTCACGTGGGTGCCCAGAAGAGAGGAAGAGAAGGGGAGTTCAGAAGGAGAGACGGAGCAGCAGATACAGAGGAGAAGGAGGAGAATTAGGCAAAACTTGCAGTGCACATGAGGCAAAAAGCACACTGCAAATGTATCTGTAGTGAGCCATCCACCATGCACTCCATGTCCTGCCTCTTCTCCTTCTCCTCCCATTTGTCCTCCATCTTCCACCGTGCCGTCGTCGCATTCATCTGGCACAAGGCAGGCTTCCGTGGGCCAAATGTTTGAGCGTAAAAACAATTATGACGCTGGATAATCCTCTTCCCAATGGCTGACCGCTGGCTTGTGTGAACTGCTAGCCTGCCAACTACTGCCATATAAATTGGTGGACTCGGAGGATTTTAGAAAATTTGTTGCCATTGTTACACCGCAATGGAATGTCCCCGGAAGGAAATATTTCGCCCAGAAGGGCATCCCTGAACTATATGGCCACGTTCAGCGGCAAGTTAATGTATCTTTGGCACACAGTGTCGATGCCAAGATACATCTGACCACAGACACTTGGTCTATCAAACACGGGCAGGGAAGGTACATAACTTTTACTGCCCACTGGGTGAACTTTCTGACGGCCATCAAGCATTTAACCCGTGGCACCCGTGTGGATTTGGTGTTACCGCTATGGATTGCATGCAGGCCGGCCTCTTCATCTCCTCCTCCTACTCCATCTTCCGTCTCCTCCTTGGCTGGCTCCTCCTTTTCCACTGCTACCAACTCTTCCGCTACACCCCCAAAGCTTCCCAGAAACTATTTGACATGCCAGGTGAGACGTTGCCATGCTGTGCTGCGGCTGTTGTGCCTGGAAGCCAAGAGCCACAATGGTCCTGCAGTCACAGGCCGATCAGTGGATAACCCCGCTAAATTTTACAGTTGGTAAAGTGGTGTGTGACAAAGGTGCCAATATGCTGAGCGTGCTGAAAAATTGCAAAATGACACGCGTGTCGTGTATGGCACACGCCCTGAACTTAGTCGTGCAGAGATTCGCTGCCAAATACCCGGGGGTCCAGGACGTCTTGTGGCAGGCCAGGAAATTCTGTGGCCATATTAGAAGATCTTACAAGGCCATGGCTTGCCTTGCTGACGTTCAGCGGTGACACCTCTTGTCAGTCAGATGTCTGATTTTTGACAGCCCAATGCACTGGAACTCCACTTTGTATATGCTTGATAGGCTGCTCCAGTAGAAACGTGCCATTAATGACTATCTGTACAAACTCTGCGGCAGGACAGATTCTGTGGAGCTTGGTTTCTTTTCACAGCGCCAGTGGCTGCTCATGCGCGATGCATGCAGACTTCTGTGGCCATTTGATGAGATCACCAAACTGTTCTGTCGTAGCCAAGGCGCCATCAGTGACATCGTACCTTATGCCTTCTTTCTGGAGCGTGCATTGCATTGTGTTATTGATCAAGCCATCAAGGAGCAGGAGCTGGCAGATGAGAAATTTGCAATGCTGAATGAATTCCGAGGGGGGGGGTTACTCCATCTGAGACAAGACAGCAGGAGTCTGAAGAGAAATCAGAGGAGAATGGTGGCTGGGGGAGCAGGAGCAAAAATAGCAGGCTTTAAAGTTTTCGGGGATCCCTGGTGTTGTCCGTGGCTGGGGGGAGGAGACCGAGAACAACATTCTCATGGGCGATGAGCAGGAGCCAGGGCACTCCACCACTTCCAATTTAGTGTTTGAAGAAGGACCCCCTTATAAAAAGAATAAAGGTCAAGGACCTGTACTGGGTGGCGGTTTGAAGATGTGTTGATCACTTTGGATTTGAGATCATTCTTGCAGCCAACCCATCGACAGCCTCCCTCCAGATCCAGCCTCAGGGAACTCCTAGACCGACAGGTGTCCGACTACATCGTGTTAACTAAATCGATCTGAGAAGGGAGGAACCCCTTGACTACTGGGTGTGCAGGCTTGACCTGTAGCCCAATTTGCCATGGAACTTTTGGCTTGCCTCTCGTCCAGTTTCCTGTCCGAAAGGACCTTCAGCGCAGCAGGGGGGATCGTGACCAATAGGTGCACTCGCCTAGCTCACAACAGTGCGGACTACCTCACATTTTTTAAAATGAATAATGCATGGATCTCGGAGGAATTCAACACCTGTGATGACAGCGTGTAATTGAATTTCCTCATGGCAGCCCACACATATCCTCCACCACCCAGAATAAAGAACGTTCCTTGCCTTATGTATATACAGCGGAAAAAAAAGCCTTTTATGTCAGGTGAATTCCTAATTTTTGTGGCCTGTACTGGCCGACAGTTACACATTTATCCTGTGACTGCTTAATGTACATCCAGCCATAGAATCCAAAGTTCTTTGCTGTTAGGTGACTGCCTATTTGTTAATTTTTGGGGCCTGTACTGGCCAACAGTTGCATATTTATCCTGTGACCACCTAATGTACCTCCAGCCACATAATACAAAGGTCTTTGCTGTCAGATGAATGCCTATTGGCTAATTTTTGGGGCCTGTACTGGCTGACAGTTACATATTTATCCTGTGACCGCCTAATGTACCTCCAGCCACAGAATCCATAGTTCTTTGCTGTAAGGTGAATGCCTATTGGCAAATTTTTTGGGCCTGTACTGGCTGACAGTTAAATTTTTTATTTCTAGTCACATATTCACACCCTTGTCTTACTCCTCTGCCTCTTATTATAGTGACGTATGAACCGCATTCACCATAAGGACCTTTTAATGTCACACAATCATGTGACTGTGCCCCCCACCCCATACTGTTCTCCTTGCCCCGTACTGTGCCCCCTCATACCTTGCATTGTGCCCTCTTACCACACCCTGTGCAGTGCCCCTAGTCATTCCCTGTACTGTGTCCTCTTATACCCTTTTATCCGGTCATGGTATAGCAGTGTTATCCGGTCACTGTACTGAGGTGTTATCCAGTCAATGTATGGCGGTGGTATCCAATAACTGGATGGCCATAACTGTATCCATTTCCCTGCCCACGCCATCTTTTTTTAGACTTGGCATGAGCGAGAAAAATATGCAGATTGCGATGGTAAGGACCTTTGCACCACAGTCTGTGTCAGAAATATGCCTAACATAGACATATTTCTATATAATAAATGACCACCTAATTGTATTTTTTATTCGGGGGAAGGGCTAATATCTTTATATCATATAGATTCTAGTGTATTATACTGCGCCCTGTATGTTCCAGTAGAAAATGATCCTTGGGAAACACAGTTCCGCTGTGTACTGGTGCTTATTTTGACACTAGGGCTGTGTTCACCTCCTACTTTTGCCATCCATTTAATCCATACCAAAAATGTATGCGTTAACAGATGCCTCAGACTGATGCCGTACAGTGGCGTCCGTTCACCATTCAGTTCCATGGTAGAAAAAAAATGTATGTCAATGTATGCACTTTTTTAATGGACTCTGCAGGATACAAAAACGTGGAGTGATGCACATTTGTATACATCAAACCGATAGGAAATAAAAAATTTCTAGGCTCCAGCAGAGCACAGTTTCCCTTTAAGACGCATACAAATGGCCCCTGATTAAAATACATATTTTTTTGTGAATTTTTGCCAATGATCCCCCTCTGCTATATCACTTTCTATGCTGTGGAACTATTTGTGTACTTCTAGTATGTGTTTGCTGGCTGCAAATATGGCCTGAAGGTTTTTCAGGTTCGTCTGCTTTTAAAGTGAATGGGGCCCGCTGCGAACGCGAGTTCGCATTCACGAATCATCCCGGCCGATGTTTGTCCATCACTACTTGTCATATTGAACATGGTGTCTGATATGCAGGCAGCACGTTATAGAGCAGGAGGAGCTGAGCACATAGATATATAATTTTTGGAAAATTCATTCTTTGAAGTTAATTAGGTGGTCCTATCAGTGATTGCCAGCGTTCTTTCTATGACTATAGCTGTCAGCCTTTGATAGGAGCATCTTCTTGACTTCAAAGCCCAGAATAAGCAGAAATAGAAATGAATGAAACATGAGTTTTATGGATCTGTTCAGCTCCTCCTGCTCTATAACTTGCTGCTGGCAGATTACTTTACATTTTTATGGTGACAGATTTTAAGTGGTAGTTTCATTAGGACCCTTTTTTTTTTCTAATGGCAAATGAATCGACAAGTGACCATCCATTAGGTGCCATCTTATGGAAGGACCTCTATGAGGACTTTAAAAAAAAAATAATTTTAAAACAAGGAGGAATGAAGTGTAGAAAATGGCAAAAAAATGAACAAATGATATATTAGCGGTGCCACATATTCATATTACATACACAAATAGCCAGAAGTTGGCCAACTCCTCCGTTAAGGGAGGAAACGTTTAGCACCTTTCCAGCTGACATAACCCTTTATGAAGTCTTCCAAGAAAATGTTTTTACTTATGTACTTGTGCTTTGTTTTTGTCTATTTCAAATTTGCTATTTTTTATTTTTAGAAAAAAGATCCATTTCAGTGTCCCAGATGAGGTTCTATTTTGGTAGCATAATTGAAGCACCTTGTAGCGTTGATTGGCTTTCCACTTGTGTAGGCGCTTATTTTATAGTTATAGTTTTCTTAGATTTGATAAGAATGATCTGAATATGAAAATAAAAGATTCCATACATAATACTAGCCATTGAAATCCCTTATTGTCCAGTACAGAGTTTACTGGTTACTTTACATGTTTGTTCTTTTTATGAACTTCTCTCATGATAAAATATTCTAATTCAAGACTTCATTCTGCAACATTAACATAAAGTTCATAAAGTTATGGTTGCTGGAAAGTAAAAAAAATAAAATAAAATAACCACCTGAGCAAATAGAGCATTGAAATGTCCATCAGGAAAGGACTAAAATAAAAATCCCTTTTAAGAGACAGTATCCCTCTTATACAACATGTATTATTTGTAACACAGATACCATTTGAATCTATGAAAACCCATATACAACGGGAATCACACAAAGGCAGGGTATGGGCCTGTAGCAGCCTACAGATGCTGTAGGTCTAGGCCAACACTGATCCAAAATATGGCCACGTTCTGAATTGGTGATTTCCCAGTCTCAGCCCTTTTTTTTTTTTGTGAAACCCCCAATTAGCTGCAAGTCATAGGGTGTCTTAGTGGTATAATAGTTTTATTGTACGGAGGGGAACATGGACTTGTGTGGAAAAAATAACACATTGATAGCCAATATGGTATTTTTTTTTTTCTAATTATGGCTATATAGAAAATAACATTTTAATTTTAACTTGTTCCTCTGATAACCTGTATTAGTTTAATAAATTAATATTTAATAAATGAGTATCCTATATCCAATCTAATATATAAAGCTGAGCGTATGTGTGTGTGTGTGTGTATGTCCGCTAAAGGAATCTGCACCATCCCATTTACAATCACAAAATTTGGCACAAAGGTACATCAGGTGTCCGGGGAAGTTTTAGACCAGGTCTCAGCTCTCTAGGATGTACCGTTCCCGAGATATTCCCAAAAAAATGCATTAGCCAATAGAAGCTTGGTCACATGACCCTTATCAGCCAATAGAAGCTCGCAGGTCCTCCAGCCTCCACATACACAGTTTTACTCCAGGTTTCCATAACAACCCAGCCATTTATTTTCACTGCTGTAGGTCAGCTTTGAAGGAAATCTGTCACCAGGATAATAGCTATTGAAGTAAAGCCATGGCCTAATAGCACTTAGTACCTTATTTCAAGATGTGCCTTTGTTCCAGCAATAGATGTTTTTATCCTCTGAAAATCCTGTTTATTTGATATGCAAATGAGCCAGGAAGGTGCCCAGAGGGGCGTCACTCTTGCAGGAAGGAGCCCAGACATGCCCTCTGCCACAATGTGTCCACCCTCAAAAGACTTAAAACCACACCCCCAGGTCCCGCTAAGCCACGCCCCTGATCCAACAGGGATTGAAAAAATGAAGATAAAAATCAACTTCTGTCAGCTACAGGGGAGGGGGAGGGTGACTTTCTCCCTGCAACTCACACTCACTCAGGCTCCACTACACTTAGGCTCCATTCAGACATCCGTAGTGCATTGCGGATCCGCAATACACCAAGCCGGCACCCCCATAGGAATGCCTATTCTTGTCCGCAATTGCAAACAAGAATAGGACATGCTCTATTTTTTTCCAGAGCTTCAGACTGAAAGATCGGGGCCGCGCTCTGGAAATGCGGATGCGGACAGCACACTGTGTGCTGTCCGCATCTCTTCTGGCCCCATAGAGAATAATTAGGTCGGCACCTGTTCCGCATGATTGCGGAATGGATGCGAACCCATTCTACGGACGTGTGAATGGACCCTTAGAGTGAGCTTTTCAAAATGACACGCCCCCTATCAGGTTAGGCCACACACCCTCCAACTTCTCAGCCGACTGAGATTGAAAAAATGAAGTTAAAAATCAACTTCTAGGTCCAGCTAAGCCACGCGCATATCTGGTTAGTCCCCGCCCCCTCCACTCCTTAGCCGACATGCATTTAAAAAATGAATGTAAAAATCAACTTCTGTCAGCTGCAGAGGTGGGAGGGAGGGTGACTTTCTCACTGCAGATCACACTCAGACAGCACTGTGCTGCTGTCTTAGAGTGAGCCGTTCAAAAGGACACACCCCCGATCAAGTAAAGGCCACTGTAAAGGGGGCGGGCCCCTGTGCAGGTCACTGTCAAGGGGGTGGTATGCTGTGAAAGTCACTGTTAAAGGGGAAGGCTGCTGTAAAGGTCAAAGCTAAGAAGGGGGCTGCTCTAGAGGTCCAATTTTAAGGGACTGGGCAACTGTGGGGGGGTCAGTGTTAAGGGGTGGGGGGCTGTGGAGGTCACTGTTATAGTGGATAGTGTTGATATCTTTTAAAAACACAAACATTAAATGAAATAGATTAAATATACCCGAGCAAAGCCGGGTCCTTCAGCTAGTGTATGATAAAAGAGAAATCACAATTAGTTATATTATATTATTCCTTCTTGTCTGAAACAATATTTCTGGAACTATAAATAAAATGAGAGAAAAATCCGAACATTTTTATCCAACTTATAGAGCACTGTGCCTCCTTGAAGCTATAATATTTGCACTTTGGCTGGATAACAATTGCCCCAGCCTTGAATTTGACCCTTGTCTCCACTTCATTCTTCAACACTCCTGTCATGAAATTCTTCACTTCTCAACAATACTTTAACATGTGAAGGGAAGTGAATGCCTTTTTGAGATGTTGATGCTTTATCCAAAAGAATTGATTATGCAACTCAAGTATTATCAAGAATGATCTCTCTAGAGCATCACTTAGATTAAATAATCTTTCTTTCATCCTCTACACATCTTAATCTTTATGCAGAAAGTCGAATACTCAGGTAGACAGTTCTCATGAACCTCTTTGATCGTTCTGAAGGGTTATTGTTTAAATGTGTTGTCAGGTTTACTTCCCATTTTATCCTAGTGTGACAGTGCAATTAGATACACAGGCAATTTATTCTTGTCAGTCATGTTTTGGCATAAAAATGATGACCATGGATAGAATTCTAAAGGTGAAGTTATTAAAACTTTTATTAATTGTAAGATGATGGGTAATTAATGTTGTGACTGTTAATATCATGATGTATCCAAAATGATTGATTATTATTTTTATTATTGCATCAGTCAGGGGCATAACTAATAGAGGGGCTAAGGTTATGGTCACACTTAGGCCCTGGAGCTGAGGCGCAACTAAACGAGGAGCTAAGGTTATGGCTTCACTTTGGCCCTGGAGCTTGGGGAGTAAATAAATGGGAAGCTGAGGTTATGATCACTCAGGCTCTGGAGCCTGGGGCATAGTTAAAGTGGGAGTTAAGGCTATGGTCGTACTTAGGCCCTGGAGCCTAGGGTGTAACTAAAGTGGGAGCTGAGGTTATGGTCACACTTTGGCCTTGAAGCTTTGGGCATAACTAAAGGGGGAGCTGAGGTTATGGTTTCACATAGGCCCTGAAGCCCAAGGGGTACTGATGTTATAGATATAGTTAGGCTCTGGAGCCTGGAGTGTAACTAAAGGAGGCGTTGAGGTTATGGTCGCACTTAGACCCTAGAGCCTGAGGCATAACTGAAAGGGGAGATGAGGTTATGGTTGCACTTAGGTCCTGGAGTTTGGGGGGTTTCATAGATCTTTCTGCTTCATATAGGGAGACCATTACTATAAATGATGTGTGATAGTAGGAGGACCCTGTACAATCTTTTTATTGAGAATCAGGAACTTTATCTTACAATATGTGCAAATGTAGCAGCTGAGCAAGTACTTTATGGAGAAGGAGAGGCCATCACCACCAGACAAATATATATATAGTTCTTTCTAGAGTCTACTAAATTGCATAAATTGAACTGTGTCAATCATTCTCTAGAAAGGAATTGACAACTCGTGAAAGATTTTGCCAGAGAACTAAAAATGGTGTTATAGTAATTGTCTTACTTGTGATAAAGCAATTGTTGGACTGCAAGTGGCCCAAATATTAAGACTACACAGGGTTCCTCTACTGTCCATGTTCCATGCTGGTATTATTTTTTAATTGAGTTCCTATATTAAAAATGTTACATTGATGGTTAAAGAAGCAATGTCAAGTGTTGCTACTGTGTGATATAATCACAAATACGTATTTTAACTATATGCTTTTACTAAACCTCAATCTTACCCAAACTTCAAATCAAAGATGAGTGTTTTTTAAATATATTTACAGAAACATTTACAGATATTTCTAATATTACTACACAACTCTAATGATTATTTTCTATTTTGTAGGTAAGCTCATCTCTTTAACTATCTCAAGTAACTGTACCTCTTGTTTGTACCATGTAAAAAGTAATAGGTAAGTAGTGAAACAAACCTTTTATTGGACTGTATATAAATCCATTTAGTGCTAAGATCATTAATTTAAAGGGAATGTATCAATAGAAAATAACATATTAGGTTATGAAACCAAAAATAAATCCAGAAATATTGCAGGTTTCAAACTGGTCAGAGAAGCACAGACAATAAGATTGTATTTCCTGTTTTCTGCAATGTCTACAGTGACTGGGACAGAGTTAGTAGAGTCTTCTTATTATCATAGGAAGGTTGGGGATAAAAAAAAGGGAGTCAGTCAGCTCCTAAACAGTCCTCAAACTACAGTCAGCATTGCTTAGAGTAATACGTAATGATTCAGGTGATGTAAGTTGAATATTTGTACTCACTCTTTTCCCCCCACTGTGCTCCTGCAAACTGACAGTAAACTATATTGAGAGGACTCCTTTTGTAGTTCTTTCCATTATATGAAAACGCTCAGCAGTCCTCTCAATGTACAGTATTTACTTACAGGATCACAGTGGAACAGCATAGGTGAGTATACAAATTCTAGATTGCATATGATATATTGTTCTTCCATATCATATACAGAAATAAAATTGCAAAAACTGTAGATATATCTTATATTTTAAGGGAACTTCTGAAATAACTGATGACCTGTGCTTTTCATTAATGCTAGCTATTTTGACAGACTTGCTAATTGCATCATAAGTACTAAATGTGTATCCTGGACAATTGAATTCGTTATTTTAATTCTGCAGCACTTTACAGACATTAGCATCATACTGTCCCTAATGGGGCTCACAATCTAAGGTCCCTATCAGTATGTCTTTGAAGTGTGGGAGGAAACCGGAGTACCCAGCGGAAACCCAGGCAGGACATACAATCTCCATGCAGATGTTGTCCTTAGATTTGAACCTATAACCTCAGCACTGGAAGGCACCAGTGCTAACCGCTGAGCCAACCATGCTGCTAAGATACCCATATATGCCATTGTTGTCTGTCTGGCTAGACACAATCCTATTAATAAAGGAAGTATCTGTCAGGGCTTGTGTTCATATATCACCAAGGGTTGCCAGCAATGATATGCCCTTCCTTATCTCACCTTGCTTTCTATATCCCGAGATATTTAGCATGAAAAGACCAGCTTAAAAAAAAAAATATATATATATATATATATAGTAGACGAAATAACGAGGCAGCACTTCCAGCTTCTAGTGTACGGGTGAAGACCCCAAACTTTAATCCAAGCGACGTTTCGGCCTACTCAATGAGGCCTTTATCAAGCTACATAACAGTGCAAATAACTGGGTATATATACCCACACTACATAGACAAGTAAGTGACATTCAGTGATTACACCTGTTAACAATCAAGTCACATGACCTGGGACTGCATAGTCACATGATGTTCAGATATAGTAAACATAATACTTTTACACATTTACGTGCATCAAAGGTGTACATCTTGTTCATAAAAACATAAGTGATGTGCACAGCAATTATAGTGCATATACAATACGTAATGTATAGAGGATCCAAGCCCCTTTTATACAGTGACCATTATACAGTGCAGTACACACAGAGTTAAAATCATATGCTGCAGTTGCAGCTGAACCATATTAAAAATTGGAGGGAGCTCACCATCTACGCACATTATGCTTGTCAACATCGCCATGCCTTCAGCGTTAGCGTCCCCTAGTCGGCAGTGCGCATGCGCCGGACCCGACAGCTCTGGCCGCGCCCCCGACGGCGCCACGCCCCCACGTCACGCTCCAATGGACCGCAGCGTCATCCACCGGAACGCACGCAGGAGCCGCAGCTGCTGGGGGAGGGAGGCCAGACCATGTGGTTCAGCGCACGTCACGTCGCAGGCGGGACCCCGCCGTTACCATGGCGACGCAAACAAGCCTAGACCAGCGGACGAGCCCAGCACGGCCAGGGCAACTACATGCGCACAAATCCAGAATAACAGTATGATTGGAAATGGCCAAGGGGGAGGAAAATCAAGCCCAGCCATTAGCTCAGGCGATTATATCGTCTCCCTTTGCCATCACCAATAACTTCATGTAGTGTGGCTGTCATGGGACACACTCATCCCATCAGCATACACAGATTCAAGATAGCGTGTATGTCAAGTCACCGACCATCAAATGTGTGGTCAGAGACGCGCATACATCAGCAGTCTATAAGTACAATATAAAGCAGTGTTGGACAAATAGTGCAATCATGTACTGATCCCAGGCCGTCTGACGTCGTCCCATATGCGTCCACTTGTAATTTCAAAATCAGATCCTTATCCAAGGATTAGGGTGGCTCCATCCAATACCAAGATAAAAGTTCATCAAGTTAATCAAAACATCCTGGAATAGAAAAAATACAGTGTCAGTATATCATATTAGTATGTTCAAAAAGGCGTGCACTGTTACGTTTCTCCTACACCAGACTGAACGAACAAGAAACCCCCACGTTGATGAGCTATACACATATTTCCTTTATCCATATAGTTCCCATCTACACTCCGCATTGAGGCCATCTGGCTTCAGTGTGCGTAGTCTGTGTATCCACAGGATCTCACGTTGTTTCAACAATTTCTCCCTATTGCCTCCCCTTTTAAGTGGGGGGATGTGGTCTATGACCCTGAATTTGAGGTCCTTTTCTTTGTGTCCTGCTTCCACAAAGTGTTTGGGCACCGGAAGATCTCTCCTCTTCTGTCGGATCGAATACCTGTGATAGTTCATCCTGGTCTTGACCTCGCAAATTGTCTCCCCCACATAAAGTAGATTGCAGGGGCAAGACAGGAGGTATACCACGAATGAACTATCACAGGTCAGAAAATGTCTGATTTCAAACCGGGTGTTCAGTACCGGATGTACAAATTTATCCCCTTTCAACATATAGTTGCAGTTAACACAGTTTAGACATGGGTAGCACCCATTTTTCTTGCGGCCTATGTAGGTTTGAACTGGGGCCTTACCCCCGGTAACATCAGCCCTCACCAATTTGTCCCTCAGACTATCCGCTCTCCTGTACGACATCAAGGGGGGCACAGCAAACTCCTTCACCTTTTTGAAGCTATTGTTCAATATCGGCCAATGTTTCTTAATGGCTCCCGCTATCTGGTAGCTGCCCTCATTATATGTGGAAATGAAAGGCACCCTACTCTGTTTGGTAACCTCACTAGTCCTCCTAGTTCCGATCCCATCCAACTGTCTACATACCAAACTCCTCGGATATCCTCTCTGGGTGAATTTGTCTGCCATCTGCAACAACCTAGTCTTACACAATGCTGGATCTTTCACTATGCGTTGCACACGGAGAAACTGACTCCGTGGCAAAGTCTTAACCATAGATCTCGGGTGGCAGCTCTCAAACCTCAATAGCTTGTTACGGTCAGTTGGCTTTATGTATAGGTCAGTGACCAGTGAGGTACCCTGTTTTCTTACCATGGTATCCAAAAATTGGACCTGCTCGGTGGAGTATACAAGCGTGAACTGGATCTCAGGATCCATATTGTTCAGAAACGTGTGGAACTCTGCCAACTCATCCTCAGTGCCCTCCCAGATGACAAAAACATCATCTATGTATCTCCACCACCCCCGCACTCGGCTGTAGTGGTGGGATACATAGACGTGTTCAGCCTCTAGGGCAGACATGAACATGTTGGCATAAGTAGGCGCCATATTCGAACCCATTGCGGTTATACCGCAATGGGTTCGAATATGGCGCCTACTTATGCCAACATGTTCATGTCTGCCCTAGAGGCTGAACATGTCTATGTATCCCACCACTACAGCCGAGTGCGGGGGTGGTGGAGATACATAGATGATGTTTTTGTCATCTGGGAGGGCACTGAGGATGAGTTGGCAGAGTTCCACACGTTTCTGAACAATATGGATCCTGAGATCCAGTTCACGCTTGTATACTCCACCGAGCAGGTCCAATTTTTGGATACCATGGTAAGAAAACAGGGTACCTCACTGGTCACTGACCTATACATAAAGCCAACTGACCGTAACAAGCTATTGAGGTTTGAGAGCTGCCACCCGAGATCTATGGTTAAGACTTTGCCACGGAGTCAGTTTCTCCGTGTGCAACGCATAGTGAAAGATCCAGCATTGTGTAAGACTAGGTTGTTGCAGATGGCAGACAAATTCACCCAGAGAGGATATCCGAGGAGTTTGGTATGTAGACAGTTGGATGGGATCGGAACTAGGAGGACTAGTGAGGTTACCAAACAGAGTAGGGTGCCTTTCATTTCCACATATAATGAGGGCAGCTACCAGATAGCGGGAGCCATTAAGAAACATTGGCCGATATTGAACAATAGCTTCAAAAAGGTGAAGGAGTTTGCTGTGCCCCCCTTGATGTCGTACAGGAGAGCGGATAGTCTGAGGGACAAATTGGTGAGGGCTGATGTTACCGGGGGTAAGGCCCCAGTTCAAACCTACATAGGCCGCAAGAAAAATGGGTGCTACCCATGTCTAAACTGTGTTAACTGCAACTATATGTTGAAAGGGGATAAATTTGTACATCCGGTACTGAACACCCGGTTTGAAATCAGACATTTTCTGACCTGTGATAGTTCATTCGTGGTATACCTCCTGTCTTGCCCCTGCAATCTACTTTATGTGGGGGAGACAATTTGCGAGGTCAAGACCAGGATGAACTATCACAGGTATTCGATCCGACAGAAGAGGAGAGATCTTCCGGTGCCCAAACACTTTGTGGAAGCAGGACACAAAGAAAAGGACCTCAAATTCAGGGTCATAGACCACATCCCCCCACTTAAAAGGGGAGGCAATAGGGAGAAATTGTTGAAACAACGTGAGATCCTGTGGATACACAGACTACGCACACTGAAGCCAGATGGCCTCAATGCGGAGTGTAGATGGGAACTATATGGATAAAGGAAATATGTGTATAGCTCATCAACGTGGGGGTTTCTTGTTCGTTCAGTCTGGTGTAGGAGAAACGTAACAGTGCACGCCTTTTTGAACATACTAATATGATATACTGACACTGTATTTTTTCTATTCCAGGATGTTTTGATTAACTTGATGAACTTTTATCTTGGTATTGGATGGAGCCACCCTAATCCTTGGATAAGGATCTGATTTTGAAATTACAAGTGGACGCATATGGGACGACGTCAGACGGCCTGGGATCAGTACATGATTGCACTATTTGTCCAACACTGCTTTATATTGTACTTATAGACTGCTGATGTATGCGCGTCTCTGACCACACATTTGATGGTCGGTGACTTGACATACACGCTATCTTGAATCTGTGTATGCTGATGGGATGAGTGTGTCCCATGACAGCCACACTACATGAAGTTATTGGTGATGGCAAAGGGAGACGATATAATCGCCTGAGCTAATGGCTGGGCTTGATTTTCCTCCCCCTTGGCCATTTCCAATCATACTGTTATTCTGGATTTGTGCGCATGTAGTTGCCCTGGCCGTGCTGGGCTCGTCCGCTGGTCTAGGCTTGTTTGCGTCGCCATGGTAACGGCGGGGTCCCGCCTGCGACGTGACGTGCGCTGAACCACATGGTCTGGCCTCCCTCCCCCAGCAGCTGCGGCTCCTGCGTGCGTTCCGGTGGATGACGCTGCGGTCCATTGGAGCGTGACGTGGGGGCGTGGCGCCGTCGGGGGCGCGGCCAGAGCTGTCGGGTCCGGCGCATGCGCACTGCCGACTAGGGGACGCTAACGCTGAAGGCATGGCGATGTTGACAAGCATAATGTGCGTAGATGGTGAGCTCCCTCCAATTTTTAATATGGTTCAGCTGCAACTGCAGCATATGATTTTAACTCTGTGTGTACTGCACTGTATAATGGTCACTGTATAAAAGGGGCTTGGATCCTCTATACATTACGTATTGTATATGCACTATAATTGCTGTGCACATCACTTATGTTTTTATGAACAAGATGTACACCTTTGATGCACGTAAATGTGTAAAAGTATTATGTTTACTATATCTGAACATCATGTGACTATGCAGTCCCAGGTCATGTGACTTGATTGTTAACAGGTGTAATCACTGAATGTCACTTACTTGTCTATGTAGTGTGGGTATATATACCCAGTTATTTGCACTGTTATGTAGCTTGATAAAGGCCTCATTGAGTAGGCCGAAACGTCGCTTGGATTAAAGTTTGGGGTCTTCACCCGTACACTAGAAGCTGGAAGTGCTGCCTCGTTATTTCGTCTACTATATACCGTGGAGGAGCGGCCTGCCTCTGTGGGGATTTGCACCCAGTCCATTGGCTCTGACTGTGCTGCTGCACTATTTGTGTTTTGTATATATATATATATATACAATCTATGATTTTGCTCTATTGTTTCAGGAGATGCCTATCCTGTATGTATCTATGTATGGCCACCCAATGGTACTGATGTGAATAGCAGTGTGTGAAGGGTTTTGCTAGCGTGCTGTGATATTGTGTTGAATTGATTTCATGACATATTGAAGTCCTTAACCAAATTAGAACTAAAGATGGACATATCCATAGCAGAGGCCACCTAAAAACAAGTGTTAGTTACTTGTCCAACATCTAACTGACACTATAATGTTGATAATAGTCATGTAAATAACAGATTTCAACACATTTTTTTGTATGTACTTTTTAATTATTTTTGGGCACATTTTAGAAATTATGAGATGGCAGGAAATTTCGACTATAATTCTGTATATTTGAAATATGAGACATTTTGAATGTTTAGCTGATACGTGGTATTATTTATTGTCTTTTAAAATTTCATGTAAATCCTTATTTTTTATATGTCTCTGCTCCCTTTTTTAAATTTTGAATAAAAGTACTAGATATAAAATTGTGTAAAACTGTTTTGAAATGCTTCTCGACAAAAATGGAAGACATCATAGTCCATTTCTGTTTTCTTTACAATCTTCAGTTTAATTGTCATTCCAGCTCCATTTTAAACCCTGCTACACATTTCTGCTTGGTTGAAGAGTCTCTCATCCATTATTTTCATTTATCGTGTCCTTATTGGGAGCTCTGAGTTGAAATAACAATGACATGCCTACTGGATAGTTGAATATTGGATATGTTTAACAGTGCACATAACAAGTAAGGAGAAATACCACAGATGTTCAAGAGGACAGTGTAAAATAATGTCTTTAAAAACTCCATGAATTCTGCGACGAGGCGGCAGAGCTGTCCTAATGAGCATGGTCACTTTACCTTATCACTATTGGAACTGTTGCCTCTTTTTAGAGAGTTAATCTCTGAAAACTAATTTTGGAGCAGCGACACTGACTTTTATAGTCATATGCTCCAATTTAATCTTCCTAGAAATTGTCTTCTTTAAGGATTGCTGAAAGCAAATCCCTGTAATTTCGTTTTTAAACTTGCGATTCTCCAAGCTATTATATTTTTTCCCTATATAGAAAGAGTACTATGTATATACAATTCTCTTTTAATTACAAAAATGGCAATTTCCTTTGAAGGTCAAAATCAACATAATTACATTTGGCAAGTGGATATATATTGAGTCTATTTATAGTGAGGAGATAATGTATATTAGTAATATGTCTGCTCATACTATGTTGGCTTAGGTGAGTAAATTCTAGAAGAACAAAAATACAAATTCTGTCAGTAGGAGTAGTCTAAACCAAAATAAGGCTGTTTTGTTAGATGTTCTACATAAAAGAGGTTTTACCATATACATAACATGATACATTACATTTTTTATATGAATTAGGGTCTGGGGTCACATACACAATATGCTTATTAGCCAAATGTCAATTCTTGACTTTGTTCATTTTATGGCTGTGCTTGTGAAGCTAATAGTGGCATATGAACTGTGTTTACTATACACATAGTTCATAGGAATTGACCCTTCTAGGTCTACATTTACAGACTACAAATGATCTGCCTCTTGATGTACTTTAATTCACATTAATCCATCTACTAGATCGATCAGTTAAGTTTAAATAGTTAGCGAATGTCACCATTAAACACACCACTATTTGGCTTTTAATTTATTTAATTAAAGTTGTAAAAGCTGCATTGTTCTTATAAAGAGCTACAGAGTCCCAGGATAGTCCCAGATAACATGCTGACTACCTGCAGCCACCACTAGAGTTCAAAAGCTTACGAGATACCAGTGATGGCCAGTTCGCCGTGTTCGCTGGTGAACACTGTGAACTGGCTATTACTGCTAGATACTGTGTTATGAATAAAAGGTTTGTACCAAGATAAAAGATATCCCCTATCTACAGAATAGGAGATAACTATCCACCAGTGATCATAAAAATGGGGGTCCTAAATCCCTTAATTGAATAAAACTGTGGTTGAGCACCAATCTAAAAAATTGGATCCTGATTCCCTTAAATGAATGAAGCAGTGGTTGAGCACCGATCATAAGAATGGGGGTGCTGATTCCCTTAAATGAAGCAGTAGTTGAGCACCGATCATAAAAATGGGGCTCCTGATTCCCTAAAATGAATGAAGCAGTGGTTGAGCACTGATCATAAGAATGGAGGTCCTGATTTCCTTAAATGAAGCAGTGGTTGAGCCCCGATCATAAGAATGGGGGTCCTGATTACCTTAAATGAATAAAGCAGTGGTCGAGCACATATACATATTGCCATTCCTTTAATTCTCGAAGCAGCTGTTGGAGAAAAATAACCACTGTAATCAGCTATTTTCACCAGACCCTCAGATAATGTCACTACTTAATAAAGCGGGCAATCCACCTTTGTAACACTTTGTAAAGACTTTGTAACCATTCCAACCACTCCATTCCTTTCAGCGAGTCGGGAAACCCTGTTCTCATGATTGGTATGGGTCCCACTGATATTCAGAATACATTCACACTCAGTTGAGCTTGCTTGTGTGTGAAGGTTTCAGGAGCAATTGCTGGCAGCCTAATAAGTCTTTATCCAATAACTGTCAAAGGTGTGAATTATAATAGTCAAACTATGGAATGCCCTACCTAAGAGGTGGTAATGGCAGATACTATGTCAAGATTTAAAAAAAATGCTAGATGCTTATCTAATAGCAAATTTCTTTGATGGTTATAATGATTCTACCAATTAATGTTGTATAATTCATCTTAGAAATGTTGAACTTGTTAATTTTTTACAACGTCTGAAACTTGGTAACTATGTTCATGGGTGGGTCGTGGGAAAACAAGGCATAGCAGCATTTTATAAACTTACAGTATATGATTCTTATTGTTATATAAACGAATACCACTTTTAATATACGGTCAAATATGACAATGGCAAGAAAAAGATAACTAACTTTCCAATTGATTTCAATGGCAATTGTCATGAAATAACCAAGAAAACATGGTGACGTGTGTTATCAGAGTCAATTTTAGCTTGGCTACATCTTTATATATAGATGAAAAATAATTTGTGCCCATCCACCATAGCAAGGCGACCCGAATACAGATGGAAACCTTACTCTAATCTCTATGCTGTTCATTGGTATCAAAATTAAAGAAGAACAGAACACATAAAAACACTGTGACTACCACAGTTGCTACCTCTCAGGTTGAGTAGGTCATGACCTGCTGTGTCACTCTGTGCAAGCAAACCTTTTATAAGCAGGGAGGGCAGACTCAGCTATACACATTATGCTAATTAATGTGGATGGGTCAGTGATAGTACTGCCTGATTCTGTTTATGATCTATTAGTTTACAGCATGTATCTGGAGTTTTGGCTGTCTCCATGTTGGTTGCTATCATGGACCCATCCACTTCACAGGCTGTTTTAATTAACAGAGAGGTAGCAATTGTGGTAGTCAGTGTTTTTATGGGTTCTGTTCTTCTTATATTTAGATACCCATTAAAGGGAACCTGTCACCGGGATTTTGTGTATAGAGCTGAGGACATAGGTTGCTAGATGGCCACTACCACATCCATTCCCCATAGCTTTGTGTGCTTTTATTGTGTAAAAAAAAACGATTTGATACATATGCAAATTAGCATGAGATGAGTCCTGTCCCTGACTTATCTCACATACAGGACTCATACCCGGGTTAATTTGCATATGTATCAAATCGTTTTTTTACACAATCAAAGCACACAGAGCTATGGGGACTGGGTATTGCGGATGTGCTAGCGGCGATCTAGCAGCCCATGGCCTCAGCTCTATATCCAAAATCTAGGTGACAGGTTCCCTTTAGCAGCATAGAGATAAGTTTAGAGTTAGGTTTCCATCTGTATTGAAGTCACCTTACTGTAGTGGGTGGGCACAGATATTTTTTCATATAAATATATTTGCTAATCACCTCATATTTGATTGTATACTAGATGTGGTATTAGTTAATATATGGATCATATACTGTAGGTTTATAAAATGCTGCTATGTATTGTTTCCCCTTTTATTGTAACTATGTGCAACTGCGTATTTGTATAACCTGTAGGATGTGCTGACTGATTATGTATCTGTGAATATGTAGATGGCCAGTTTTCAAGGGTATGTAACTTCTAATCCAGGCTTAAAGGGTTTCTACCACTTGCTTTGCACCCATTTCGTTTTCAGACACTAGCGATCCGCTAGTGTCTGATGTACAATACAAGCTAAGTATTATCTTATTCTGTCCAGCCGTTTTGTTTAAAAAAGCACTTTTATATTTATGCAAATGAGCCTCTAGGTGCTATGTGGGCGTCTTTCCAGCACCTAGAGGCTCCGTCTACCTTCCTAAACTGCCGCCCAGCTCGTCGCTCCAGACCGCCCTTCTCCTAGCGAATTCGATCCTCCCCCTGCTTCTGGCGTCTGAAATCTCGCGCCTGCGCCGTCCGTCTCTGCATTCGGCGGCATTCGGCGCAGGCGCAGTGGAAATGTCTGAGCGCTGGAAATGCTGGAAAGACGCCCACATAGCACCTAGAGGCTCATTTGCATAAACATAAAAGTGCTTTTTTAAACAAAACGGCCGGACAGAATAAGATAATACTTAGCTTGTATTGTACATCAGACACTAGCGGATCGCTAGTGTCTGAAAACGAAATGGGTGCAAAGCAAGTGGTAGAAACCCTTTAATAGTATGTATGAAGAGAGACAATAAATATTTTAGTTATTAAAACCTATAGTATAGGAATAGTTAAAGGGGTTATCAGAGATTTTGATATTGATGGGCTAACCTCAAGATAGGTCATCAATATCTGATCAGTGGAGGTCCGACTCTCGGCTTCCCAACTAATCAGCTTTTTGAAGAGGCCGGGTGAGTACTGCAGCCTTATATTTTACTTTTGCAACTAATACACAACAAAAAGGGCCTTAGAACATATAATTGCACCGCTGAACGGCAAACATAATTTTCTTTTGCCACTAATACACAACAGAAAGGGCTGTAATTTTCGCACTACACCACACAATGGCTAATAAGCCCTTTTTTCCCACTAATACAAGCCAAAAATGCTTTAGAACATATAACTGCACCGCACTAGAGCAAATAAGACATATAAATATTTCCTTGTAATAAACCCTGTTAATGGCTGTATCAAACAGCACTTGCACCCCAATAAGACGAATGGTTTGCTGGAATTACAGAGCTGTATAATGGCAATTTGAGTCCTCAGTCAGTGCAGCAAGGTATAATAGGATTGTTTCTATTACCCAGTCTGTAACCTCCCCTACTGAACCCTGTTTAACATAAATGCTGTGGAATGATTCCTCCTTATCCTTTCCCTACACCTTGAATAATCTTTCCCTAAACTTGTAAGTCGTTTTTTTAAGCACAATTAAGTTTTTTCTAGCACTGTCCCTATCGCCAGCTGACATCTCTCCCTGCACTAAGGACACTGGAAAATGGCAGAATCCAAGATAGCTGAGGCTATTTATAGGGCTGTGACATCACAGGGCTGGCTGCTGATTAGCTGCATGCATGGCATTATGGGTGATCCCGCCTTCCCAGAGTTCCTTGCTCCATGTCTTCACATGTGCAGCAGCCATTTTAGGAAAAAATGTGATTCGTTACCACGAAGCGTGAGGAAATTCGGATTTGTTGCAAATCGAGTTTTTCCTGAAATTCGGATCGAATTCCACTTTGTCAACTTCGATTCGCTCTAATCAGCAACCTCCTGCACTCCAGCTGTTTTGAAACTACAACTTCTAACATTCACATTTACTCGGCTGTTCTTGTAATTCCCATAGAAGTGAAAGGAATATTCTGGGAGTTGCTGTTTCTGAACAGCTGGAGTGCTTGAGGTTGTTGATCCATGGCTGATGCGCAGCTCGGTCCCATTCAACGGTGCAGCTGCTTCTAATATGTTAATGAGCTTTGCTATATATGCTATACTATTTGTGTCACTGAATGCCTGAGCAAAAGGTTTACTAGCTTGATCGATGCTGCAATCGTGCTATAATCTGCTTGTCTGCCTATGTACTGACTTCTGCTTGATTCCTGGATTCTGACTCTCTGCCAGCTGACCTGACCTGTGCCTGATTACCATTTTGGCCCTTAACAGATTTGCACTTACTCTGTCGAATGATCCCTTGGTGCCCTGCAGCAGTGTCTCGATTGATCCCTTGGTGCCCTGCAGCAGTGTCTCTGACCTCTGTGGGTCAGCTTTTAACCACAGAGGGACTACTCCAGGAGGTTGTGACCTGGTGGCGTCCCTGCAGCAAAGTATAGATTCCTGTAAAGGGCTTAAAGATTGACTACCAGGGGATCATCACCATAACACCCTTAGATTTAGCCCAGAGTCAAACTGGTTGGTTGACAGAGTGGTTCCACATTCACTGATTGTTACAGAACTATTAGGTATTTTAACGTCAAATGAACCTGAACCAGATCAATTTGGCAGATATACTAATCCTGTCTAAAACTTAAGGTGGATTTAGACGAGTGGATAATCGTTTATGTGATTAATGACACAATGCTATTACCAATGTAATGTCATTTACAGACAAAAAATTATATGCAAGGATTATTGTGTGCAAAATTATTTGTATTCAATTATTTTCTTACTTAGTTGATGATCATTGACTTTATTCAGACAGGTACTGTAGTAGAAGATAATTGGTACCATGCTACATTGATACTGTTCACAATGCCGTAAGTTGCTGATAGCGGTGACTGTCAGCCACACTCATTTGCCTCTAAGCCACACCCACCTTTATCTAAATCATGTTTCCTTGTCAACTACAACATGAAAAGTGTCTAAAATGGTGTAAGCCAGAAGTCTATCTTCTTGTAACCACTGGAGTTTTTCCAAGAATACCATAATACTAATTCTGGATGCTGTAGGGCATGCAGGGAATTGCTTGACACCGTGTCGTAAGAGAATAATTGGAGCCAATGGGTTAATTCCTATGTAATTTGATGCAAACTTAGTACCAGACCCAAAATAAAGTCAGTTAAGAACTGCCAAGTAAAACTATCTAGTGTGCTTGGCCCTGGGTGATATACCAATATATATTGTTCCTAAAGAGAAGACTATAGAAATATGTATGAAAGGGCTGATTCAGACTGTAACCCAGACGAAAACTCCATTGCAGTATCATTCATCATAGTCCCATTACTGTGAATAATTGTATTCAATATAAATCAGAAGGTTGCGTGAATAAATCCTATAATAAAGTCATGGTCATTTCACAATAGGGGAAGGTTTCTCATATACAAGAACAAATGCCTTACAAATCCATCCATTTTTAGGATTTCTTTTGCAGCTTTTTTGGTTATTGTTCAATAAATCTTAATAACATTGAATAAAAGGAAAGAAAAACAAACGGGGACAGTGAACCAAACAAAATATTAATTTCCAATGGAAATAAATGGCCCCAGACTAAGTCTTGTGGAACACCTATTTCGCAAAACAGTCAGAGCGTAGAAAAGAAAACCCAGAATAACACAAATGCATTAGTATAATTGCAAAACAAGTAAAATACTGCAGACTAAGCTTAACAGTTTCAGAAATCTTCAAATAGAAAAGAAACGGCAGGGGAGTGATGTCATGGTGGTGTACATCAATAAAAACAGATGATAAGATAAGATAGAACATTCTAGATAATTAATCCAGCATTGACAATTAATATTTAATGGAGGTCCCACAAATGCTACATGCTCCACACACAATAAATGCAGATGAAAGATAACAGATTTAATTTCTTATTACCTCCAGGCTTCTTCCATTTAGATCAGCTACATGTGCCAATTTTATTTGACAGATTTGTAGTAGAGATTCAAAGCCAAAAAATAAATAAATATCTCTATATTTACTATACAGTACTTATATTGAGAACAGAACAGACCTATTACCATGGTTAAGTGATTGGTATTGCAACCCAGGACCCTTCACTTGACAGGGACAGAGCTTCACACAGACATAGATATGACAGTGATGTCACTGGCCTAGGAAAATGCTGCAGCACTCACCCGGCCTCTTCAAACAGCTGATCAGTTGGGATGCCGGGCGTCGGACCTCCACTGATCAAAAATGGATGACCTATCTTGAAGTTAGCCCATCAATATCAAAATCTCCAACAGCCCCTTTAACTATTTCTATACTATAGGTTTTAATAACTAAACTATTTATTGTCTCTCTTCATACATACTGGATTGGAAGTTACATTCTCCCTTGAAAACTGGCCATCTACAAATTTGCAAATATATAATCAGTCAGTACATCCTGCAGGTGCAGTTATATGTTTAAAATCCATTTTTGTTGGGTATTAGTGGCAAAAGTAAAATATATTTGCAGTTCAGCGGTTCAGTTATATGTTTTAAAGCCCTTTTTGCCGTTTATTAGTGGCAAAAGTAAAATATATTTGCCGTTCAGCGGCGGTGCAGTTATATGTTCTAAAGCCTTCTGTGACATGTAGTGGAAAAGCGTGCATTTACATGTTCTAAAGCCTTTTGTGGAGTATATAAGTGGAAAACATAAGGGCCTATTTGCCGTTCAGCGGTGCAGTTATATGTTCTAAAGCCCTATTTGTCGTGTAATAGTGACAAAATAAAATTATATTTGCTGTTTAGCGGTGCAGTTATATGTTCTAAAGCACTTTTTGTTGTGTATTAGTGGCAAAAGTAAAATATATTTGCCGTTCAGCAGTGCAGTTATATGCTCTAAAGCCCTTTTTCTGTAGTGTATAAGCAGAAAAAAGAAAAATAAATTTGCTGTTCAGCGGTGCAGTTATATATAACTTTTTTTGTGTGTATTAGTGTGAAAAAAGGGCTTATTAGCCATTGAGTGGTTAAGTTAGAAAATTACAGACTTTAAAGGAGTGTTTTAATTTCCTTTTTATTTATTTATTTGATCTAACAATATGTCAGACAGAGAAGTGGCAGGCCCTGCACAGGGGCATGGCAGAGGTCTAAATGTTTCTGGGGCAGGCGCAGGTCGCAGCAGAGTAAAGGGGCATGGCAGCAGGAGTCGCAGCAAGAGGCCTCAGCTCCCGGTCTCATCTAGCGGTCGTGTCTTGACCAGCAACCCAGCGGTTCTTGAATGGTTTACTCGGTCATCCACTTTGTCCCAAGTGACATCAGACATCCCTAGCCAAGAGTTGTGGGTTCGTCAGACACAACCCTTAGTTGACATGACCTGGGAGCAGGCCCTATGCCCTCACTCTGCCTCTATCCTTTTCTGTTCTCTCAGCCAGAGAAGTTTTGTATTCTGTGGGCTCGGCTCCACTATACAGTGAGGACGAGCTACTAGAAGACAGTCAGCAGCTACTGGCAAGCCAAGATGTGGGCAAGTAGTGATGAGGAGAGTGGCGTGGGATCTGGTATGCGAGCGGTCAGGTTCCTGACCCAAAGACAGTTGAGGAGGATATCAGTGATGTGCAGACACTACTCGATGATGATGATGATGTAGCTGATCGCACTTGATAGCCGGGTGACGAATGTGATTCATCATCATCATGAGAAGAGGGTGGCAGCTTGCCCGTTAGGCAGTGGCAGAGACAGCAAGTCGCTAGCATGGCCGAGAGTCAGCAGGGTAACAGCAGCAGGAAGTTGGTAACCAAACGTGCCCGGGGTAGACCCTCCACTTTGCAGGAGCCTACCTGCCCGTGAAGTAGCGGTGCACGGGTTCACAGAGGCTGCGGCAGTCAGTCAGTGCGTAGTGTTGGGGGTAAAATCATCTATTCGGCGGTGTGGCAGTTTTTTTTAAGCCGCCAGAGGAGGTGAACATGGCCATATGTATAATCTGTTGGCAGAAGTTGAAGTGTGGCCAGGGTGCCAATGTTCGCACCACAGCCCTGCGTCAACATATGCAGCGTCACCATAAACTGGGAGAACCGTGTGGCACGCAGCCGATTTCAGGCAGTCAAAGCTCCACCACCTCAGCCGAAGGGAGCTGTATTTCCTTCCCATCATCTGCTGGTCCTGATGCTTCCGCTTCTCCTCCTCCTACTCCTCATCAGTCATTCCGTCAGCAATCGATCACCAAAGCGATTGCCAAGATACAACAGTATATGTGCATGCATCCAACTGCACAGAAGCTGAATGTGCTCCTGTCCAAGTTACTGGTGCTGCAGTCCCTCCGTTTCCAAGTGGTAGACTCTGCATCTTTCAGAGAACTGATGGCTTGTGCCGAGCAGGTGGAGAGTCCCAAGCCGTGATTTATTTGCCAAAAAGGCATTACCGGCCCTGCACACACATGTATAACAGAAGGTAGACCAGTCATTGAGCATGTCGGTGTCTGCCAAAGTGCACGGTAGCTCCGACGGGTGGAGCTGTAACTACGGTCAGAGACAATACATGCCATTTACGACCCATTGGGTGAATGTGGTTCCTGCACAGCCACACCAGCAACTTGGCCAGGTGACGCCGCTTCCGCCTCCATGTTCTTACACCGCTGGGCCTGTGAAAATGTCCGCCTCTGCCTCCTCATCCTCCACCGTGTCCTCAGCCTCCACTGCAGGGAAAATTCACAGTGCCCCTCCGGCATACCACATGTGCAGGGCACGGTGGTGAAACACTGTTCTGTCCCTCGTTTGCCTGGGCAAACTGAGTCACACAAGTGAGGAACTGCTCCATGTCCTTCATTAAGAAATCAAATCCTGGCTTTCTCCGTGACAACTCAAAATCGGAACCATGGTGACCTACAGTGGGAAGAACATTGTGTCGGTGCTGCATTATGGAGTGCTGAGCCATGGAGCAGAATCTGAACCAGCAAGTGGTGGCTTACTTGGAGTTCACCCTGCCAGCTGTCATTCAAGATCTGCTGGACTACTGGGCAGCCAAACTGGATTTGTGACCGCAACTGGCCAAGTCTGCCCTTGAAAATATGTTCTGCCCGCCCAGTAGTGTGACATTAGAGCGGGTTTTTAGTTTGTCAGGGGCCATAAGTATCCCAAGAAGAACTTGCCTGTCCACCCAAAATGTGGAGAGACAGACCTTTGTCAAGATGAATCGGGCATGGATCAGCCAGGATTTCCCACTACCAATGGCTGATGCATCAGACTAGATCATCCATGGTGCCACACCAACAATTTAACAAAAGAGTCCGTCTTCTTCTGGCTACCTGCCTCAGCAACTATTCTGGTGCTGCCACCCGCCTAATGCCACACATCTGATGCCAAGTGCTCCTTCTTTCACCCACCATCTTCAGCTGGTACTGGTATTGCCACCCACCTCCCCACTATGTCACCGGGTCACTCTGTGGTCTCCTGATGCTGCTGCCACCTCCACACTATGTTACCTTGCCACTCTCTGGTCTCCTCATGCTGCTGCCACCTCCACATTATGTCACCTTGCCACTCTGTGGCCTCCTGATGCTGCCACCACCTCCACACTGTCATTTTGCCACTGTGTGGCCTCCTCCTGATGCTGCTGCTAACACCTCCACACTTTGTCATTGTTCCACTCTGTGGCCCCCTGATGCTGCTGCTACCTCCACACTGTCATTGTTCCACTCTGTGGCCTCTTCATGCTGTTCCCACCCTGCCCACTTCATGACTGGGCCACTATTTTGCCTTTCGGCCTGGCTGAAAAGATCATTTATTTAACCCTTCTTCTGATCTGTCAGAAGGAAGGAAAAATGAGATGCACAACGGATCCTGTCTGTGTAGCAGCTGTAAGGCCTATATGGTTCCATCAGAATTGGCTTATGATTTGGTAGCCAAAAGCAGCCATAACTTCTATTTGACAGATTAACTTAAAAGATAGAAGTTCCACACATTTGACGGCCATATTTGTTGAGTACAGAGACATTTTGCACAGTTATGTCAATTACTATGCATAGTACATGCAATTTCAGCATCTGGGTTTTAAGAACAATCCATTCTGCACTTTTCAGGAGAATATTTTTATATGTGTCTATTGTATTTCAGTTCATTTTCTCTCTCTTTCTGTGGTTCAGGTGTTTACAAATTATGCACATTACTTTAGGCAGGAATGGTTCATCTTTATGAGCAATTATAAAATGTTCTCTCTCAGCAATAAGAGTTACCAGGCAAGTGAGTTTCTGAGCAGCCAATGTAGAAAATTGCTATTAAATGATTATGTGCTTTATGTCAATTAAAAGGGAAGCAAAACCAAACTAGTAGAGGTCAATCACTGTAATCCCATCACCTCTCCTGACATGAATGTTTTTGTAAATATTTGTATATTTCATGAAATAACACCATTTCCGAGAACTCTGCATTGTGTTGTTTCTTTATTATTCCCTCTTTCTTTAAATTTAGGACTAAATTGACATCTGAACATTACCATTGTCTTTACCAAAGAGGTCTGTCATTACACAATGGGTGTGTGTGGCTGTTACACCTAGAGGCTCAGCTTTCTCTGCAACTGCCAAGCCGTCTGCACTTTGATTGGCAGAGCCAGGTGTGATGGCCCTTTCCACTGCCTGGTCCTGTCAATCAATGTAAAGAGCGCCACATTCCCTTTTGAAGTCAATGGAGAGAAAAAAAGGCATTAGAAACCCAAAAGTAAGGCCTCTTTCACACTACCGTTTTTTTTTTTTTTCAGTTTTGCGGGCCGTTTTTTGCGTTCCGTATACGGTCCGTATACGGAACAATTCATTTCAATGGGTCCACAAAAAAATCGGAATGTACTCCGTATTCATTCTGTTTCCGTGTTTCCGTATCTCCGTTCCGTGCAAAGATGGGACATGTCCTATATTTGGCCGCAAATCACGTTCCGTGGCTCCATTAAAGTCAATGGGTCCGCAAAAAAAAACGTAATGCATACGGAAGTGCATCCGGATGTTTTCCGTATCCCTTCCGTTTTTTGCGGAACCATCTATTGAAAATGTTATTCCCAGCCCAATTTGTTCTATGTAATTACTGTATACTGTATATGCCATACGGAAAAACGGAACCGAAACGGAAACACAACGGAAACAAAAATGGAACAACGGACCCGGGAAAAACGGACCGCAAAACACTGAAATAACCATACGGTAGTGTGAAAGAGGCCTCAAGGAAATAAAGCAAGAATTCGGACCCAGTGAACTGCTACATCTTAGGAGGGGAATTTATAATGCCCATTAACTTCCATGTAACACCTGGTCACCATGTTTATTTCAATCATGCCACACAATGGCCCCGTCTGATTCCGGCCAACACAACCGGAAAACATAATCTCCCTCTCCTAATTAGATTATTATTTTAATGCAGACAGGTTTGAAGCAATCCTAAAATGTGTATATATATATATATATATATATATATATATATATATATATATACACAACACAATAGAAATGATTAAAATTCCATCAGCGGCAAAACACAATTGCTGCCGTAAAGTCGGCTTGATAAAATGCATATAATAGCCGGCGTTTCCTATTCCCGTCTACCATTTCTCACTGTGCCTACATATTGTCTAGCGTTTCTGCACCATGATTATGCCGTACCAAGCCAATGAGGAAAAGCAAGCACTGAACTGTAAGCTAATGTGTCCTCAGGTAGAAATAGTTTGCTATGCAGCACAGCGACATGCAGTCGGAATTTCGCATTCTCCTGTATTGATGTGCGGTGCTATAAGACGTCTCTTAGCAATATTATTACATTTCAACAATGTGTACCGTGAGATAAATACGCGGCACGTTAACCCCATCAAGGGAAAGACCTCGCAATTAACGTCTTGTATAGAAGCGTACGGCCTGAAATGGGTCACTCTGCTGCCATCGTCAGATCGAAATGGAAACATTGGCAGTTTTATTGAAATCTATCTCTTCCCCGTGACTCACAAATCATCCGCATTTGTATTTGTCGTGCAAGCATCGTCACGTATTTATTATGAGGAGATTGAGGTTTCCAAAGGAATGTAACACTAGGGTGGTTATTTCATATACATATGCATGTATTTTAGCATTGCAGAAGCCTCTCAGGGGATTCTCTACTATAGACTGTATTTAAAAAATGGATCAAACCTATATTTATTTACGTTCCCACATCTATACTTCCTTCATGATGTCGTCGATGAAGTGTTAAAAGCCTGAAAGGATTTCGAAAGCTGCAGCGAATGTGTTAAGACTGTTAATGAAGCAACAGAATCTAAGGACCAAATTAGCTCTCACACCCACACTGCGGAAAATGCAGGAACTGTCTCGTAGAATTGTTTCATGGCTTTTACCTGGGGATGCTGCTATTATATTAATTTGAATTGATGAAATTGGAAAGACAGATGCCCCCGCAGGACATTTTAAAGCCTTGTACCTACACGATGTGCTGGAAAAGAATGATATTGAAATGTATAATTCCAATGTGTAGGGTTCTATAGGAGGCTCTTTGCATTTACTGTATTTAATATAGGTACGAAGATGTACATGCAATATCTATAAGGCCTCTTGCACACGAACGTTGTGCATCCGTTCCGTGCATTGGGGACCACAATTTTGCGGAGGCACGGACAGAAACACCACGGAAGCACTCCGTAGAGCCTCCGTGGGGTTCCGATCCGTGCTTCCGTTCCGCATCTCCGTGATTGTAGACCCATTCAAGTGAATGGGCCCGCATCCATGATGCGGCGTGCACACGGGCCGGTGCCCGGATATTGCGGACCCACCATATGCTGTCCGCAATACGGCCACGGGCACACAACGTTCGTGTGCAAAACACCTAATACAGAGAGTTCTTAAGGAGGTTGGAGATAACATGTACAAAGCATGGCTGCTGTCTTCCGTCATTGCACCTATGCTCCATTACAATGAATTGGTAGGATCTGATAAATAATACAGATATGTAAGTGCTTATGTCAGAAATGGCTGCTGGAAGATTGTATATTACTTTCTATGATGCCTTTTCAATGTCCTATACAATTCATACAGTGCACAGTAAAGTGTAGCCATACTAACCTGCTGTCCAAATGACCTGCACAGCCCAGCACAGGTAGAAAGCAATGCTGTATATACACTGTAGTACAGCTAGATGGAAGTACAGTGCATGTAGTATAGGTAGATGGCAGTACGGTACGTATAGTACAGCTGGATAGTACATGTAGTATAGGTAGATGACAGTACTGTACATATAGTACAGCTGGATAGATGTATAGTACATGTAGTACAGATAGATAGCAGTACGGTGCGTATAGTACAGCTGGAGAGATCTATAGTACATGGAGTATAGGTAGATGGCAGTACTGTACGTATAGTACAGCTGGATAGCTGGATAGTACATGTAGTACAGATAGATAGCAGTACGGTACGTATAGTACAGCTGGATAGATCTATAGTACATGGAGTATAGGTAGATGACAGTACTGTACGTATAGTACAGCTGGATAGATGTATAGTACATGTAGAACAGGTAGATAGCAGTACTGTACATGTAATGCAGTTGGATAGAAGTACAGTACATACAGCATAGGTAGATGGCAGTACTGTACATATAGTACAGCTGGATAGAAGTACAGTACATATAGTACAGAGAGATAGAAATACTGTACACATTGTACAGATGGATAGAAGTACAATACATGTAGTACCGGTATATAGTAATACTGTACAGATAGTATGGATGGATAGAAGTACATTATATATAGTATAGGTAGATAGTAATACTGTGCATATAGTACAGCTGGATAGAAGTACAGTACATATAGTAAGGGTAGATAGTAATACTGTACAGATAGTACAGCTGGATAGAAGTACATAATATATAGTAAGGGTAGATAGTAATACTGTACAGATAGTACAGCTGGATAGATGTATAGTACTTGTAGTATAGGTAGAAAGAAAAACTGTACGCATAGTATAGCTAGATAGAAGTACAGTACATGTAGCAAAGGTAGATGGCAGTACTGTACACGTAGTGTAGTTGGACAGAAGTACCGTACATGAAGCACAGGTAGGTGGCAGTATTGTGCATGTAGTATAGTTGGATAGAAGTACCGTAAATGTAGTATAGGTAAATAACAATACTATACATATAGTACAGGTGGATGGAACTACAGAGCATATAGCATAGGTAGATGACAGTACTTTTCATGTACTATAGCTAATTAAAAGTACAGGTAAAGTAAAACATACTTTACTGAATTACTTGTATTACTGCAGTTCTTTGCTTCCTCCCTGCTGACAGATATAGATAGATAGATGATAAATAGATAGATATGATTGATTGATAGATAGATAGATAGATAGATAGATTGAGTTAAATATTGTGAATATATTTCACAAAAAGGGAATTGCAGCTGTCACTGTGCCTATAGTGGGAATAACTAGTGAAAAAAGTGCTGGAGCCACAGCAGCATCTGCATTGATTGAAGACGGACGTTCTTCAATGTCTGTAGTGTGAGAAGGGCCGAAGGAGAAGTTGCAAGTGCAATGTCACTAAGCAAGTTTGTAGAAATAGTTCCCATGTAGGGCTGTAGCTCCACTGTATCAGTAGCATTGCTGACAATAATAACACTTCCTTTTAGTGAATCAAGTGGAGTCTGTCATCACTTTTGACCATGTTAAACTACAGACAGAACAAGGTAGGAGCTGGAGAGAGGAAGGCAAGCATACCTTTTGTGGAGCTTTTCTCATCAGGCATAGTGTGAATTATTATTTATTTTATTCTGCTGTGTCAAAGTCCATAAAGGTGGACTTTATTGTGCAGTGCTTTCTGCTTTCTCCATTTAGCTGCTCTGATTTACAGCTGCAGTGCTTTCCTGGTTGGATGCTACAGCTATCATGTAGGGCAGAAGAGAGGGGCTATGAAGAAGGTAAATACAGGGAAACTACCTCACAGTAAAGGCCAGCCCTGGGCACTTGCAAAAGCAAAACCTGGCAGAATAAAACTTCATATTCACCAAACTCCTGGTGACAAAAGCTACACAAAAGCTATGTTTGTGCAGCACTCTCGTCGCTAGCTAGTGCTTGCAGCAGTTTATCATGGCCAAGTGCTGGCAGACTTCTTAAATACAAAGAAAATACTCACAAAGGTACTGCCCATGAGGTTTGAAGATTGATGTGATATTTTTACTTTTAACTAGAGGCAAACTTTAATTTCATGTATGCCTAATATTTCTGAGGTTTGCCACGTAAAACTGACTATAGGGTTTAAATAACATAGATAAAGAATTGCCAATATCTGTATGTGCTGGGCACACATTTAACAATAGAGCATCATGAATGAATGCAAGATGGGTTTTTTATAAGTGTTTATAGATCCCACTAAATAAGATGATGTTCAGATCTTCTATTGACACCTCTGTGGCTTTCTGGCTGGTGATATTTCCCTAGCAATAAGCAGCATGCTATGCCAGGCTTAAGGGACCTACTTTGACTAGGAGTCTATTGAAGATTCCTTCAAGTGTCTCCATTAGCTGCAGGCAACTATACAAATGTCATTAAGTTATCTACCCCATATGCTTTCTTGGATTTTTATGACAAGACTTTTCTAGCTTCTTAACAATGTGATGGCTTATTTAAGGCTCCCTTATTTCTTTAGACTTTTGAAAATTTCCCCACTGATTAAGATGTTTAATATTTTTGGCACATATTTATATTGTGGAAATTTACAGATAATATTCTGCATGTTTTATGTGATATGCTAACTCATTGGATTCTGCACATTATTAACATTATGGGTAGAGACGTTTTATTAATATGCCACTTCTTCTAAAATACAGTATATAACTATTGAACGTTAGCATTGGCAATTGACTTTTATTGGAACTTCACTGACCTTCCAGGTAATTATGTAGCTTTCTATACACATAACAGCATTTAGACAGTAGTCATTCTACTTATTTTTTTTCTTTTACAAATTATTAGTGTTGAGCGAGCAACAAAGTGCTTGTGTGCTCAAGTAGAACACTTTGTGATGCTCTGGTGTTCTACCAAGCACCCAAGCACAATGGAAGTCAATGGGAGAACCCCAGGTACTGCTCTGAAGAGGGGAGGGTGTCGGGACTCTAGTTCGGCTTAAGAGTCCCTGCTCTTACTCCATATATAGCTATGTCCATATATGGAGTCAATGCTTGGGACACCCAGTGTATTTAAATCTAATTTAGCCTGTATTTAAGAAAAGTCTCTGCCGGGATTCAAACTCACGACCTTCTGTATTAGAGGCAAGTATTAGTATTAGTAAGTATTAATATACAGTAGAAGTCTCAGATTTTATTTTTTTAGAGACTGGCTATGCAGCTATATAGTGTAGTGGTTAAAATTCTGGGCTGCGATGTAGAAGCTGTGAGTTCAAGTCCTGTCGCAAAATTTTTCAGAAATAGAGGCTAAACTTAATTTAAATATATATATATATATATATGTTTTTAGCCATAATATATTTACACATATTATATATTTAGAATATATATAATATATTATAATATATGTAAATATATTATGACTAAAACATCAGTAGTAGTCCAGTATTCAGACCATAGCCATGGATGCTTGAGATAGGCACACCTATTGAAGTGAACAACATCTTTAACATCCCATTGAGGTTATCTATTCCAGGTAGCCTGTTCCATCATGTACAATACTCTACACTCATGTCACGTTGTTGTTTTGCGGTCCGTTTTTCACGGATCCATTGTTCTGTATTTCAGTTTTTTTTCTCTCTGATTTAAGTCCTCTTCCGTTCTGTTATTCCACAAAGCATATCCGTATGGGTTCCGTATGCGATCCGTTTTTTGCGGATCGGAAACAGTAACTTTTTAATCACCAAACACTTGAGCAATATGGGCTGGGCATAGCATTTCTACAGTATGAATCTCCAAAATACGGATGAAATAGGGATGACATACGGATGTGTCCCATGTGTGTTCCGTATTTTGTGCGGACCCATTGACTTGAACGGTGCCCCGGACCGTGATTTGCGGACAATAATAGGACATGCACTACTTTTTTGCGGAACTGAGATACGGAAATACGGAAACAGAATGCACACAAAGTTTCCTTCCGTTGTTTTTGCGGACCCATTGAAGTGTTTGGTTCTGCATATGGTCCGCAAAAAAAAAAAAAAAACAGAAGGGAAAAATATATTTGTGTGCTTGAGCCCTTATATTGTATTTCACCTATTAACTGGTGTTATGTTGCTGAGTTCCTTCACTCTCTACTAGTGTCAAGAATATATATATTAACTTTTTTCTACTTTTCCTTTGTTCTTTTATTTTTTATCTAAGAAGCTCTATTGAAGTCAATAACCACTAATGAGTGCAGCCGACTCACTCTTTCCATTGTTTACGTCAATACTGTATTTTTTACCCAAGAAACCCAAGAGAGATTTTCTTAAATTCCATTTCATAGATATTTAAATAGCAGCAGCTTTGTCTATCTGAAAAGTACTTTTTCCACATTTGATCCAGCTGATCAGTATTGTATTTGCAGAAGCGGGAAGCAGTTTTTTTGCCTTTCTGCTCAATGGGACAGAGTTCACTTGAGTCCTAATTGGGTTACTTCATTTTTAATCATTATTTTATTTTGATGTAAATGGAACATTACATTTTTTTTAACCAGTCACACCTGTAAGTCAAAATAGAAAAGAAAACTCCACAAGTGCTTTACAAAGATTAGAGGATTAACAGAGTATTGCATTAGAAGAAAATCACATCTTTCAAACTAATTACCCGAAACACATTAGCTACTGGATAGTGGATGGCAACAGTACACTCATAGTTGCTCAATTATAGCAGCCTGCCCGTGAGATGCAATTCTTGTTATTGTGCCTTCCAAAGTTGCTAAACATTGTATATTCAATGCAAAATGGGATCTGCTTTTGTTGTGCTTATTTAGGTTTTATTTTGAAGAGTAAAAGTACCCTAAGAACCTTTACATTGTGTGAATGCATTATATTTGTATGGTGCTCTACAAGCCTTTTGTTGGCCAGCATAATGGGTACAAAACAATATATATATATTTTTTTCTTTTTTTTTTATAAATGTGAGGCTCTTAGAGCCCATCTGCCACATCAGATATATAGGTAAGAGCCAACTATATTCCATCTAATTTAAAAACTCTCGGATGGAAAAATAGCTGAATTAAGACAGTCAAAACCATCGTAGCTTAATACAAAAAGCAATTTTAATTAGCATCCCACTGCATAAAAATATTGGAAGAGAAAAGGAAGAACACATTCCGTATTTCAATATAATTTTATCAATGTATTTTAACATTTATATTTTGGGGGAAGAATATCCTTGAAATTTGGCTACAGATCTGATAGAGCTGACTTTGCATAATTACTATCATAATACCCCAAAAGAGCAGCATTAAAGAGAGAAACAATGCATTCTAAAATAAATTACATAGCTATGCACACCTCTGAGACATTATTTTATCATTGCATTGTAGTCATTTTAGGTAAAAAGCAAAAAACAAAAAATAATTAGATCTTCATCTAAGTCACAACAAAAGACAATCACAGTCTGCTTAAACTAATAACACATGTTACCATGTTTTTATTGAACACACCATGTATACATTCACAGTGAAGGTGGAAAAAGTATGTGACCCCTTATCATTCCAAAGGGTTCACATACTTTTTCTTGCAACTGTATATCGGGAAAAGGTAATGCTCTACTTTCTACAGCTGCCATGCCACTTCAAGAGAAATATAGTTTCTTTTTTATGTTCTAAGATAAATAAAATATGACTGCTATGGTTTTTTGAGGTTCGAAAAGATATGTGACAGATGAGTTAGGATGAATACATTATTTCCAACCCAAAAACATATTCCACTTTTCAAATATAAAAAAAGCCAAATTTGCCAAATTTTGCACATATGAAATCTTGCATTTCTCAATGTAATTGGTTGATCAAATAGCCTCAGTCAGATTATTTATTGACACTATGTATCAATTTAAAAACTTTTATGCTGATAATCTTTTCCAAGGTCAGGATTAAATCACACAGCACAACTAGTATGTTGATCCTGTTATGTAATCAGCTTACAACAGGCTCACTCTGATCTGTCAGTCATAATAACTTTTATAACTCAGGGGTAAACTCCAATCCAGGAGAGGCATATCAAGTTTTCAAAGTTATATTATGCTATGGTATTACCGGAAAATATCACTATTCGGTAAGTCATTATCAACATATTCAAAAATAATGTATAGAAAATTTAACAATTCTTACCAAAGTGCCTATGATTAGGCTGACCATTATGCATCAAAACTTACCTTTATGGTAAAAATTGGAACCAAGCTTGCCATTCAATATTTTGGAATTATGCTAATATGAATTCTATTATCACTAGATTTAAATGCATTTTCTTGTTTTCTCATGAACAAAATAAACAAGCTCTTTCAAAAATAAATCTACACATTTATAGGCTACACAGTTGCCACTTGCCTGTGCATCCAATAGAGATAGCCAACAGTTGCCCTTTCTATTTTTTCTCTTTACTTTCCCTCAACAACTTGTTTCACTTTTTATTTCATTCTCTTCCATGTTGCTCACCATTCCACCTTTATTCTCATCGCTGTGTAATTATTATATCAGTTGTCTTGTTCACTTATACCGTCATATTGTTGTCTTCCTTATACTTATACTGTAAGTCTGCCTTTACAACATTTATGTTTAGACAATTGCTCCTTAGCATTCAAAATTATGCTGCCACTACCCCTGTCCAGGAACAGACATAGAGAAGAATGCACCCTATTAAAAAAATATATATAACATTTCCTACAACCCCCAAGCCATTTGTTTCTATTCCATTTATTTCCCACCATTTCACCCTCTTTCCTAAGGTGCTTGTTCATACTCCTGCTCATGTTTTTAAGTACAAATGGTACTTTCCCTTATTTGCTAATTTGAGGAAGATTTGTGTAGGTTCACACTACCCATGGAAAAAAAGAATAAGGAAACCTTTGTTCATAGGCCCGCTAGCAATTACTTTGGCTGCTCTAGCTGATGGCTCTTCTTCTTACTAACCTACAAACAGAAAATAGTTAGAATGGAGAAGCATGATTGTGCTGAGACTAAACATTGGATTTATACACAGGATAAGTGATATAAATTCAGCTTAAAGGAGTTTTTTTGAGTTCTCAAGAATGCAAAGATAAAGGCTATAGTACAAAACAGTATCTCGGATGTAAAGGGGACAAAGCAGGCTGCAATATAGGGGAAAAGATGCAGATTACAGAGAATAAATGGTTGAACACTTTTAATAGAGACTAGAGATGAGTAGAAACTAGACATGAGTACATTTTTTCAAGTTTGATTTGGTTTTGATTTATCCAAATCAACCATGAGATTTGATTTGGGTACAAATTGATATGAATACCTGAAAATCTCTTTCCTCTCTATCCCTCTTTCTCGCTCTCTCCTGTCTTTCCCCCCTTAGAATTAACATTCACCCAATTTTTTTTCTCAAGAAATTTTGATTTTGCTGAATCTGAATAAAAAATAAAAATCTGGTCCAATTTTTCTTCCAAGGATTCGATTTGTTCAGCTCTACACCTGAGTTATGTACCACCTATATTTATTTGCAGTGACATTTTAAGAAGGATTATTCCCTTATAATCTGATGGTTTGGGGGAAGGATTGTAAAGATAGAAAAAAGGAATGCTTTGAGAACAATACCTTTCTTATCCATGGCTGGTGTCTGTTAATGCAAATGAATGGGGCTGAGTTTCACTGCAGAACACAGCCCATAGACTTTTCTTGAAATATAATTCTTTTTTCTAATCCTGAATAATTATTTTAACATTTTCAGGTAAGTCCTAAGACTTTTAGCCAGGTTTGTTTCTGCTTTTCTTTAAGGAGAAAATAAATCACCCCATTTGCTTTAGTTTAGTCATTCATACCACTCAGCTCATTGAGAGGCCTTCACCAGGCTATCATAATCTTATTATGGTGCAGTAACATGTTTCTTCTCTTTCTGATCCATATGGTTTCTGTTGTGCCATGTTAGAATGAAAACATTGCACAAAGCAAACATTTGAGCTGCCTCTTTCATGTTCATCCTTGAATAAACACAAAGCATTCAGTGAGTTTTCTTTACTAAGTACTTATTAAGGACTTCAAACTGTCTGTTCATCTTAACTATTGTCACATTTTAACATGAAATAATAAGCTTAGAGACTCGGGATTCAGGGAATCTTCACTTTTCCACATAGTAGAACCACCATGTGAAAATTAAGAAGTTCATCATCTTGGCTGACACAAATAAACTGCATGATTCAACATAAATTATAAAGTGGACACCAGTATGCTCTCCGAAGACCTCAAATTCTTAAATAGTTTCTACTGATGATGCCTGACACTGGTGTAGATATGATGTTATGACAAAGTGGAACATATATATTAGCTTAATTTGCAGTGTTATTAGAGCTGAGTTTAACTGCTTCTTCCAGGCAGCATTCAGTTATCAATATAAAGTATTTCAAGCAGTTGAAATAAATGTATACTCCAAAGTTTAAATAAGCACATATATCAACCCACATAAGATTGACAATATGTCCCACAGAGGCTTTGCAGGCAATGCCTGATGTAACACAACAGAATCTTAAAATTTGGGTAAGAACTCCAATTTCTCATCGGGCAAGTTAAAGGAAATCTGTCACCATCGACCTCCCTATTCAACTGTATGCATAGACACATAGATATGGTTCACCTGATTAAAACCCTGTTTTTCTTTTGTTGATTCAAGGCCCTTTTTCCCAAGTTATGGTACTTTTTAAATAAACAAATTAGGCATTTGAGGGCATCACTTAGCTCTTGTTGCGCCTAAGCTTCACTAATTTCTGTGGTCAGCTCCTCCCTCGCTGCTTTGATTGACAATGCCATTATGTCAAGCAGCAAAAAATGGCCAAAGAGTAGTGATGAGCGGTAGGGGCAATATTCAAATTCGTGATATTTCGCGAATATTTTGCAGAATATTCGTCATATATTTTCGAATTCGAGATTATGTTCTTGATTGCCAAAATCGGCAATGTAATATTCGCATAATGCACGCAAAATACAGGCGTGGGTCACTTATGCTAAATTTTTCAAGTTGGTATAAGTTTTCTGTGACTGGAGAAAATGTTTGGCACGGCAGAACATTAGAATAGCTTTATATGCAGATATAGTGCTCCAATATGTTTGTGCTTGCACATTTTCTGCAATATATGCTACACTATAGATCAATCTAACCTACACTGACTATCTGCCCCTAACTATCTGAAATATATATATATATATATATATATATATATATATATATATATGTTAACTGTCTAATGTAATAACACAAAGCACAGAGCACAGCAATGACACTGCTGTCTCTTTCATAACTGCAATAAACTTTAGAAAATAGCTGCTGGGGAGGTTCTTATACAGTAAGGGGTAGGCAATTTTTTTTATTGGTTGCTAGGGATGTTGTTAAGCTGTGACAAAGCTTTCTAATTGGCCCACAAGCGCTAAAAGAAAGGAGTGATGATCACCTGACGTGTACTTTGTTAAAAAAAAAAAAAATATTTATATTCGTCATTACGAATATATAGCACTATCTTCTAAATATTCGCAAATTCTCGAAGTGCCGATATTCGTGATACAAATTAGCTTTTCGAATATTCGCGCTCAACACTACCAAAGAGAAGAGTCGCTCATAGGGTGAATAAGTAAGAATGCATGGTCCTTCAAGGGGATATATTATTCTTACCTGTTTGCATTGTCCAAAAGTAGGCACAACACCTGTGAGAGTGCGGGAGCTGAGGCCGGTGCTATTTTAATTCACGATGGGAAAAGGCCAATTGACCAAAGGAGCAGGAGAACCACAGGAAGAGAACTGGTGGACTACTTGAGTCTCACTTTAGGTTGATAGCTGGCAGGCACAAATCCATGACCAATGTAGATACAAACTTTAAGATCTTTATTAAGTGTTTTAACATGTGTGAAAATAAAGGACTTACAGTGTAACTACAATTCCATTATGTGCGGACACAAACATGGAAACAGATAAAAAATCTAATAAAACACACTGATTACAATGTTTGAGTCTTCTACCAGGGGAACATCTTATGATGAAAAAACACTGATTGAACAGTTCAAGGCTACCACCATAAAAATTTGAGTGGATAAAAAATTTGGATAATGTATCTAGGAATTTTGTATACATACCCTCTCTCTCTAGTTCCACCTAATTTTCAAATTTTTTAAAAACATTTGTTTAATTAAAAATGGAACAAATTTTAAGAAATTTGCTCCTCTTTTAACGTATATCTATTAGTTGTCATCTTTTATTTATCCCAGCGTTAATTTTCTCCGTTCATCTTATTTGACCTCATATTGCAAATAAAACTGGGAAATGTATACAAATATCGTATCTGTGTGTCTTGAGATCTGAGCCATGTGCTCCCTCCTCCTCCTTACTGTTCTATGTCTGGTTATAAGACAATTGGCTGGTGCAGCAGCCTCCTTCCTCTGCTTTTCTGCAGTAGGATACAAAATGGTTAAGAATACCCCTTTGTTAAGCCTAGGCACTTGAGCCAACAATGAAACAGATCAGTAGGAGATTAGCCCAAGTGTTCTCTGCAGGATTTATATGAGATTGTTTCAAGATCTTGCAGACAATTCTGCACACTTGTTAAATAATGAAAACAACTATATTCTTGTTTACTTTTATGATTCATTTCTAGGTTTAGTGCTTTAAAAGACCCCTAAGCAGCATTCACCTAAAATTAGCATGCAGATTGTCTATAAGTGTTAAAATAAAAAGATCTCTTAGTAAATACTCTTCTTATTTTCATTGAATCATTGTTAAATCTTCCCCTATGACAAATTAGTTGAATAATATGCTAGTCTCTGAAGTCATAAAAGCTGCAAGCGAACTTGAACAGATAAATTAGGTATTCTTTATTATTATTTTACGGTCATATAAACAACTGGGATAAAAAAAGAAAAAAGTTTACTCAATATGTGATAAACAATAAGATAGAGACACATAAGAAGGTGGAGGAAATGAAGGAGAGGGTGAGAAATTTGGTGAATAGAAACATTTTATAATTCTTCCCATTCCTATGACTCCAAATTGGATCCACCATTTTCCATATCAGAAGAAAGAGAAGAAAGCACCTGCCCCAAAAAAATGGAATGACACTGTAGTGTGTCAATAAATAGGCTAGCACCATCAAACATAGTCATATGTTTCACAGTCACTTTGACATTACTAACGCTGTCTTAGGGCTGTTTAACACGAGCGGATGCCGTGCGTGACATCCGCTCCGTGAATGACAGCCAAGACCCAATGCAGACTGCAGAAGCACGGAGCATTAACATGATTGATAATGCTCCGTGCCTCTCTGTGATCTCTTTACTACGAAATCACAGTGACAACTTTATCTCATGATGCCAGTATCATGATGCCATACCCCCCAAAAGTGCGAGTATCAAGTGCCTCTCCCCCCCTCCCCCATGTGCCAGTATCAGATGCCTCTCTCCTTCCCCCCCATGTGCCAGTATCATAGTGCCAAACCCCCCCATGTGCCAGTATAAAGTGCCAACCCCCCTCCCCCCATGTGCCAGTATCAGGTGCCAACCCCCCTCCCCCCATGTGCCAGTATCAGGTGCCAACCCCCCTCCCCCCATGTGCCAGTATCAAGTGAATCCTGCTCCCCCCATGGCAGTAACAGTTGGGTATTAAAAAAAAAACCTTACCTCCATGTCAGCGATGCGATGCAGACTCTTCCTGTGTCCCGCCCATGTCCATATATGGAGTCAGTGCTTGTGTATTCTAATTTAGCCTGTATTTCGGAAAAGTTTCTGCTGGGATTTGAACCCACAACCTTCTGTATCAGAGGCAAAGCACTTAGCCACACAGCCATAAGAGCTGCCTTGCCACTGACTGAAAAAAATATGAGACTTCTACTGTTATAGCTGGCTAAGAGTACATCTATACACATGACAGCTGCCCTAACACACCCAGCACTGCTATATTTTTTATATGACAGCTGTCCCAGCACACTCAGCTCTGCTATATCTCTATATATGATGTACACTTAGCCAGCTATAACAGTAGAAGTCTCACATTTTTTCAGTGAGTGGAAAGGCAGCTCTTATGGATGTGTGGGTAAGTGCTTTGCCTCTGATACAGAAGGTTGTGGGTTAGAATCCTAGCAGAAACTTTTCTAAAATATAAAGATACAGAAGGTCGTGGGTTCGAATCCCAGATACATCCTCTCCTGAGATGACTATGCCTGGGATTTGTAAATGAGAAGTGTGCAAGTTGCCGGCCCTACTGGTATCACCCGGTGCGGCCCGCAACGCCACTGTCATACCATATTTATTCTACCATAACTGCTAAAATATTCTAAATGTCAGATTGGGCATCATTGGGTGCACCAGAGAAAAATCTAATATGCAGGGAGATATGACTATCTCCCTGCAGCTCACACTCAGACAGCACAGTGCTGCTGTCTTAGAGTGAGCTGTTCAAAAGGACATGCCCCCTATCTGGTTAGGCCACACACCCTCCTACTCCTTAGCCAACAGGGATTGAAAAAATAAAGTTAAAAATCTATTTCTGTCAGCTGCAGAGGTGGGAGAGAGGGTGACTTTCTCCCTGCAGCTCACAATCTGACAGCACAGTGCTTCTGTCTAAGAGTGAGCTGTTCTAAAGGACATCCTTGTGTCCATCCAGGCCCTGCGCCAGACGGAGGACAGGGAGTCTGAAGGGGGCGGGTTGCTGTAGATGTCACTGTTATAGTGGATAGTGTTGATATCTTTTAATGACACACACAAACATTAAATGAAATAGATTCAATATACCCGAGCTAAGCCAGGTCCTTCAGCTAGTTGTCTATATAGTGCACATCAAAATTAAGATTCTTCTTGTAAACATAGACCCTCTGGGCAAGTGGTTGATTTTAAATAGGGTTTCGTTCTGGTGGACCTTTTGGGTCCCAATAGTGTGTCAGAGACTACATGATCCTATAACACCCAGGTGGGCCAATCTGACCTTGTATATGCTATAAGGGGGTCAATAATGTTATTGAGAGTGTATTTGAATATTTTTTATATATTAATCTCTGTAATACAGAAGTGAATCTGGTTTATAAGGGTAGAGATGAAGAGTTTTAAAGAATGGGAACACAGGGAAGAGAAACTTGCAAACAATGTATGGACAGATTACCGTATAACTTGTATATTACAGTTGTGTAGTCATTCATAAAAATATATTTCTATTCACGATAGTTTAATAGCATCCTCCATGATGTATGTGTTGCGAGCTTCTGCATATAGTTTACATATGTCATGCATTGCTTTGGTTCTGAATGAATGACTCATCTGCCATGCCTTTCCTGCCATTGATTTTGTAGACACCTGGGAGGAGGAGTTGACAAGTTAGTAAATTGCTCAGGGAGTAAGCAAGAGCAGAGTTATGTTGAGCACTTTTTAAGTCCTCTAAGGATGTCTCTGTCAAGAGCAGCCGTCAGGTAGTAATCTCCCTATGGTAGGAAACATGTCACTGCTTGTGAGTTTTATCTTGCTTTGTGTCTTTTTTTCTCTCCTTGCCTCTTTTTTCTTTTCAGATTTAAATATAAGAGACTTATAATTTAGTGGGTCTTTGGAGAAATGTGTTTAATATTCAGGATAAGAACTAGAAGGTCTCACCAAGGACATAAAAATAATATGTAATTTTGTGAATGCCGTTTCATATTTTGTACAGTCAGAACAATAAAATCATATACATTAGATGCTCTGTTGCTGTATGTTGAAGTATGTTTTTCAGGGGTCTAAGAAGTCGGACTTGATCTATGGAAATGCCATTTAAGTGGCAAATAAAGAAGGTCAAATATCAGTAATCAGTAGCTACATCTGTACTATAGATGACTGAATCAATTCTACCAATTCAAAATCCATCACAAATTTCCTCATATGAGAGAGAGACATAAACCTCAACTGAAAAAAAAATAGGCAAATCAGTTCTCCTCCTAAATGCTCCCATATTACACATATCTAACTGAGAAGTGCAAGTCAGTTTTCCTTCCAAAAGGACAGGAAAACTTAGTGAATCAAGAGAGAATTGCCCTGATTAGCCGAGTGGACTTTCTCATTAGAAAGACCACCTATTATTCATGAGTATTGTTGTCCAAGTAATGCTGATCTTCGTTTCTGGGAAAAATTTATGCAAATTAGTGTATCTTACTTCTACTGGCATAGATAGGCTTAGTGTTCTTTTCTTTTTGGTAGATAAAATAATTTGAATATCTTTCCCAGGAACCCAATGGTATGCAACTTAGATTTACTTTATGAAAAAGCACTGACTAAGGGCAGGTTCACGTCAGCGTTAGTAATTGTGTTATACTGTTCTGTTAGGCTAATTTCACACTAGCGTTTTCGCTGAATCTGGCAGGGTTCAGCAAAGATGCCTCCATTACTAAAAGTACAACCATCTGCATCCATTATGAATGGATCCGGTTGTATTTTCTTTCACATTGCCAAGACGGATCCACCATGAACTCCATTGAAAGTCAATGGAGGACGGACCAGTTTTCTATTGTGGCAGATTGTGCCAGAGAAAACGGATCCGTCCCCATTGACTTGCATTAGGGGTCATGCCGGATTGGTCATGCGCCGCATCCCAGGATGGAAAGCAAACTATACCATGTTGCGGTTTGCTCTTCGGTATGGGAATGCAACTAAATGGAACAAAATGCATTTTGGAGCATTCCGTTCTGTTTAGTTCAGTTTTGTCCCCATTGACAATGAATGGGTATAAAACTGAAGTGTTTCTTTACAGTATTGGGCCCCTATGACCGATCTCAATACCATAAAACTAAAACACTAGTGTGAAAGTAGCCTTATAACAGGTATATATCTGTAAAGAATAAATCAAGGCAACTGGAGGTACTGTAGATTTCTTGAAAACGTTTCATTCGTTCTTCCAACGAGCTTTCTCAATTCTGAGTGATTGTACAAAAATTCTGGGAATAAATATGTAACTGAATCCACATCTGGTAATTATACCCAGCATTGGGTCAAAGGTGTTGATTCCATTATCCTAATTGGACAAGCCAATCTTGAATAGAGGTGGGGGGTTAGACATCTATTGTCTGCCACATACAATGCTGTCTTGACACCTTTTTCTGGGAAGTCTTTATCACCTACTGACTCCAATTAGGATAATGGCATCAACACCTTTGACCCAATGCTGGGTATAATTACCAGATGTGGATTCAGTTACATATTTATTCCCAGAATTTTTGTACAATCACTCAGAATTGAGAAAGCTCGTTGGAAGAACGAGTGAAACGTTTTCAAGAAATCTACAGTACGTCCAGGTGTCTTTATTTATTCTTTACAGATATATACCATGACCTGGATAAATGAGAACCTTCACAGCCTTATAACAGGGTTATAACAAAATTTTAGGAATTAATGCAAAATGGAACCCTATAAGAGGTATTCAGTTTTTATCGGTCCTAATAGATTTCTATGTGCACAAATAACGGTTCCATTTTGTATGACAGATAAAAAAGTCCTGTCGACAGAACAGTCGTTTTTTGTACCCATCGAAATCTATTAGGACGGAGGAAAATGGAATGCCTCTTCAAGGGTTCAGTTTTGCATTCCATCCTAAAATTCTATTATATTCCGTTATAAACCTTGCATAATGGAACTAGGAATGCTAATGCAAACCCACCCTAAATAGTTTTTCTTTCTTTCTTTCTTTCCTTTTTCTTCTTTCTATCTATCTATCTATCTATCTATGACATAACAGTTATACTGTTGCCTTACCATAACGTTTCTAGGTAAAATGTTAAATGAGTTTGCCAAGATCACATACTTTTCACACTATAAAGTAAACCGTTCTCTTATATTAAAATGAAATGGCTGCAGAAAGGCTTTTTTTTTTTTTTTACTGAAGGCTACAAGATTTCAATACATTTTATGAGGAAATACATCAGATTTAGTATCAATACAACAAAACATGTTTTTAACACTTCTACAAGCAGCCAGCTCAATTTACATTAACACTTTGAGCCTTGCAGCTATTTCTTTATTGTTGTGCATTATGATCCTATATCAAAATACTAGAAATGAGTTTAGCTGGCCAGGAAAAGATTTCATTCAATTACTGCTGATTACAGTCATAAATAATTTTAAAGAAAAACATGTTTGTGAAACAAAGCCAACATCTGAGATACATTCAAATATTGCATTGTATAATATTTGCTGTGGATTGCTTTAATTTGCTCATGTGATATTGTCAAATTTTTTGGCTATAAATAAACTTTTCTTTAACCCCTGAATGGCTGATGTATAGTGTTTTTATGGCACCCATTCAGGGGATTCTTATGATTTGTTGTGTCAAGAGATTGAAGCACTATATGCCATACTATGTCATTGTGAAGACTGTTGCTTTCAACCTTTGGTACCAGGGCACTTATCAGGGATCAGTAAAGTTGATCTCTGATCATTTAACCTTTCTCTATCAAGCATCTTACATGCCACAGTCACTATTGAGTGCAGAATCTAATGTGTTTGAAGAAGAAAAGGGGTTTTCTCTAGTAGCTCATCAGCAATAGTGTTGAGCGCGAATATTCGAATATCAATTTTTTTTGCGAATATCGGCACTTCGCTAATTCGCGAATATTTCGAATATAGTGCTATAAATTCGATATTTCGAATATTAATTGTTTTTTTTTTGTTATAATTTTTTCTTTCCCACTTCCCTAAAGTTGTTCTTACCTGTCCTTAGGATTCCTGGCTTCCTGGCTGCTCCAGTCAGTGCCCATTGCCGCTTCTGCCGACTTCCGTGCTCATGGAGCGTCCCCATCACCATGGGAACGTCTCCATATACTAGAATGTACTGTCGGATTTGAGAATTACCTTGAAATCGCAATTCGATTAATTCAAGTCATAATAATCGAATTGTGATTTCAACTTAACACTGCTATATTCCATATTCGTTAATTCTAGCCTAATATGGAATATAGCAGTGCTAAGTTGAAATTGCCATGCGATTACTTCGAGTTATATTAATCGCATTGCGATTTCAACTTGGACCTGGTTTACTATGGTTGGCTTGGTAGAATTAGCGAATATGACGAATGTATTTGTCATATTCCACAAAACGAAGATAACAAATGTATTCGTCATATTCCACAAAACGAAGATAACGAAGTATTCTCCATCTTCGTTTTTTAGCTACCTATTCATCAACTTCGCTAATTCTAGCAATCATATAGGAAAGTTTACTATAGAGACAGCTAAGTTTAATTCGCTATGCGATTATATTACTGCTTTTTTTATAAATAGAATATTTATAATAATTATCAGGTATTATAATTATTCTATTCATTATTTAAAAAAGCTAAGTAATATAATCGCATAGCGAATTATACTTAGCTGTCTCTATAGTCAACTTTCCTATATGATTGCTAGAATTAGCGAAGTTGATGAATAGGTAGCTAAAACGAAGATGGAGAATACTTTGTTATCTTCGTTTTGTGGAATATAACGAATACATTCGACATATTCGCTAATTCTACCAAGCCAACTATAGTAAACCAGGTCCAAGTTGAAATCGCAATGCGATTAATATAACTCAAAGTAATCGTATGGCGATTTCAACTTAGCACTGCTATATTCCATATTAGGCTAGAATTAACGAATATGGAATATAGCATTACTAAGTTGAAATCGCCATGCGATTACTTCGAGTTATATTAATCGCATTGCGATTTCAACTTGGACCTGACTTACTATGGTTGGCTTGGTAGAATTAGCGAATATGATGAATGTATTCGTTATATTCCACAAAACGAATATAACAAAGTATTATCCGTCTTCGTTTTAGCTACCTATTCATCAACTTCGCTAATTCTAGCAATCATATAGGAAAGTTTACTATAGAGACAGCTAAGTTTAATTCGCTATGCGATTATATTACTTAGCTTTTTTTTTATAAATAGAATAATTATAATACCTGATAATTATTATAAATATTCTATTTATTTTAAAAAAAAGCAAAGTAATATAATCGCATAGCGAATTAAACTTAGCTGTCTCTATAGTAAACTATCTTATATGATTGCTAGAATTAGCGAAGTTGATGAATAGGTAGCTAAAATGAAGATGGAGAATACTTTGTTATCTTCGTTTTGTGGAATATGACGAATACATTCGTCATATTCGCTAATTCTACCAAGCCAACCATAGTAAACCAGGTCCAAGTTGAAATCGCAATTCGATTATTATAACTTGAATTAATAAAATTTCGATTTCAGCTTAGCACTGCTATATTCCATATTAGGCTAGAATAAGCGAATATGGAATATAGCAGTGCTAAGTTGAAATCTAAATTCGATTATTATAACTTGAATTAATCGCATTGCTATTTCAATAGGAGAGTAGCCTTTAAGTTAAAATCGCATATAATCTATCGAATATTCGCAAATTTCATTGAAATCGAATATGGCACCTGCCGCTCATCACTAATCAGCAATCTGCTATTCAGTCGTGGCAGCAGTGGGTTAAAGGGGTCACACAGTGGGTAAATATGGGTGACCTATCCTCAGGATAGGTCATCATCATATTGGCAGTGGTTCCATATCTGTCACCCCTGCTGTTTGAAGAATTAATGCATTGCTTCCACTTCCAAATTACCTGCACAATGTTTTTCACGTCTTGCTTTCAGAGGAGGAGCAGTCTAATTAGAACTTTAACAAAGCATCCAGGGGCCTTAGAAGGACCTCTAGGTCTCCCATGAGCGCCTATTAGGGCATGTCATTGGCATGGCCTAATAGATTGATATTGTTTCACAGTTCACCAAAAGAATATGCATATTTGGTGCCACTGTAAATATAATGACCTGTACAATAAAATGATCTTGCTGTTTTTACCACTTTATGGATAAATAAATTATAACCACCTAAAAGTTTAATCCTTATTGGGGCTTTCTTGGAAGAAATATTTTATAAGTTATGGATCTTAAAAGATGGTACTGTTATCAAAAAAAATAAAAAATAAAATTTTTGCATAAAACATGATTTTATTGTACATTTGTATGACAAAAATATCACTGCATGTGATATAACTTTTATACCAACCCATAAAGCTAAGTTAATTTGCTGTTTTTACCACAAAATGTTTTTACTGTGCACAGTGGTATAAGTGCGATTACAACTATTGCTGGGATAGCTTTTTTTCTGCCTCATTCTCCTCAAAATATTAATAAAAACAAATTAATAAAGTATCCATTAAATAAAATCCCCAAAATTCAATTATAAAAAAACTTTACCTATAGAAATAGAAAAATTAAAAATAAGTAGTCTATTGAACACCTACAGCATTCACCTTTAAAATCTCACCCAACCTCAAGCACCTCCACAGTTTTATATACCTCTCATTCTTTATTGTATTATTTTTCCACTTTGTAGACTTTAACTAGTATTTCAACCTAAGTCAGGTTGTACCTTAACAGGGCGTCAAAACAGTAATTCTGCAGTAGATTTTTCTTAGAAAGAGACCTTTTTTACAGATTGTTTTGACTTCGGAAAATACAGCAAGTCAACAAGTGAAGTAAGGTATCACTGATAATAGAATTATTACTTGTTTTTTTGTACTACTTTACTGCAGCTACCTGACTTATTGAAGTGGCTTTTACCTTAGTTTAGGGACAGTTCATAAATATACATACTCTCAAATAAAAAGCCTTTAGGATGAATAAATATTTTTTTCCCAATAATTGCATCTTCCCCATTTTACGATGCACTTGACAGTGGCTGACTCTCTGCTCAGAATTTGATAGCAGCAACTAGTCTCTGTAATAAACAACTTATTCTTTCATTTTAGATCCTTAGACACAGGAGAGGAAAAGTCATCAGAAGTGCTGACATTGTCTGAGCTACAAAAATTAAATTTGCTTCCAAGCCAGCATTTTTAATAATACATACATTTTCAGCTTAAATAATTTATTTTCTTGGAATGTATTTTGTATCAGTCTCTTCATTGTCTTGTATTCAGATAATGTCTATGTTTTATTTAATAATTCATATTATATATGAGGAATGTATATGAAATGTATGTAAGGAAACAAATGTTCACAAATTAAACCCTATTTAGTACAATTTAAATCCAATTGACTCACTGTACTGCTGGTCAAATTTTTATATAAATCTTCAAGTTGACTTTTTGAACCAAAATTATAACTTTGCAAAATGTGGGAACATTTTTAATAATATGATATGATGCAACAGTAGGAAAATTATTGCAGATAGTGGCAACGTTGTCAAAATGGCCAAAGTGCTGTACTATATTTGTCAGAACTAACTCAGCATGCAAAGCATTTTTTTTTTCTTATGCCAATTTATGACTATAGCAATGTGCATGTATTTCTCAATATCACCAAAAACTCTAATGGATTGTTTGGCTGTCCTAGCCATATATCTTTTATATCAAACATATTCTAAACCATTTAGGTTTTATACTTGCCAACTAAAGATTAGGAAATCTTCTCTGTCAAAATTATTCAAAATCAACTATAAAGAAATTCTACTGTTAACAAATCATTATTTCTTGAAATATTCAGGTTGAATTTTAGTTTTAAAGAATCATTTGGCTCATCTCTATTGCCAACAGTCCTAATTTTGGTGGAACAACAATCTAGAAAACAGGACCACTTATCATAATAGTAGGTGCACAATTAGGATATGAATATGACATCTCTATTCTCTTGATATGCCTACATAAAGAGGACCACAGAAGAGCAATGCACTTATCATTATCATATCTGATGATCTAATTTCCTTGGTTTTCATGATGTTGTTTGAACACTAATGTTCTCTAACAAACCTCTGAGGCCTTCACAGAACAGCTATAGTTATATTGACAATAAATTACACATAGATGGACACTATTTGCCAATTATGTGACTTTTAAAGGAAATTGGTCACACTGGATTTAATATAGGATTATCAGAGTATAATGCCAATATTCCTTTATAATATTATATTTAAGAGGAATTCAATAAATCATATTTCCTGGGCACGAATTTGGTGAGAATGGCGCCAAATATTTTTAATTGTTATACCAGGAGGCTACAAAATGTAGGAGAATGATGAAAATACTAAATGGACAAGTATATCATACTGTCAGGCGCGTAGCTACATGTGAAGCTGCTGCTTTGGGGCACAAACTCAGTTTTTGGGGCAAAAACCTCACCTAAGAGGAGGACTAAAATATTTTTATTTTCAGGCCCTTCTCAACCGTATTATTAAATTACATTATATACAGTGACACTATAAGAAACAGATGGAGCTGCTGTCTGGCTTTGCCTCAGAGTGCAATAATGACTAGCCTTAGGAGTGGGGGTTGATCAGGAGTCGGGAGTTGTGAATATGTTGCTGGGGAAGGGGAGCCCATTAAAAAAATTTGCTGTGGGGCCGGCTCATTTCTAGTTACACAACTGCATATTGTAAAATTCATTTGCAAGCACAACTCCTAAATAAGGGACACGGATGTGTGAATGCACCCTTATCCTATATTCTCAATAAACTTTGGAGATAACAGCTTTGTAATGATTGTAACTTCCAACTGCTCTTATAGGTGGCAGTGGATATAAAATAAATAAAGTTTTGCACTCAATAAGATCAAAGTGTTGGATATTATCCAACTATCCAACTATTCCCTGTTAGGGCTTATATGATTAGGGCTGTACAGAGGCACAGCCATAACCATAAGTCTTGTGGTTTCATTTTTTCGACTAACAAGAGAGGAAGAGCTAAAAGGATGTTTTTAATTTTTTGTGCATTTTCTCTGTATAGTGTTCCTTTACCACCTACTGTAGCTATGTGTGTCTAAAATATATCAGTATAAAATTTGTCAGGATTTATTGAATTATATATAAATTGATAGCAGGTTATAAGATTGAAAGTCTTTATACTGGTTAAACTTTTGCCTCTGATATAGATCACAGCCTCCATTTTTATTTATTTTTTGTGCTCCGTGACTGTGGTTCTCCAATAGGTTTTACAGCAGCCACTTCTTACAGATTGGTTATAAAATGTATTATAGCCATGTGAATTGTCCATTTATTTATGAATCAATCCCGGAGAAGTTATAGTGAAGCATGTTCTTGAATTTATTGTTCGAAATTGTGGCATAAAAAATATGTGATTAAGTATTCGGTACCATAACACACATAGAGGAATGACCCAGGGATCATGACATCTTGACACTAGTAACATTGAACTAGAGTGATAGAGTAGCAGAATATCAGGAGGATACAAGATTAAATATCACCAGCCAAGGACATGTAATTCCAATCTGCTTGTGACCTGTAGAACCACTGTCAGGTAGCTACCATTATATATTTTTAGACTCTGCTTTGTTGTTGAGCTCACAATAAGCAGCAAATAAAAAGTTAATGGTAAAAAATGAATATATAATTTAGTTTTTTTTTCCGTTCATTAGTTTAGATGCTATTATTAAAAAGATAACATACTTATGATAAACCTAGTTAGGAAAGGTTAACACAATTGTCAATATTGGCCAAATAGTTTTCAGACATAATTATCCACTGATCTGTGTTACAGCGATGAACCGCAGTGTTGCTTCACTCACCGTTTCAGGGTTTCTGTATTGGGGCAGTGGGACCCACCTTTTGCTCTCTTCTTCCCTCTGGGGTTGCTTTGTCCCTCCACACAGGCTGTAGTCTATTTGTAAGAGAGTTCACTCTTCCTGCGCCTGTATGGTTCACATGCACTCCCTCTGGCACTTAGAAATTTGTCACCAAAAATTGTATGCCATTTAAAACCAGATAGTACACATTGAATCTAATAATCTGTTTTTATTTTATGATTGCAGATTTATTTATCCTAAACAAAGTAATCATGCTCATAACAATAATTATGAAGATAGCCTTGTCTCCAATTTAATCTCAAGTTTAATGTAAAACTAGACAAGCCCCATACTTCCCATGGAATCAGAGATGTACCCTTTCATTGCTCCAATTGTTTTGTTAGATTTATATTCATCTGGCAGCTCAATGGGTATGTCCTTTCTCAGGGTGTGTGTCCGTTTCTGCTGCAGCTCCCTTCCTATCAGATGTCAGGGAGCATGTCTATTCTCAAAGAGTGTGACCTTTTTTTTTCTTTTATATTTTATTTATAGAGGTCTTTATTTTGACGCACCACAGGTAGGGCGGGGAGGGGAGGGAGGGAATTGGGGTTGGGGAGAAATTGTATCCTTTTTTTTTTCTATTTTTAATGTTTTGATATATTAATTAATTAATAAAGATAATTAAAATTAAAAAAAAAAGAGTGTGTCCTTTAAGCTGCAGATCTCTTCCCGTAACTGTCACAGTTTCTAAGGCTGGGTTCACACCTGAGCGTTTTACAGCGCGTTCCTACGCGCTGTAAAACGCTCAACAAGCAAGAACCAATGATTCTCTATGGGCATGGTTCTCACCGGAGCGTTTTACAGTGCGTACGAACGCGCTGTAAAACGCCCTACGCCCCAAGAAGTACAGGAGCTTCTTTGGGGCGTATTGTCGTGCGTTCCCACCCATAGACTTCCGGGAACGCACGACAGTGGGCGTTTGCTTGTTTACGGAGCCGCGTATGTAAACGCCCGATAAAATGGCGCATACAGATCGCATACAGAATACGCTCAGGTGTGAACCCAGCGTAACAGTAGATATGGCTGGTGGTGCTAAGCAGGCGTATCCATGTTAAGGAGACGGACATAATGAAGACAATAAACAGCAGGTGGCTCTATAAACATATATTTTATTGAATCCCTCAGTGTCCAAAAGACACAAATAGAGATAACATATACTAAAACTAATGTATAAAGCTTATAGGAATATAAGCAGTTATAGTATGACATCTCTTAGATGAGGCTTTCTTCTCTGTTTTACAATATATAACTAAGAAATCTCTGGAAAGTTGTGGCATATTATAGATATCCAATGCAACATAATATTTGGTCTAAAAAAATACAAGTATATAAGACAAAAAGTGCTTAAGGCATAACAATAAGTTAGTATATAGGCATTGTCTATGTTACTGTAGAGTAAAATGTGCATTCTACAGGGTAGTCATGTTGGTGAACATAATATTGTATATGTGAAGATTTAATTGAATAAAAAATCCCTAAATTGTATAGTCTCACCATTGCTTTTGTCTAGTGTGAATATCTTTTTTTTTTGCTCCATTAGCATGGGGCTCAAAAACGGTTGAGATGTCCATAGACTCCCAGCACTAGGTTCCTGTAGACAATGACCAGGGTCCCTAGGAAAGTTTTGATAAGACATAGGAGCACTGCTTTGTAGAGTGGGTTGGAAACCTACTTGATTTATGGCAGGGTTTTATATAATAGTGAGGTGAGGTAGATCACAGTTGAGTTGCCACCTATAAAGAGCTCCAAATAACACGGTACAGTTGAAAAAAGAAATGTATCCATCAAGTTCAACCAAGTGATGGGAGAAGACGTGGATGATGGAAAGGGGTGTGGGAAATCAAAATTCTATATATTTCTATAAGTCCTTTTGCGACTCTACAAAGCCTAGCTTTCTTCATTGCTGTTGAGAAAACAAATGTCAAAAATACAATAGTTAATTATAATAGAATAGAGTCTTGTTACCGGTAAGACCAGACATGCCACGCTGCCACCACTGGAGCCAATGCTATAAAATCTTTAAAATAGGTGCATCTATGTTTCTATATAAAATCCTTAGCAGAAAATTTGAATATATGTGTTATTGCAAATGAATTCATGTGAATACATTTTTTTTTCTAATATGCTCATATTCAAAGTTTTAAAAATGCAAGGCTGAATGTCACAGCAAATCTCTTGGATCTTTGTACTGTAATCCTAAAGACTTTATATTTCAGCCAAACGTAACACCCTGCTGGTTTTCATGAGCTGATTTATATAAGGCAAACTCATTTCCTTACAGCCTGCAGTCATTAGGTTCCTTACATAAATGACAATTTTTACTATATAGGTGCCAGTTGTTTCACGGGATATTAGTTTCATCCAAGTTAAGCTCATGGAGACCTACTTTGAGCTGAGACATCAACACATTAAATCAATCCATCTACAGAAGAGCTATGTCAAAATAGCTGTCTTCACGCATTTTGCATTGTTATTCTTCACTGAGCTTATGCTCAGGGGTCAGATTAGAGATCATTCAACCAGAGCCTTAGCAGAGATGATAGCCAGCCGCGGGACACATTTTTAAGTTGAGATCTGCAGAACAGCCACTTGGAGTTCATTTGACGTTTTACAAAATGTTACAGCTTTCCCATTGTTAAACCAGGGGACACAGAAATGGGTTGATAGTGATAAGTTTCACCATTCTTGTTTTATGTACAGATGAAGCAAATTTTAACTTGACACTTAGGCGGGAATTTATCATTAGAGGGAAATTTGAAGTCTGTCTTGATTGAGTCTGTGTTGGAGTACTTTGTGCTTCATCGAATGTCTAATTTTACTTGATAAATGTGTCTTATCCTTAGATAAGACAAATTTGTCTACTCCAGTTTTCCTACTCCACCCTCCTCCTGGAGTGAGATTGTGACTTTTTTGTGACTTTTGTGAAATTTCTCATTCAATAAACTGCCTAAATTCATGTTTTGCCCCCTTTTCTTGGCTTACCCGCGTACATGGCTAAAGGCACACCACTAGCCAACTTAGGGTCAACTGTATCTAGTTCTCTCACCTTCGTCCAGTGCTCCTCCTGGAGCCTTGACCACAAGTACAGCAGGCTGGATTCCAGTCTGCATTTGTGGGAGGGGCATAGAGTATTTACCTGCCGCATGGTCTCTCCAGGCTGTCGGCATCTCGTGGTGCCCCACCCTACCCTCCCTCATTTACAGTCTCACTTCAAGCTCATACTTCTTAGGGTTTTCCCCCTTTTCTTGGCTTACCCGCGTACATGGCTAAAGGCACACCACTAGCCAACTTAGGGTCAACTGTATCTAGTTCTCTCACCTTCGTCCAGTGCTCCTCCCGGAGCCTTGACCACAAATGTGTCTTATCCTTAGATAAGACAATTTGTCTACTCCAGTTTTCCTACTCCACCCCCCTCCTCCTGGAGTGAGATTGTGACTTTTGTGTGACCTTTTAAACAAGTCTCAATGATAAATATGGAGTGAAGCTCATTAACATAGCTAACCACACCCACTTTTCCACCCATATTACAAAACTGGAGTGAGTGGCGCAAAACTACAAAAGTTGCAACATTTTGCGCAAGCGAGTGTGAAAAAGTCACCAAATTTTGTGCAATCGCTTAAATTTTGTGCAAGTGAGTGCAAAAAGTCACAAAAGCCCTATTTTTACGACTTTTAGATATCAGAATTCTGGAGTGAAGGTATGATAAATAATGGCCTTAATATGTTAAAAGCACAGATGCAGCAAACTTTAAACTGAAACCTTAACAGACCAATTGCTATTGAAAGAGAACTTAAATTTCCCTGCAACTGTGCATTTAAAGTGTAAATGTTAGATTAGCTAAGTTGCAACTGCCATCAGTCCTAAGCGTTTTATTGAGCACTTAAGACACCTGTACATAAAAAGTTGATAGGCAGAGTGATGGCTAGGTCACGTATACATAGTCAATAGAGATATGCAAATATTTCCAAAGTTTGATTCGGCTGATTCACCGAATCGTACAAAAAAATTTGCTTTGTGACAAATTACTTTGTCAATAAAGCGTATTTTTTTGTAAGTAGTGGGTGCAATGACAGGGAGCTGTGATTGCGCTGCCCGCCATCATTGTACCCCTTAGATGCTGCGTTTATACATAATTGCGGCATCTGAGTGTAAAAACAGTGTGAAATTAACATTAAAAAAATTTAATCAAACTTACATCGTTCATTCGCTCACGATGGGCCGGCCGCCACCATCTTGCTTGAAAATCTGGTGCAAAATCTCCCGCGGTGCTAGATTACGTCTTCACACCAGCCAATGTGGTGAAGTCATACATCACCACGCACAGGATCACCACGCATCACGCATCACCGCGCACAGGCTGAGATCTTCAATCAAGATGGTAGCTGGCGGCCCATCGCGAGCAAATTGAGGAGGTAAGAATTTTTTGGGGGTATTTAATCCTATTTCAGGTTAAATCGATTCGCTTACACAAAGCAGGAGGAGTCAAATTCATCCTGAAATTCGAATCGAATTCCACTTCGTGGGATTCGATTCACTCATCTCTAATAGTCAGGGAATGGGATACTGGCGTGAGGCAGGCTGAAAGCCTCTGTATGTTACACATAAAAGTCTTCAGAGCTTAGCAAAATGCATTATACAGAAGACAGACTTTCCTTAGCAACGCTATTAGAGATTTACTAAGCATACTCTTTATACTCTATTTTCTAGTACAAATAAACATTTTCCTAATAAAGTATATTACAAATATGATTATTATTCCTGTCCTTACACAATATTAAAAAATAAACTGAATTGACAGATACACTTTAGCACATTCTTACATTAACATTAACTACTTCTGTATATAAAGTACAAAATGGCCATCTCATCTATGTGAAATATCGTTAGTATCCCATATGGACATAATACAGAAAATAAATAAACATGATCATGAACTTTTGACAAAGGACCTTTATTGAGTCAAGAATGTTGGCCCTTTTAATATTGCTTTTTCTCCTTCTGCCATTTAATCTACCCCTTTCTTTATGTCCGGTATTAGCCATGGCACTAAAAACACTGGCTCATGCCCTGATAGACTAGTCTTAGCAATTTATATTATGTATTATGTGGTCACCCATTTAAATGCTTCATTTTTAGGAAATATGAGAAATAGCATGTAGATTCATTATTAGGACTCTTTCAAGGACTTGATATGTTTTAATTATCATATGTCATTGGTGTGTTTCATACTTTATTTCCTAAGGAATGCATGGGTAGTGGGGACTAATAGAAGGGTATTTTCAGGTCATACAGGGTGGTGATAATTTAAAGGGGTAAAACTAGGTGACAGATTCTCCGTAATTTATCCAACATCTGCCTTCTTAAATTGTCAACCTTATTAGAAACACTGGATGGGATCTTATAACATTTTTCATAATGTATTTTGGTCCATTCATTGTTGCTATTATTTAGTAGACTAATCATTGTTTTGACATGCTACTTTAGTCACCTATTAAAGTCAGACCACACCATGGTGAGTCACCGTGAAATTGTGTGTGAGCATCAACAATGTACAGTGTTCTTGCAGTAATGTTGCCTTTTATTAAAGGCTTTGTAGAGGAGCAGAACAATGAAAATAATGGAAGAGTCGTATTCGGCACATAGCTAAAGCCAAGCAGAGCCAAATAGATTTTTTTTTTTACAATAATGGGGTCCATTCGGTTTCTATTTGATTATGTGCTTCTTTAGTGGAAAAAAATCCTCAAACTGATCCTCCAACACAGATGTGAATATGCTTTAACCCAATAATGCCCAATGGCATATAATGCATATAGTTTTTGCTTGCACAGGGAAAACAGCTGTCTTTGTGGGAATATCTCAATGATTAGTAGCCACACTTTGGCAGTAATGGCTGGGATCAGAGAAAACTCTGATCCTGACAGTTAAACCATGATAGACCACAACCATTTTGCATACATCTATTAGGGAATACCTAACATAAATACTGAGAAGGGGAGTTATTATTCCTAAGACTGTCAATATTTCCCAGTCAGCCATGCCATTGCAAAACTGGAAAATGCCAACAATCTCTGGTATAATAACCCCTTCATTAGGGAATTAGGTATGTCCTAAAAAAAAATTAAATTTTTTTAAAAAAAATAATGAAATAATGTAAGTGATCATAAAATAAGTCAGAAGTCACAAAATACAATAAACACTATTACATATGCATATTAGGTATCCACACATTCAATGACCTGCACAGTAAAGTTATGCCATCAATACATTGTACCAGTGAACAAAAAATAAATAAATGAAACAATAGCATTGCTATTTTATGCATTACACCATTAAAAATAATATAAATGAAATTTTACCATCTACTGTATTTACCCAAAAATGATTTTATAAAAATATATTTTTCTTTAAAAAAAAGCAATAAGCCTCAAATCAGATGTGTAGCCTTAAAAATTTAAAGTATAGTCAAAAGAATGCAAAAACAAATAGATTTATTTTTTAAGATCAAAATGTTCTCTTTTTAAGAGATCTGCAGAACTATTTTATTTTTTTTTAAATCTATATTTACTAAAAGTATGTTCGCACAATGCAAGTGTCTGTGCATCAGCTAGTCACGTGCATACAATCTGTGTGAAATGTGCAACAAATAAGATATTTACAGTATAGAAAACGTGTGAATATATCCAAATTCCTTTTCCTGCTCACTTCCTAAGTTATATCCATCACAGTCCTAGTTGATTTACCGAGCAGACAGAGTAATAAAGATTGATGCTCTTATTGGGAGGTCTGCAAAGAAGGCAACTCTTGACACTGCAAAAAGTCCACACAGTAAATCACAGTTAATACAATATTGCAATAAAGTTCTAGACACAGTTTGTACATAAGAGCACACCTTTGTAAAAAGGCACTATTTATATCATGTTTATATAGTTTCCCTTTACTAATATTAAAGGATAACTGTCACACTTAGACCCTAATTTAAATTTCCATATCTGTAGTTACTAATAACATGATATTCCAGAATCAGTTACTATTAGACTGACTTACCCCATATTTAATAAGATTCATCCCTTAGCAACCAGTCTGCATAAAACTGCAACTTCACTATTCACTTAAGATGGCTGCCACTGCCCTCACCCTGAGGCTAATCCCGCCTGCCCTCACTAGCCAGTAACAATAGCCCCCCAAAAGTGTCAGTAACCAGAGCCCTCTCCCCTAAAGGGTTAATCTCCTGCAGCACAAAGGGGTCCTCTTACAACATGTTGCTTTCATTTATACACTGAGAAGATGGCAGATCTCCCTTCCCTGCTCTGCACTGCTTCAACTCTGCATTCTCCAGCTCTGCTGAGTGAGGGAGCGTCTGCCAAGTGCAGGGACAGGGAGAAGTGCACACAGCCCAGGCACTGTTATCAGCTGCTGGGGAGGACCTGGCTTTAATCATTTACTTACAGTCCCTGGCTGGCAGTAATGTGACCTTGCAGGCTGCGTGCTTCTGCATCCTTCGTCCTTCAACACATAGACGGACCTGCATAGCAACCTGATTTTAAGCAGAGGTAAAAGTAGGCAGTACAGGGAACAAAACTGTCGAATTAAGGGGTAATTGAAGACACAGTGAAAAGTTGAAATAGGGCCACCAAGGTGATATTAATCACCACAATCCAATACTCCCCCCAAAAAATATATGACAGGTATACTTTAAAGTTTTTTAAATATTTAAAATGTATCTAGCCTTTTAATGGTTTATTTTCATTTCAGATTTTTGAATATATATATACACTGGACCCACCTCTGGTAGGTGTAGCATAACTTGCTTTGATGTTTTCATAGTCCAAATCAACTCTGGCTGCCTTATCTGGATGTTACAGAAAATGGTTGTGAAACTACTGTGCTAACCAATAGATTTGGCTTTAGGCTATCTCTTGATTTAAACACTCTATGTGCCTGGCTGCTGATTTATGGGGGCCAGAGACACTGGTGGGTGGCATTGAGTGAACAGGAAAAACTCATAGTCAATAACAGGCCAAGGTCAGGTACGGCAAAGTTTGTGCAAGTCCATGAAACATCCACTACAATATGACTTGGAGCCGAAATGTCTTTCTTAAAAATTACAAATAATACAATTTTCTGTACTATGTGAACAATTTGACCATATTCGGGAGCAAGACACTGCTTCCCAATAATCTTGAAGCGCAGTACAGTGTGTAGTCTTGGAATCTCTACACACGTCTGGCTCCCTTCCGATTTCAATGCTCCCATACACTCCATGTAGTATCTATGCTAGAGAACATCAGTAATTCTATGCTATTTTGTTTTTAAATCCATGAAAAAAGGTTAGGACAGGTGGCACTGGGCTAGTACGGTGAACAGGTATGGGTCAGGTCAGATGGCAGAGAGTTAGATCCCGGAGATCAGGTAAAATTTGGTACACATTCAGACAGATGGTTATAGCTCTTTTATAGGCTCTAGCAAGCTAGAGCTACCTAGCAAGATCTATAGAGACATATTGCTGAGTTCATGCTGGAGAGAAACAACAAAGCTTATATAGCCCAGGCTGATGAGGAATTAGAATCAGTCTAGCATCAGCCCACAGAGCAATAAAAGGTTAACCCTTGCAGTATTGTAGCTGAAGAGACATACAATGAACAATAGCCCTAATTCACCTACAGGAAACTAGCGCCGTTGTGCATGGGACAGCAGTGCCTAAGAGCCACCATTGTTGCACCCTGCCCGACAGGGTAAGGAGGGCTGTTTCCTGAGATCGGCATGGGTTTCAGAAGTGGTATTTATATCTATCTGACAGTTATGGCATATCCTTTAGACATGTAATAAAAGTCTGAGATGGGCACATCTCTTTAAAATTTAGAGCTGTTTCTGTAATACTTATATTGAAATAAATTATTAACCCAAACGGGTTTTGCATTTTACTTTCAGAAAGAAAGACATTTAGAAATGTTAAAATAAAAAAGCAGGAGACAGCAGCAAAGAGTTTGAAAACTGGTATTTATTGGGTGACTGAGTGACCAGAAGAATTAGCTTTATACGTAACTTCAGCTTGCTGGACTTTATTTGAAGCTCATTGTCTGCTATTAGATCAGGAAGAGAAGCTCAGCAGCACAAACTGCAGCTCTAACAAGTGAGATACTGTGTAGACAAAAATTGCACATTTACTGTATAAGTGCATAAAAATTGTATTTGCTTGGTTAACAGTGTACTTTAAAGGGGTTATTCTGTGATTAATGTAAAAAATGAAAGCATTATTCTTTCTTGGGGGGTCTGTCTTTTCCTAGCGGGGCGTCTTTTCTGATGCAGCTCTTCCCCTGCAACTGTGCAAGCCTCTAACATTAGATGGGGCTTGTGGCAGATGAAGGATGAAACTGAGCTCAGTAAGTGGACGTGCACATTAATATACAGACTGCACCCCAGGGGATGCCATTATAATGAAGTAAAGAGAATATTTTAGAACTGGAGCAGTTTTGAAACAGAAAGTAAATTTCAAAAGTATGATTAACTGCTAATTCAAAAATCTATGGCTTAATTTTGTATGGGTTGACTTAAATTTCAAAAAGTAACAACTAATATAATTAGTGGTGGGTGAAGTATTGATAAATTTGATTCGGCAGCTTCACTGATTTTCACAAATAATTTGCTTAGCGACTAATTACTTTATTGTCATAAAGTGCATTTTATTGTGAGTAGTGGGTACAGCGATTGCACCGTCCACATCATTGTATCCTTCAGATGTTGAGATCATAGCTGATCAAGGCATCTGACAGTAATAATACAGAGTATTTATATTTTTTTTTATGATTAAATCATACTTACCTCATCGATTTGATCGCAAATAGCTGGTCGCTGCAATCTTGATGAAAGATCTAGCACCAAATCTCGCTCGGCCCATGAATATGTAATCACGTCGGCTCTTCATGCTCAAACAGAGGAGGTAAGTATGATTTTCTAAAAAAAAATAATTGCCGCCGTTCCAGGAAAATCGATTCAGGGAAATTCGGATTGAATTCCCCTTCATGGAGTTCGATTCATTCAACCCTAAATTTAATGAACTTAGGTTTAGAGGAAGTTCTTCAACTTGTAGTTCAACATGTTGTCAATTCATGCATCTTATCACTTCAAAAATTAGTTTTGGCATGCTTCATGCAAGCGTTTCCATGAGGTGAGTGGGAATATTTCTTCAAGTGGTGAAGACAGCCACACAAAGGCCATCTACTGTCTGGAACTGTTGACCATTTTTGTAAACTTCCCTTGCCACCCATCCACAAAGGTCCTCAATTGGATTTAGATCAGTGGAACACGCAGGATAGGCCAAAAGAGTGATGTTATTCTTCGGAAGAAGTCCCTTGTCCTGTGGGCATTGTGTACTGTAGCGTTGTCCTGTTGAAAAACCCAGTCGTTACCACACAGACGAGGGCTCTCAGTCATGAGGAATGCTCTCTGCAACATCTGGACATAGTCAGCGGCTTGTCATGCCAGTAACGTTGGAAACCTTCAGGACCATCAAGGTTAAATTTTTTCTCATCAGAGAATAAAACTTTCTTCCACCTTTGAATGTCCCATATTTGGTGCTCTCTTGCAAAGTCTAAACGAGCAGTTCTGTGGCGTTCAAGGAGACGAGGTCTTTGAAGAAGTTTTTTGTTTTTGAAGCCCGTCAGTCTCAGATGCCGTCTGATGGTTATGGGGCTGCAGTCAGCACCAGTAAGGGCCTTAATTTGGGTCGAGGATCGTCCAGTGTCTTGACGGACAGCCAAATGGATCCTCCGGCTCAGTGCTGATAATACATTTTTGGATTTTCCACTTGACTTTTTTGTTCTATAACCCTCAGGATCATTTAAGAAATTCCAAATGACTGATGGCGCGCTGTGAGAGACCCTGCTTATGCAGTTCAACAACTCGACCACGTTCAAAAAGAGAGAGTTTTTTTGCCTTTGCCATCACAACGTGTGACTACCTGACAGAAAATGACAATGAATCCACATCTTTGCACAGATTTGGCCTTTTAAAAGCATGGGGTCCTATAATTTGGATCAGCTGAAAAACAGCCTGTTTCAGTTTAATTGTTATTTTTAATTAATTGAATGCTCAAAAAATGTTTTGTCTCACTCTCATTTCTTCTTGTTGCATGTTGAAGCTCTACTTGGAACCTTGTTAAGATCCAACAATGTAAAATATGATTTTTTGCCATTTTTCAAGTGGTCTTAAACTTTTGATAAGGACTGTATTACTGTATATAAATAAAATCTTAAAGGGGTTTTCCGGGATTTTAATAATGACCGATTATCAGCTGTTTGAAGAGAAGGCTGTGATCGTCTGAGCTCTGCCTTTCCTTTATTGTTTAACAGTTTGTCGTTGACATTGCAGAGTTGAGCAGGTGCTTTGCAGTTCCCTACACAGGGGTTGGCTCAAAGCATTTTTTTTTCTGGGAAAAGACATTGAATAAGCCTCATTACTTAACTAGCTGCTCCTTTATTCTGAGGATTGGTGGGGCTCCTGCAATTAGACCCCCATAAATTAGCAATGGTGTATTACTGATGATATGCACTTACTTCCTATGGAGGGACAATCCTTTTAACAATAGCCTCTAAAGGATAACATTATTGCCAATCTAATATACTAACAACAGAAATAAATCACCATATCTCTTTTGTATAATCTCTCTGCAGTTGCATAATACCACTCATTTTTCAGTCTTGTTCCGGTCTTCCACGTTTGACCTATGTTTGTATAAGTCAGCAGTGATTGCCAAGAATGAAATGTCTGGTCAGTCGAGTGCAAAATATCAGGGCATAGCCCTGCTCAAAATTCTATATTAAGAACTGCTAATGGGAAATTCTGCAGACATTGTAGAGTATAATTTTCTTTGGTATCACTTTATATTACTTTATGACACATTTGCTAAGGAATAATAACCAAGTAATGCACTTTTTAACTTTAGTTTAAACATCTTACGACATGGAGGTTAAGTTCAAACTAAATGTAAAGGAAATCTATCATTATTACACATTTAAGCATAGATCACTAGAGAGATAACGGGCAGTGATGATTAGACAATAATAGTGGATGTGCAGCGCATATAGCAGTTTACAGCATGAAGAGTAAAGAAATTAGAAAAGGTTCCTGTTATACATGTATACTTGCAACTGGCACACAAATTTCTTAGCTAAGGATCCCTTTTGAGTCTCCATTATTTAGCAGGACTCAGATGTTAAACCATGTATATTCATGGGAAAACCCTAATGCCTCATCATGTTGTTAAATTGCCAATTCCATCAAGTTGACATTGTTCCCTGGTGATCAGAATGTCATGTCTGTTTAGCTCTTAAAGGAATACTTTACACTATTTTTAGAGTTATTTTTTTTCTAATTAAACTACTGAAAAAAATACATACACACAGTGCATTCAGAAAGACTTCAACTCTTTTCACTTTTTTTTCACATTTTGGTTGTGTTTTTGTGCTAAAAAAAAAAGCTTTTACCCCATCATCCTGCTCTCAATACCCCATAATGAGAAAGCAGAATTTTTAAAATCTATGCAAAATTATTGGAAAGGAAAAATTTAAATATTGCATTAAAATAAATATTTAGACCCTTCACCTAGGACTTAGTTGAGGTACCTTTGGTAGCTATTACATCCTCCAGTCTTCTTGGGCATGATACCACAAGGTTTGCACACCTGGATACTTTGCTCTATTCAGCTTTCCCTCAAATCTGACCAGTGTCCCTGAACCAGTCACCAGGCACTTTTGTTAAGAAATGTTACTACGATTTTTCAAGTCTACCCTCATCTTGGAGTAACTCTGAGACTTTTTTGCAACTTTTCAAAAAATTTGTATTTATAAGGCCTCTTTCACACGGGCGTCCAGATGCAGGTGCGTCACGGGAAAATCGTGCGATTTTGCCTGCGAGTGTGGTGAGTTTTTTTTAAATGAGATTGCGTTGCTTTCCTCAGTTTTCTTCCGCATTTTGCACGCGAGTGAGAAAAAACAGAATTTGGGACCCAGACCCAAACCCGGACTTCTTCACTGAAGTTCGGGTTTTGGTTAGGTATTCTGTAGATTTTAATATTTTCCCTTATAACATAGTTATAAGGGAAAATAATAGCATTCTTAATACAGCATTCTTAATGCTAAGTAAATAAGGGTTGGAGGGGTTAAAAAAAATAAAAAAAAAATAAACCCACCTCATCCACTTGTTCCTTCTGCCCGGCTCGTCTTCTTTCTTCTTTTTTGATGACCTGGCAGGAAAAGGACCTTTGGTGATGTCACTGCGCTCATCACATGGTCCATCAGTAACCTCCCTTCTTGCTCATGGGCCAATGAGAAGGATGCAATGTCTTTGTCAGAGCTTAGCAACATCCCTATCAACCAATAGGAAAGTTGCCTACCCCTTACTATATAAGAGCCTCCCCAGTAGCCACTTTCTGTAGTTTTATGGAGATCTTAAGATACAGTAGTGTCATTGCTGTGCTCTGTGCTTTACTGTTTAATTACATTAGATAGATAGTTAGTTAGCTTATATATACAGTACAGACCAAAAGTTTAGACACACCTTCTCATTCAAAGAGTTTTCTTTATTTTCGTGACTATGAAAATTGTAGATTCACACTGAAGGCATCAAAACTATGAATTAACACACGTGGAATTATATACATAACAAAAAAGTGCGAAACAACTTGAAAATATGTCATATTCTAGGTTCTTCAAAGTAGCCACCTTTTGCTTTGATTACTGCTTTGCACACTCTTGGCATTCTCTTGATGAGCTTCAAGAGGTAGTCACCTGAAATGGTCTTCCAACAGTCTTGAACGAGTTCCCAGAGATGCTTAGCACTTGTTGGCCCTTTTGCCTTAACTCTGCGGTCCAGCTCACCCCAAACCATTTCGATTGGGTTCAGGTCCTGTGACTGTGAAGGCCGGTGGGAACCAGGCCAGGCTTCACGGTGGGAACCAGGCATGTAGAGTCCATCCGTTCACCTTTTCTGCGCCGCACAAAGACACGGTGGTTGGAACCAAAGATCTCAAATTTGGACTCATCAGACCAAAGCACAGATTTCCACTGGTCCAATGTCCATTCCTTGTGTGCCTTAGCCCAAACAAGTCTCTTCTGCTTGTTGCCTGTCCTTAGCAGTGGTTTCCTAGCAGATATTCTACCATGAAGGCCTGATTCACACAGTCTCCTCTTAACAGTTGTTCTAGAGATGTGTCTGCTGCTAGAACTCTGTGTGGCATTGACCTGTTCTCTAATCTGAGCTGCTGTTAACCTGTGATTTCTGAGGCTGGTGACTCGGATGAACTTATCCTCCGCAGCAGAGGTGACTCTTGGTCTTCCTTTTTCTGGGGCGGTCCGCATGTGAGCCAGTTTCTTTGTAGTGCTTGATGGTTTTTGTGACTGCACTTGGGGACACTTTTAAAGTTTTCCCAATTTTTCGGACTGACTGACCTTCATTTCTTAAAGTAATGATGGCCACTCGTTTTTCTTTACTTAGCTGCTTTTTTCTTGCCATAATACAAATTATAACAGTCTATTCAGTAGGACTATCAGCTGTGTATCCACCAGACTTTTCCACAGCGCAACTGATGGTCCCAACCCCATTTATAAGGCAAGAAATCCCACTTATTAAACCTGACAGGGCACACATGTGAAGTGAAAACCATCTCAGGTGACTACCTCTTGAAGCTCATCAAGAGAATGCCAAGAGTGTGCAAAGCAGTAATCAAAGCAAAAGGTGGCTACTTTGAAGAACCTAGAATATGACATATTTTTTAAGTTGTTTCACACTTTTTTGTTATGTATATAGTTCCACATGTGTTAATTCATAGTTTTGATGCCTTCAGTGTGAATCTACAATTTTCATAGTCATTAAAATAAAGAAAACTCTTTGAATGAGAAGGTGTGTCCAAACTTTTGGTCTGTACTGTATATTACAGATAGATAGTAGGAGATAGTCAGTGTAAGTTATATCCTGATATACTGTAGCTGATAGGTTCCAGTGCAGTGTGTTAGGCAGTTCTGCTGTCCATACATACATACTACAGACATAGTGCTGTGATGTCACAACTTCACAACAATACTTAGTGCACCAATCAGTAATATGTAGTCAGACCTGCTAAAATGTGAAGTTGCACGTATCACGCAAAAATATGTGCATCATTAATTGCGATTTGTGCAATCGCAAATATATTGAAGCACTCTATCTGCATATAAAGCTATTGTGATGTTCTTCTGTGCCAACTATTTTTTCGAGTCTTAGGAAACTTCTAGCAGCTTGAAAAATGTAGCAACAGTGACCCACGCCTGTATTGCGCGCGCATTACGCAAATATTACATTGCCAATTTTTGCAATTAAGAAAATAATCGCAAATTCTCGAATTTGCGTATATATGACGAATATTCACCCAAATATTTGCAAAATATCACAAATTCGAATATTGCCCCTGCTGCTCATCACTAATCCTGAGGAGATCTATTACAGAGATTCATAGTTCTTACAGTAAAGAAGCTTTGATGCTTCTGGAGACTGAACTTTTTCTTCTCCAGTCAGAGGCAGTGCCTCTTGTCTTTTGAGGGCATTTGACATGGAACAGTTTTTCACCATATTTTTTGTATCTCCCATTTATATACAGGTGAAACTGGAAAGTTCATTTATTTCAGTAATGCAACTGAAAAGGTGAGCTGCAGAGCATCCTTTCTATAAACTGGTGCTCTGAACTGAACTACATATTCCAGATAAGGCTGTACCAATGCTTTGTAAAGTGGTAGTATTACATCCCTGCCCCGCGAGTCCATGCCTCGTTTAATGCATGACAATATCCTGGTAGCCTTAGAAGCAGAAGAAACATTGTATGCTGTTATTAAATCTACGATCTACCCAAATCCTTCTCTATAAGTGACTCTGCCAGTGTTATATCCCCAAGACATATGAAGCACAAAATATTATTACTACCAAGATGCATAACTTGACATTTTTTTCACATTGAACCTCATTCCCAAGTTGATGCCCAGTCACTCAGACTGTTCAAGTCAGCTTGTAGTTTATGGTCATCTTCCATAGACTGCACAGTACTACATAGCTTAGTGTCATCTGCAAAAAAAGAAATGGTGCTATTAATCCCGTCCTTGATGTCATTAATAAATAAATTTAATAATAGAGGACACAGCACTGAACCTTGGGGTACACCACTTATAACCCGGGACCATACTTTCTAAGCCTATTGACCTTACTTTACCTATTACACGTCTATGAGGGACAGTATCAAAAGCCTTTGCAAAATCCAGAAACACTACATCCACAGCCGCCCCTCTGTCCAGGCTACTACTACTCACCTCCTCATAAAAACAAATCAGGTTAGTCTGACAACTTCTGTACTTGGTAAAACCATGTTGGTTATCACTTATAATATCTTCAATTACCTTATCTTCAGTGACTACCCCCATTACTATTATTTTAGTTTTTTTAGCATTTATATATTTAAATATTTTTGGGGGAATTGTTGTGCTCTCTTTTGCCACCTGCTCTTCATTTAGTATTTTTGCAAATTTGATCTACTTTTTGCAGATTTTATTAAGCCCCTTGTAAGCTTCAAAGGCTACAGCTGACCCCTCATATTTGTATTTTTTTTAAATGCCCTTTTTGCCATGTATTACCCTTTTTACAGTAGCTATAAGCCATGAGGGGTTTAATTGTAGCCGTTTATACTTGTTACCTAAAGGAATACATTTTTTTGTGTAATTACTCAATGTGGATTTAAAGCTCTTCCATTTATCCTTAGTATTATTATGTGACAATAGCTACTCTTAGTATATGCCCTTAAATGCTGCCCTAAACCAAGGGAAATTAATCTTTTTAAAGTTTTATGTTTTCGATCTGCCTGACAGAGTTTGCTTCTTATAGTTTAGGGGGAATAGAATTATATTGTGGTCACTATTTCCTAGTGTTTCTCCAACAGTAACATTTCCAACAAGCTCTGTATAATTAGAAATGAGATTCAACAGAGCATTGCCCTTGTGGGAGTTTCTACAAACTGGTCCAAAAAGTTGTCCTACAGCAAGTTGAGGAATCTTCTCCCCTTTGCGGTTGAAGTGGAGCCATGACCCCAGTTAATGTCTAGGAAGTTAAAATCTCCCATTATGACTACTGTACCAGCCTGCGCAGCCCGCTCTATTTGGTTATACAGTTAAGCATCTATCTTCTCTGTGATGTTAGGGGGTCTAAAGATTACACCAAGTATTATTTTTCAGTCTTTATTTCCCTTTGAAATTCCACCCATAAGGTTTCAACATCCTCACCAACCGCACTCATAATTGCCTCTTTCACACTTGTCTTGAGATCACTCCTCACATACAGGCACACAGCACTGCCTTTTCTATTGACCATGTTTTTCCTAAATAGTGTAAAACCCTCAGTATTAGCAGCCCAGTCATGCAAAGAGTCCAACCATATCTCAGCCACACCAACTGCATCTATGTGTTCTTCTAGAACCATAGCCTCCAGCTCCCCAGTTTTGCTAGCTAGACTTCTGGCATTTGTGAAAATACATTTTATATTACTATTACCTGTAAAGTGAATATCCGAGATTTTTTGGTTACCTTGGTTGATGTTTGTATGTAACAGGTTCTTGTTACCAGCAGCTCTATTTTTCATCAGTGTACAGTTCTGCCCAGTCCTTCTGTCTACTTTCATCACTAACGCCAGCTCTACTAAATCCCCACTGTCCCTTCCTATATCCCACTCTCTATCTACCTTATCTACTCCCTTATTAGTTTGACCCCCCACCCTCCTCCAGATCCTAGTTTAAAAGCTCCTCCAGCCATCTAACCATTTTTGCCCCTAGAGCAGTTGCACCCTCCCCATTAAGGTGCAGCCTGTCCCTACTGTAGAGCCTGTAACTGACAGAGAACTCGGCCCAGTTCTCCATTAATCTAAACCTTTCCTTCCTTCACCAGCTTTTGAGCCACTTATTTAACTCCCTTAGCTCCCATTGTCTCTCTGGTGACGATTGTGGCACTGGTAGTATTTCTTAAAACCCTACCTTGGAGGTCCTGGACTTGAGTTTCTCTTCCTAGTTTCCTAAATTCATTTTTAAGGACCTTTCATCTGCCCCTGACTTTGTCATTGGTGCCAATGTGGTTTTTGTCCAGCTGAATCCTGGCATGTTTGCCAAGTAGTTGCTGGATCTCTGCCAGATTCCATTGGGGCGATAGAGCAAGCAGGCATTGCGGTAACATCTAGCGATATCACATGCAGACAATTGCCCGAGACCAATAAAGCTAGTGTGAAACTCTGGAACAGAAAAGGCTAAAGGCATCTTTCTCAGTTGTGTTGGAGTATGAAGACAGGCTGTTCCATTGTGTGCATTCGATTTGTCCAGCTGAATCCTGGCAAGTTTAGCAGGTAGCGGCCGGATCTCCACCAGATCCCTTTGGGGCAATAGGGCTAGCAGGCATTATGGTCACATCACGCGATGCCACATGCAGACAACTGCCGGAGACCGGTAAAGCTAGTGTGAAACTACCATTAAACAACATACTAAAAAAGATTAAGCAGCCTAACAGTTTTACCTCTTACAGAGTTTGGAATTTTGAACTCTTCCAATTTCATAGAACATGTCATCAATGGTTGTTATTCTTTGTCACATTTTATTCTGTCTAGAGTTAACTTTCTCTACTTATAGAATATTTTGGCAAAAGTAAATTTCTATAAGCCTTTTGTGACTGCTGACCTATACCACCCGATGTGTGATTGTCGACCAAATATTTACTTTTAACCTATAATATTGTGAGAATAATTACTGGATCATCGCCCTGAAATGTATTATTAGGTATTTGTCACAAACAATGTATAGAACAACAATGGCATATGTCTAATGGACATAAAAGGCTGAAAACCGAATAATATCAGCTTTCTAATGGATCATAAATTGTAGCATATGGACCGAGTTAACGTTTAAGAATCAAAGGTTGTCTGCCTGAAATATTGCCAGTATTGTTCGATTCATCAATAAATACCGCATATTCCTTGAGACAAAAGCTGATGCATCAAGGCTTTAGTAGAATTATAGTAATTTAGCCAGTTGCCTGGATGATGTTACTATGTATTTATACTATTTTTAGAGAACGTCATTCAGACGTAGAGCCCCTGCTAATTGTAGCTTTAATGGAAATGGAATAAAATGACAACACAAATAAATTGCCTGCATGCATCCTGTATTTAGATCATAACCTACAGCTAACACAATCAATAAGAAGACAGAGAGATAAAAGACAAAGACATAAAGAGCGACAGGCCAAGCAATGTCTGCAAAATGTGAATTTTGCTGCTATATAAAGAGCCTATAAGTGATGGCTTAGAAGTTATAATGTGATGGTCCATGAGTGTATAGTTATGCTTTTAAAGGGTGAAAAGTTAGATTTCAAGTGATAAAATCCTGATATAAAATCTAAAAAGGCTTGTGGTATTACATTCTGTAAAATTCTCAAGGTTTGAGGTTATTCGCAATGGTAAGGGTCGGAATAATTTCTTAAAATACATTACTTTCTGATCTGCCTCTTCTAGATTAGTAGTCTCAATTCTGTGGCATTCCAGTTCTTGAGAATGTGCAACTTTCAGCATGATGTGACAGGGTTAACAGGGCCATCCTAGGCTCCGTTCAAAGGTAAAAACCACTAGTGTATTGTGCAGTATACACTGCCATGGTTTCTGCTGCGGCTTTTTACATTTCAATGTTGTAGACCATGCATGTCCAAACTGCGGCCCTCCAGCTGTTGCAAAACTACAACTCCCAGCATGCCCTAATAGCTGTAAGCTACCCAGGCATGCTGGAAGTTGTAGTTTTGCAGAAGCTGGAGGGCCGCAGTTTGGACATGCCTGTTCTAGACCCTCTCATGATTAAAACCCATTGAATGGAGCTAAGCCACAAATGGACACCAAATGTCCTCCAGCGGTGTCTGTTCAGACACCATGCCATGAAAGGAAATGCCCTTCCATGGCACAGTTGCAGCTTCAGGCCTCCGGCAGTATAAAGGGCAGCACAGCCTCCCATTTGAAAACAATGAGAAGAGAGAGGATTTTACATTGCTGCCACCAGCTTTTTTGAGCGAAATACAACGTCCTGTGAATGATGCCTTAGAATGACAGGAGTTGTAGATTTGTAAAACAAGGAGCGCTCCAGCTTGGAGATTTCTGTTCCAGATCATGAGAATGCAGGGATGTTGTAATCAATCTTTTAAAACACCCATTTTGATAAATGCCCCGGCTTTAAAATGCAATATAAAATAACTGCGTGTACACAGAAATACTGTCCTATAGGATATTAACATGACAGCAAACTTGAAAAAGTTTATACAATTATTTTTATTCTCATATGGAGTGCTTCAGTTTTAATGATATAAAATCTTTTGAAGACTTTTAGCTTAGTGACATTTAATTATATTATAAAGGAAACGAGTTTAATTGTGGGGAAACACTAAACTTTAAAAGGGTTGAAAGGTACAATAAATGTGGAGATAGAAATTGTGAAATTACTGTAAAAATGTTGAAAATGTAAGTAGCTAGACATGGGATTTGGCGCTCAGAGCTTAAAGCTCCTGGGCCCCAATGTAAAATCTAGTGTTGATCGCAAATTTTCTAGATTTTCTCATTTTTATTGCAAATATCGGCACTTTGAGTATTTGCAAAGATGTAGAATATAGTGCTATATCTTCGTAATCACGAATATTCTAGATTTTTTTTCGGGATCAGTACCTTCACTGCTTCTTGCTTGTGGGCCAATGAAAAGGCTGCAATATCTTTGTTTGAGGTTAGCAACATCCCTAGTAACCAATAGCAAAATTGCCTACCCCTTACTATATAAGAACCTCCCCAGCAGCCATTTTCTGCAGTTTTTTTTGCAGTTCTAAAAGAGAAAGCAGTGTCATTGCTGTGCTCTGTGCTTTAGTGAGTCATCTGGATCCTTTTTTAATTACATTAGATAGTTAGCTCATATATATAATACAGATAGTTGGTGGGAGATAGTCAGCGTAGGTTATATCCTGATATAGTGTAGCTGATAGGTTCCAGTGCAGGGTGTTAGGTAATGTAATAGGAATTACTGTACTGTGCATTTTCTTCAGTCTCAGGAAACTTTTAGCAGCTTGAAAAATGTAGCAAAAGTGAGTCACGCCTATATTGCGCACGCAGTACGCACATATTACATTGACATTTTTTGCAATCAAGAAAATAATGACTGGAGATCATAAATTCTAGAATTTGAAAATTTATGGCAAATATTAGGCCAAAAATTAGCAAAATATAGCAAAAACGAATATGCCTATGCTGCTTATCACTAGTAAATTCTGTAACAAGGACGCTATATGACATTTATAGTATTGATGTCTTTATATGTTAAAGGGTGGCTTAGAGGCCCCCCTAAATGAGTTGTCTAAGATAATAAAAAAAATCTTGGACAACCCCTGCAATGGCTTAAAATAAAAGACTAGCATATACTCACTCGCTTCTCCAACACCGCTCTGAGCAACACAGTTTGGGGACTCCCAATGCTCTTTGTTTTCATGGATTTAGCAAGTGACTGCTGCAGCCAATCACTGTCCTTAGCAGTCTGTAGCTGAATACATTGATCGGCTGCAGCAATGAAGTGCAAAATCCAGGTATGTCACAATGCACAGTAGTCTCTGACATGTACAGTGGTATGCCTGCATGTGCTATAGTGTATTATTTACATACACTCACCTAAAGAATTATTAGGAACACCTGTTCTATTTCTCATTAATGCGATTATCTAGTCAACCAATCACATGGCAGTTGCTTCAATGCATGTAGGGTTGTGGTCCTGGTCAAGACAATTTCCTGAACTCCAAACTGAATGTCAGAATGGGAAAGAAAGGTGGGCTACAACAGCAGAAGACCCCACCGGGTACCACTCATCTCCACTACAAATAGGAAAAAGAGGCTACAATTTGCATTAGCTCACCAAAATTGGACTGTTGAAGACTGGAAAAATGTTGCCTGGTCTGATGAGTCTCGATTTCTGTTGAGACATTCAAATGGTAGAGTCCGAATTTGGCGTAAACAGAATGAGAACATGTATCCATCATGCCTTGTTACCACTGTGCAGGCTGGTGGTGGTGTAATGGTGTGGGGGATGTTTTCTGGGCACACTTTAGGCCCCTAAGTGCCAATTGGCCATCGTTTAAATGCCACGGGCTACCTGAGCATTATCTCTGACCATGTCCATCCCTTCATGACCACCATGTACCCATCCTCTGATGGCTACTTCCAGCAGGATAATGCAACATGTCACAAAGCTCAAATCATTTCAAATTGGTTTCTTGAACATGGCTATGAGTTCACTGTATTAAAATAGCCCCCACAGTCACCAGATCTCAACCCAATAGAGCATCTTTTGGATGTGGTGGAATGGGAGCTTTGTGCCCTGGATGTGCATCCCTCAAATTTCCATCAACTGCAAGATGCTATCCTATCAATATGGGCCAACATTTCTAAAGAATGCTATCAGCACCTTGTTGAATCAATGCCACGTAGAATTAAGGCAGTTCTGAAGGCAAAAGGGGGTCCAACACCGTATTAGTATGGTGTTCCTAATAATTCTTTAGGTGAGTGTATTAGACTATGGGGCAGATCTTATAGATGGTGTAAACTTTGGGGTAATGTATGAATGGATTAGCCCTCAAAAAATAGGTGATTTAGGTTGTTTCTCTGTGAAGTAGGCATTTAAAAAAAAGTTTAAATGCCTAACTTTTTGTGTTTACTAAGGGGTGTCCAGCTGTTTATTGTATAGAGTTACATTTTTAACCAGATTTATCACTTTTAAAAAGTCTCAAAAAAAATGTACAGGGGTATTTCAGTCCCCCTGGAGTAAAAACTGACAGCATCTGCATAATAAATCAGTTTAGACTTTAAAGAGAAAAAAAAATCACAAGGTAAATTGTGCAACAAATATTACAAATGGTAAGAATCTGTGTTGTACATAAAAATGGCTTAAAAAAAAACAAAACACTGGCACTATATCTCCTTAGATAGCCTGTCTAGAAGTTCATTAAGTTTATCACAGTGGCTCAGGCTGGAAGATAAATTTGGCACAGGGCTAGACACTTTTGTCTAACGTTATCCAGTACCAATTATTGGTTGGTATTGTTTAAGACACAATTTTATACCAACTATGTAGCACAATATTTTTACAAAATGTCACATCTTAGGCAATTCTTCCTTTCCCATGAAAAACATGCACCTTCCCTTTAAGTCACAACCCTTCATTGGACCAGGAACAGATAATTTCTTATAGTTTAGATGTGCCAATCTGTGCCATATGTTAGCATACTTTGTGTGAAAATGTAGGTTCACTCACAAGCAAATAAGGGTCAAATTATGCATCAAAATATAATAGAAGAAAAAGGGAATAAAATAAGGGTTTATGGCTCATGATATAGAAGAAAAACATTATTATTACAAAGCCTTGAATGCCTGGGATGAGTCTTGATTAAATATTTAAAAACGTTGAGCTCCACTGATGGATTCTAGTACCTTGCAGAACAGATTTTTATATTCATGCCCAGATGGCAATACTTTAGAGCTGACCTTCTCTTCACAAAGGTGATCAATAGTAAATGCTATTTGTACTTCTCTAGTGAGAACAAAGCTGCTAGGGTTTCAAAATCACTTTAATGGGCTTGGTTTTTTTAAGTTAGTTAACATTTAATTACATTTTTTTTCTCCTGCACTTAACATTTTAGATATCAGAACAGTTTGCATGGCTCTGGAAACAAAGATATTGTGCCATTTTGGTACATGAAATAAATAATGAAATAATTAAAACTGATAAAACAGAAAATTCATTTTATTTTTAAATTAATCTTTATAATGGGACAGAGGGCACTGATAATGTGCCATTATAGAGGTACCACCAAAAAAAGGCCACTTCCCAGCCATGCCCCCCTGTGAAGGAGCCCAGCACCGCCTGCGTCCTCCGAATCTCCTCCCTACTCACAGTTAGATTGCCGTAATCTCGCGATGTGCTAGCTCGCGCATGCGCAGTGCCGATATAGTGTTCCTTTCCTGGCTGGCATCAGCCTCAGAGAAAGAACTGTGCATGCGCAAGCTCACGCATCCCGAGATTACAGCTATCTAACTGTGAGCAAGGAGGAGATTCGGAGGAGATTCGGAGGACACAGGCGGTGCTGGGTTCCTTCACAGGGGGGCGTGGCTGGGCTCCAAGAAGGTTAGTACAGTCCCTTATTAAATACAATAAAAGGACACAGCGCTATGGGACAGGCATATTGCGGATATACTAACGGCAATCTAGCCGTGCATGTCCGCAGCTCTATAAGCTAAAACGAGGTGACAGAATCCCTTTAAACAGAATAATTTATAAAACAAACTAATAAAACTGGCCTGGACAAAAATGATGGTACCATTAGCTTAATATTTTGTTGCACAAGCTTTTGGGGTAGTCAGTGCAATGAAGTGATATCTGTAACTCTCAATGAGACTTCTACACCTGTCTCGGGTTTGAAGGATGCCTTCTCCACACTGCATGTTTCATCTCCTTTCACAGATGTTCAATATGATTTAGATCAGGGCTCAAAGAAGGGCACTTCAGAATAGTCCATTGCTTTGCTTCTAGTCATTCTTGGATGCAATTAGCTATGTGTTTTGGGTCATTATCCTGTTGGAGGAGCTATGATCTGTGACTGAGGCAAAGGTTTCTGAAAATGGGCTGCATATTTCACTCCTGAATGACTTGATAGTCTTGAGATTTTATTGTACCCTGCACAGATACCAAACACTCTGTGTCAGATGTAGCAGAGCAACCTCAAAACATAACCGAGCCACATAAATGTTTTACAGTAGATGCAATGTTCTTTTCTTTTTATGATCCATTTTTGCATCTCTGAGTATTAGAGCTGATGTGTCTTACCAAAAAGCTCCAGTTTTGTTTCATCTGTCCAGAGGACATTCTCCCAGGAACTTTGTGGCTTGTAAATATGCATTTTGGCAAATTCCAGTCTCATGTTTTTATGATTTGCTTTCAACAGTGGTCGTCTTTCATTAAGTCCACTTCGACTGCAGCAGTGATGGATGGTGCGATCTGATGTATGTTCACCTTCAAGTTCACCTCCAATCTCTTTGGAAGTTGTTCTGGGCTTATTGGTCACCATTTATATATCCTTCTCTTTAATTTGTCATCAACTTTCCTCTTGTGGCCAAGTCCAGAGAGGTTAGCTACAGTCCTGTAGACCTTAAACTTCTGAATAATATCTGCAACTGTAGTAACAGGAACATCAAGCTTTTTGTAAATGGACTTTATATTGAACATGTTTGTCTATAATTTTCTAATCTCATGAGACTACTCTCTCTTTAGCTTCCTTTGGTTCAAGTTCAGTGTGGTACACACAATGATACCAAACAGCACAGTGTCTACTTTTCACCTTTTGAATTGTCAGACTAACTGATTTCAAGTTTCAGGACACTTATGATGTTAATTACAGGATACAACTTAGTTTAGCATACCATTATGGTCAAATTATTTTCAGTCTTTTATATGGGTTCTATAGTTTTTGTCCAGGTAAGTTTAATTATTCTGTTGAACCACAATTCAAAAGCAATATCTGATTTTCTTTAGGTGATTTTCAGTAAATTCTTGTATATTATTACTTTTGTGGGTTATTCTTTCTTTACTGAAAGCATACCAACAATTTTGTCAATGTGAATAACTGAAAACCCTTTTAATTGATTTAACTAATGATTGCTAAGAGCTCCCCCTTTAGGCTGGGTTCAAATGATTCATTGTATTGCAGAACTGTAGTTGATCAATATACAATGAAAGTAAGATACTAGTGAATAGATTTTTAGCATAACTCATCCATATACAGCTGAGACAATATACAATATCAGATTCTGAAGATGCTGCAAATATTCAGTTGCTTGGCTTATCTTATTTGTTGTGGATTTCTGACAAGTATTTCACTCATTGCAAAGAATCAAAATCTGTAGTAGAATGCCACATAAAACAAGATGATTTTGGGTGAATTTGAAGGGGCGTTTGTCACCTCCAAAATCAATTTTAAAGTAAGCATGAATCTATGTAGTGTAGGTTCTCCTAAATATAAACATACCTTTCTTTAGAAAATCTAATCTTCTAACACTGAAAAATTATTCTTTGTATGCAAATAATATTTTTGGTGCACCAAGGATAGGGATGCTCCATTTGGTGCACCTGGCTTTCCATTTATCATTACCATGTCATAAATCTCAGGCACTGTCAATCAAACAAAAAAGGAGGCCTAGGGAGCAATGCTGACTAAACAGCAGTATACCAGACAGTGTGGCACTGTCCACTGTGCACCATAAAGGTTTATTTGCATAAAAATAAAAAAAGAAGCTTTTTTTTAAGGATTTAAAGACTGGATTTTCACAAGAAAGGTATAATTATATATTATATTATTGAGGAGGTATGTGAGCTGTTAGTCAAACTTTTCAAAATCCAGCTGTTTAGTCAGTACAGTGGGAAATCCTGCTATTTTATTGGGGTTCATGCTAATTTATAACTTATTATATGGTGTGGCCAACATAGTTGGAAATGATATGAAAATATAAGTTTTCAGATGTGGGTAAAGGTGTCCATTAATATTGTGTCACTTGCCAAGTATGACTTTGATAAAAAAAATATGAGATGAGCAAATGTTTAAAAAATTTGATTTGCCGGTTTTGCTAATTTTCCAGATTTTTTTTTGGCTAGATCCGAATATATTCTCTGCAAATTACGTTTAAAAAAATCCTATTTCCTGGCTGCTGAGAGCCTTTATAATGGCGTAGAACACTGTGCCTTGTAGTAACATGCATAGGGAGTTTGCTGTGGTAGTGAAATAATGCTGTGAGTCAGTATGGCAAGCACATGACAAGCGTTGCATTTAGACTGACTGCACACTTCACTTATTTGGGCAGTCATGGTGCCAAAACTAACCAAATAACTCAAGTATGAACTCAGCCTTACAGGCCTATGTTAGCGTCAAGAAGAAGTGCACTCCTTTTAAACTGTCGCCAGCTGATTCCACATAGATGTCTACAGAACCTGTTCTATTAAACTCTTATACAAATAGAGACCCCCCGGACAGAGTGGAGAGGGTGTCAGCAGTAAGTTTGTGTTGACGTCACTGATTAATTTGCCCTTCCTCTGATCCGTCAAAACAACAACCCACAAGAAAAGGATCCTGTCTTTGGAGCATACACCTTCACTCGGTCAGCATTTGCCCAATAATCCATCAGTATCGCTAATGCCCGAAAATACAGGAGTGATTTAAAACAGAGATGACACGTGAATGGAATATTTGCATGTCTTCTGTGTTTTGTACCTACTTCTGCTTTTGGCTACCAAATCATAAGCCAATTCTGATGGGACCATGCAGGCCTTATAGCTGCTACACAGACAGGATCCGTTGTGCGTCTCATTTTTCCTTCCTTCTGACAGATCAGAAGAAAGGTCAAATAAATCATGATGTCAGCCAGGCCGAAAGGCAAAATAGTGGCCCAGTCATGAAGTAGGGAGGCTGGAAACAGCATGAGAAATACACAGAGTGGACATATGACATATTTATGAGGTGGAAGCAGCATCAGGAGACCACAGAGTGGCAAGTTGACATAGTGTGGAGATGGCAGCAGCAGTGGCAGCATCAGGATACCACAGAGTGGCAAGGTGACATAGTGTGGAAATGGCAGCAGCAGCATCAGGATACCACAAGGTGGCAAGTGACATAGCGTGGGGATGGCATCAACAGCAGGAGCATAAGATGAATAAAACAGCGTCACTCCAAAGATTCCAAAATTTCCAGGATTTATTCTTCACCGAATGCAGCAACGTTTTGAGCACACTGGTCTTTATCAAGCTCACACCATGGGCACTGCCATGAATTGGACTCTCTAGGCTTACTCAGTAAGTACTGCTGTTTTGATGTTATATTGACTTATATGTGACATAGTGTGGATATGGCAGCAGCAGGAGGATACCACAGAGTGGCAAGGTGACATAGTGTGGAGATGGCAGCAGCAGCAGCAGCAAGATGATATCACAGAGTGGCAAGGTGAAATAGTGTGGAGATGGCAGTACCAGCAGCAGCATCAGGATACCACAGAGTGGAAAGGTGACATAGTGTGGAGATGGCAGCAGCAGGAGGATACCACAGAGTGGCAAGGTGACATAGTGTGGATATGGCAGCAGCAGCATCAGGATACCACAGTGTGGCAAGGTGACATAGTGTGGAGATGGCAGCAGCAGCAGTAGGATACCACAGAGTGGCAAGGTGACATATTGTGGAGATGGCAGTAGCTGCAGCAGGATCTGGATACCACAGAGTGGCTAGGTGACATAGTGTGGAGATGGCAGCAGCAGGAGGAGACCACAGAGTGGCAAGGTGACATAGTGTGGAGATGGCAGCAGCAGGAGGATACCACAGAGGGGCAAGGTGACATAGTGTGGATATGGCAGCAGCAGCAGGAGGATATCACAGAGTGGCAAGGTGACATATTGTGGAGATGGCAGTAGCTGCAGCAGGATCAGGATAACACAGAGTGGCAAGGTGACATTATGTGGAGATGGCAGCAGTAGCAGAATCAGGATACCACAGAGTGGCAAGATTAACTAGTGTGGATTAGTGTTGGGCACGAATAATCAAATAATGAATATTAATCGTGAATATCGGCACTACGAGAATTTTGCGAATATTTAGAATATAGTGATATATATTCGTAATTTCCAATATTCTAGATTTTATTTTTCATCAGTAACCTCCCTTCTTGCTTGTGGGCCAACGAGAAGGCTGCAATGTCTTTGTCTGAGCTTAGAAACATTCCTAGCAACCAATAGGAAATTTGCTTACCCCTTACTATATAAGAACCTCGCCAGCAGCCCTTGTATGCAGTATTTTGCAGATCTGAGAGAGACAGCAGAGTTACTGTGCGCTATGCTTTCCTGTGTCATTACATTAGATAGTTAGTTAGTATATATATATGTATATATATATATATATATATATATCAGATAGTGAGTGGGAGATAGTCAGTGTGGGTTAGATAGTGATATAGTGTAGATGATAGGTTCTGCTCTCCATACATACATGCTACATATAGTACATAGTGCTGTGATGTCACAAGTTCACAACAATACTTAGTGCACCAATCACTAATAAGTAGTCAGACCTGTTAGAATGTGAAGTTGCACGTATTGCACCAAGATATGTGGATCATTAGTGCCGATTTTGCAGTTGCAAATATATTGGAGCACTCTATCTGCATATAAAGCTATTGTAATGTTCTGCTGTGCCATCCATTTTTTCCAGTCTCAGGAAACTTCCAGCAGCTTGAAAGATGTAGCTATTGTAACACACTCCTATATTTCACCCGCATTACGCAAAAATTACATTGGCAATTTTTCGCAATCAAGAAAATAATCCAGAGTTTGCGAATATATGACAAATATTCTACCAAATATTCGCAAAATATTGCAAATTCGAATATTGCCCTTGCCGCTCTTCACTAGTGTGGATATGGCAGCAGCATGAGGATACCACAGAGTGGCAAGGTGACATAGTGTGGAGATGGCAGTAGAAGCAGCAGCATCAGGAGATCACAGAGTGTCAAGATGACATAGTGTGGAGATGACAGCAGCAGCAGGAGCATACCACAGAGTGCCAAGGTGAAATAGTGTGGAGATGGCAGCAGCAGCTGCATCAGGAGATCACAAAGTGACCCGGTGACAGAGTAGGGCGGTGGGTGGCAATACCATTACCCACTGATTAAGGTGGCTGAAAGAAGGAACACTTGGCATCAGATGTGTGGCATCAGGCGGGTGGCAGCAACAGCTGAGGCAGGTAGTCAGAAGAAACCGGTATCTCTTTTAACAAAGTGTTGGTGTGGCACCATGAATGATCTAGTCTGATGTACCAGAATTGGTGGTTGGAAATCCTGGCTGATCCACGCCTGATTCATTTTGATAAAGGTCAGTCACTCCACATTTTGGGTGGACAGGCGAGTTATCTTTGGGGTAACTATGGCCCCCCGCCGCGCTAAACACCTGCTCTGATGCCACACTACTGGCCGGGCAGGACAGCTTTTCTAGGGCAAACTCTGCTAGTTGCGGCCACAAATCCAGTTTGGCTGCCCAGCAGTCCAGCAGATCTTCAATGTGGTTGGCAGGGTGCTGTCCAAGTATGCCTAGTGGTTCAGGTCCTGCTCCAAGTTCACTTGCTTCTGGTGAGTAGTTTCTTCACTATGCGTGTGAAGAAAGCTACTCATCACCGACTGTAAACTCAGGCTGCGGCTGATGAAGCTGGTACTGCTCCTGCCACCCCTCCCTATCAGCCATGTCAGTGGAACGTGAGCGCAGAGGGCCCCCCCGGTCAGACCTGCGAGAGGATGGACAATGGCGCAAATAGGCAATAGGCAACTAACTACATAGGATGTCTCTTTAGTAGTTCAGTTTGTCCTCCCTCTCAGTGGGTGTAAAAAAGGCCCCCATTTTGGACCGGTAGCAAGGGTCCAACAAGGGAAAATCCAGAAGTCATCCCGCTGTCAAATGGTGACAATTCAACTGTCACTACGCAAGCAAGTGAGCATTGATAGTGTTAGGATCTGGACTCAAACCCAGGACCTCTGCTGTGTCTGGCGGTGCCTCTACTTGCTGAGCCACCTGAAATGCTGCACAGTTCCTTAGACAATTCCTTGAATGATCTTGTCTTGAATATTGTTTGCCTTGAACCTTGAACTCTTTGCTTCTCCCATGAACTTCCTGATTTAAGCCATGTCTCTGCACTTCCTGGTTGCCAGAATATTGTGCCTTTACCAGCCAATATCTCGCTCCTGTCTATCCTGCTGCCGACCGTATCTCTGCTACCATCTGTTACTGACATTTGGCTTGTTCCTCGACTACGCTCCTGCTTAATCCCAACCTGCACTATTCGTTACCGACTTTGACTTGTTTCTCAACCCTGCTTCTGCTTGATCCCTGCCTGCTATATCTGCTACTGGACCTTTGGCTTGCTCACCTCCTGCTGGGGCTATTCTGAGGACCGCGACCTGGTACTAACATGCAGCAAAATCCATCTCCACCATCAGGAGCTCTGGCGAATACCGGTTAGTACTTAGACCCCGCACCTCAGGTGAAACCATGTCATCAGCCAGGGTGACCAGTGTGAATATCTGTTCCGCTGCTATAGCTACTGGCCTCCGAGCCTGACTCCAGATCGTGACAGATAGGGCCTTTTGCACAAGTGACTCTACTGCATACTGCCACGGTGTGTCTGAGTCCTCTGTCTCATCTTCCTCATCGCCCTGGAGCTCCTCTGGCTGCTCCTGCTCCTCCTCTCCTGTCACCTGATTAGAAAAACCACCCATTTGGCTATACATTGCCTGTGCACCAATGTCCTCCTTCCCCTCCTCTTCCAGTTCAGCCCCCACAGGGCTGATGTGGCCATGAGATCTAGGCACCACGTCTCCAGTTCCCTAACCAGCCATTGTTACCAGCATCTATTTCAGAACATGAAGCAGTTGAATGTCGTCGTTCAGCCCGTAGTCCTGGCGACTGACAAATAACGTGGTGTCCTCTAAGGGCCTTAGCAAACGACTAGCATCATGCATGAGCTGCCACTGGCTGACATCGAAGTTACACAGGGGAGCACTCCTATTTAGAGATGGCTTTGCGGTTCGTCCGGCGGTTGTTTTGAGGCCAACTTTGCGTGTTTGTGATTCGCCGAACATGCAAACATATGGAGAAATTTGCGCCCGCCATATTCTTTTACATTATGAAGAACTTTGACCCATGACACATCCATCAGGTGCTACAGGACAGCCAATTGAGACATTTCAGCACATGGACATACCCCCTACCTGATCTGGCCGCCATTTTACATTCAGTGTTTTGCCAGTGTAGGGAGAGGTTGCTGTGTGGAGCAGGGACAGGCTGTTAGGGACACCAAACACTAGCTAATAGCGCCACAAAAGTCATTTTAAGGACTAGTATAGGTGTGCTATCTATATGTGTGATACACAGAGGGGTGCAATATACTTATACTTTTATAATGAGTCAAAAACACATAGATCTATATAGTGATCACCTGGAAGTCAGGGGCCTAGGGGCTAGGGGCTTACTAGGGCCATTTTTATATAGGGTAAGGTTCCGGACGGGGTCGCTCTTATCAGGGCGGGTGGTCTCTGGTTAGGCTATCAGGGCCAGAATAGCACCCCCCTGTAGGGCAATATCAGGGGCAGTTCTTTGCCCACCCTGTCCTTCAATACCACATAATCTAGCCCAGGGACAAATGTTTTTTGCTTTCCCTCCTGGATTCATGGATGTGCACTGGAACCCCCAGGATTGTGGTAGGACATATGGTTTCTGATTTGGTACCGCCGAGCACCTGATTTAGTGCCACCGAGCACTTGTTATTGCCTACCACATCTATGCTTTTTGCTTAAAGGGGTTCTGCACTTTGTTTTAACTGATGATCTATCCTCTGGATAGATCATCAGTATCTGATCGGTTGGGGTCCGACACCCGGGACCCCCGCCAATAAGCTGTTTGAGAAGGCAGCGGTGCTTCAGCAGTGCCGCAGCCTTCTCGCTGTTTACCGCTGGCCCAATGACGTTACGACTAGTATCAACTAGCGTGGGCGGGGCTATACTCTGTTCACTTGAATGGAGCTTAGCCCCGCCCACGCTAGTTGATACTAGTCGTGATGTCACTGGGCCAGTGGTAAACAGTGAGAAGGGTGCGCCGCTACTGGAGCACCGCTGCCGGAGCGCCGCTGCCTTCTCAAACAGCTGATCGGCGGGGGTCCTGGGTGTCGGACCCCCGCCGATCAGATGCTGATGATCTATCCAGGGGATAGATCATCAGTTAAAACAAAGCACAGAATCCCTTTAACTTTAATAATTCATGTTCAATGGGGCCGGAATGTGCTGTCCGCATCCGCATTTGCGGATCCGCACTTCCGTATCTGTGCTTCCGTTTCCACAAAAAAATAGAACATGTCCTATTCTTGTCCCCAATTGCAGACAAGATTAGGCATTTTCTAATATAGTGCCGGCGATGCGCGGTCCACAAATTGCGGAATGCACATTGCCGGTGTCCGTGTTTTGCGGATCTGCAAAACACTTACGGACGTGTGAATGGACCCTCATAGTAAAATTATTAAAGGTTACGTTTTATCTTTATGTATATTCTAATGGATTGCCTTCCTTGTACAATGTTATAATATACTTTCTATGTTAGAAAGTATATTACAGTGCATTTGTATTGTGCGGCAGTTGTGTGCGGTTCTGCTGCGATACTGCAGGCATATAAAGGGACAAGCGTTTTTGAAACAAATAATTTCTACTGGTGTGATATACCAGTCTCCCCCCAAAAAATCTGATTGAAGTCGGGTGTTATATACCAATATACTTTCTTTATAGTGCATTTGGGTACTGTATAGTGCATTTGCCCATGCGCGTATGCGAAAATTATTGCATAGCATGTATAGTGCATATTGCCGATATTTTGCATTGAAAAAATAAATACATGGAGATTGCAAATTCGAATAATACATCTGGTATGTCACTGTCCATGTTGTGGGATTATTTGTGCACTTCTAGTAATTATTTCTTGGCTGCAAATATGAGCTGAAGGTTTTTCAGGTTAGTCTGCCATTAAAATGAATGGGACCCGCCGCAAACTTGTGGTTTGCAAACATTTGATTGCGTTCGCGAACTGTCCCAGCAGATGTTCGCCCATCACTACTCCTATTTGCTTGCATCATCAATAAATCATTTTTGGCTTTTCTCTGTTCGTATAGTTGGTCCAACATATGGAAGGTGGAATTCCAATGGGTGGAAACGTCGCATATTAGCCTATGTTGGGGGATGCCGTTCTGCCGCTGCAGCTCAAGTAGGGTGTGCGTTGTGGTGTACGAGCGGCTGAAGACTTCAGGAACCACTTGACAACCAGATTGATCACGTGTGTCATGCAAGGCGCATGGCTCAGCCATCCTTGATGCAGTGCCGACACAATGTTCTTCCCGTTATTGGTCACCATGGTTCTGATTTTGAGTTGTCGGGGAGAAAGCCAAGATTCAATTTCAAGATCCAAATGGAGCCGTTTGTGTGACTCCGTTCACCCAGGGAAACGAGGTGCAGAACAGTGTGACACCGCCGTGCCCTGTATATGTGGTATGCTGGAGGGGCACTATGACTTGTCCCTGCAGTGGAGGCTGAGGACATGGTGGAGGATGAGCAGGCAGAGGCGGACATTGTCGCAGGACCAACGGCATGACAACGTGGAGGCGAAAGCAACATGACCTGGACAAGTTGCTGGTGTGGCTGTGCATGAACCACATTCCCTCTTTGGGCCGTAAAGGACATGTACTGTCCCTGACCGTAGTTACAGCTCCACACGCCGGTGCTGCCGTGCACTTTGGCAGACACCAAAACGCTCAAGGACTGGCCCACTTTCTGTTCTTCTTATTTGTGTAGGGGTGGTACTGCCTTTTTTTGCAAAAAAATGACAGCTTGGGACGCTCCACCTCAGCTCTCACAAGCCATCAGTTCTCTGATAGGTGCAGAGTTCACCACTTCGAAACGGAGGGCCTGCAGCACCAACAACTTGGACAGGTTCTTCTGCGCCATTGGATGCTTGAACACATACTGCTGTCTCTTGGCAATCAATTCAGTGATCGATTGCTGACGGAATGGCTGACGAGGAGTAGGAGCAGGAGCATCTGGACCAGCAGAAGATGGGAATGACAGACAGCTCCCTTTGGCTGAGGTGATGGAGCCTTGACTGGCTGAAACCGGGTGCCTGCCACTGGGTGATGTAGCAGAGGCTGCGGCAGGCTGGACCACCACATCAGAGCGATGGTTCTCCCAGGCCACTGCATGGCGATGCTGCATATGTTGACGCAGGGCCATAGTTCCAATATTGGCACCCTGACCATGCTTCACCTTCTGCCCACACATTCTACAAATGGCCATGTTAACCTCCTCTGGCAGCTTAACAAAAGCCACACCGCCGAGTAGGTGTATAATGGCTATTTGAATCCTCAAATAATGTTTCCCTGCACTTGTAAATCACTATTTTTTTCACAATGAGGTTTTTCTAGCACTGTCCCAAGCGACTTCAGACATCTCTCCCTGCACTAAGATGCTGTGAAATGATTCCTCCCTATCCTTTCTCTGCACTTATAAACCATATTTTTAGTTTTTTTTCACAATGAGGGTTTTCCAATTTCTGTCACTAGAGCCTTCTCACGTCTATCCCTGCACTCTGAGTGCTGGAAAATGTCTGACTCTAAGATGACCACCGTATTTATAGGGCTGTAACATCATAGGGATGGCTGGCTGCTGATTGGCTGCATGCATGGCATTATGGGTCAGCCCGCCTTTCAGGAGTTCCTTGCCCCATGTCCTCACAAGTGTAGCCAACATTGTAGCTGCCATTTTTGGAAAAAATGTGATTCGTTACCACTAAGCGCGAGGAATTTTTTTTTGAAATTTGGATCGAATTCCACTTCGTCAGCTTCGATTCGCTCATCTCTAGTTATGCGTAAAGTTACCAAAACTTCGATTCGGCTGCTTCGCCAAACTTCATAAAGAAATTAGCTTTGTGACAAATTACTTTGTCACAAAGTGCATTTCTTTATAATTAGTGGGTACAATGACAGGAAACAGCGATTGTGCCGTCATCCGTCATTGAATACCTCAGATGCCGGGTTCATCGCTGATCGTGACATCTATGATGAACATGAAAGGCTTTAAGGGTTAATTTGGTTGGGAAAACAAACTCACCTTATCCACTTGATTGCATAGAGGCTGCCATGGCCATCTTGATTAAAGAAACAGCTGTAGTTATGTCATACTGCACCGTGCACAAGATTTTGCACAGGATCTTCAATCAAGATGGTCATGGCAGGTATTATTCTTTTCTTTTTCCCCACTTCAGTGAAAATTTATTTGTTACCACGAAGCATGAGGATATTCGGCTTTGTGGCGAATCAGTTACTTCGATTCACTTAAACCTAATAAGCTGTTATTTCATGTAACTATAAAAAATTCTAGCAAATAAAAAAAAAAATTATCCAGTGTCTTAAAAATCCTCGATACTTCATTGATAGAAAAATGACAAAAATAACAAACAGACATTGGTTGGATACTGGAGAGTTAATAAAAAAGTTCCTAAATCACTTATGCTTTTTTCACAGTTATGTGCTTATTCATAACATAGAAATTCTAAGGCACAGACTTAAACCTACATACTTTGAAAAACTGTAAATCTCTTGTATAAATAATATCTGTTTGTGTTTCTTTTTCCACCAGTTTTTTTCTCTTTATCTCAAACTGCTATTGTCTTAACTTATTTTGTTTATCTCTCAATAATCAACATTTCTGGAGTCTGCAGAGAAGCAGAGACAAGTTGTGGGTGATCTTGTGGGTGTCCTTGGGGGAGATGGGGTTATTGAGAACATAAATGGAAATAGAAGCGATTGATTATGTAGATTTCTAACATGGTTGCCTGTCAGACATGTTAACATAGTTATGTGAATGCCTTTGACAAACTACTGTATATTTAAGCTGCAAAAATTATAGCTATTTTACCGTACCGACAACCTCCCACTCACATCAATGGAAAGAGACTTGAGAAAGTAATGAAGTTGCACTCCCACGAGTCGACTTAAGAAATACTTCTTGATTATAGAACAGTGGCTGTACTGTAAATTAACATGTAAGGTTACTATACATTGCACTTATTCCTCTGTTTCTGTCTGTCTGCACAGAGTGTAGGGCTATAGCGTAAACTGTTACAAAAAACTATATATTTTACTCAGTCACAAATCACAGCTCAGATAAAAGAGGCTTACAGTACAAATATAAATCAACAATCCAGTTTTGATGTGTATTTAGGTTGATGGCTACATGGAGAGAGGCTAGAGTTAAAGTAAAGGGTAAAGAGAAAAGGACAAAAGACAGAGATTGACAAATTCACCTTACTATAAAGTACATTCTATATCACATATACTGTATATTGTCCTGTTGCTTTGCTTGAGAAAGACTCATCACCTATAATAATAAAAAAAAATCAAAATATTGGTAAAACTACAATATTATATTAGTTATGTGAAGTTTAACTGTTGCTGAGAATAAGCTGAGATGTGGCTATAAACGAGGAATAACACTATTCCTGGGCCTTATATTACTTGTAACTGACATTTTTTAGCAATTTTCCCTTGTCCATATACTTCACATGGATAAAGAGGATTCTCTGAAATGGAGGATGTTACACAGAAGAACTTTGCAGCTTAGGATACGTTCACACTTGCAGCAGGACGGATCCGACAGACTGTTAACCATGTCGGATCCGTCCTTCCGCTATTTCGCCGTGCCGCAGGTCCGCCGCTCCATCCCCATTGACTATAATGGGGACGGGGGGAGAGCTCTGGCGCAGCACGGCGGTGCACGGTGAAAGACGCCAGAGTAAAATGTCGGACATGCAGGACTATTATAGTCAATGGGGACGGACGGCAGTCTTAGTAGGGAATCCAGCTGTTACATAAGACAGTTAATTAGTTTCAAACAAGCTGCTGTATCTTTGCCTCTGCCCTCTATCTGTCTCCAGCAGCCCTTTCCTTCTCCCCCTCTTCCCTCTACTCTTGCCGTAGAAATTTATGTAATCCGATCCTTCAGTGAGCAGGCTTCGTGAGTCCGTCTTCACTGAATAAATGTATTTGAGCAGTGAATTATGAGTTAGTGAAAGGTAGGGGGGAGCAGGAGAGTCTGATAAGATTTCATCTTTGTCTAATAACATATATTACAAAGTTTCCTATAATTGTTTTTACTATTGATTTATGAAAAAAAACTATGAAACAATAAATATGATAAAATAACCAATGAAGCTATACTCTATTTAATTCTTCACCACATTCGCAGGCTGTGTTGTATACTGCAGAGGCATTTAACACTGGCCTGATTACACAGCATGTGTAGATGAAGGATGGATAAAAGAGAAACAACCACCAAGATGGCGCCAAACCTAATGTAATGGCTGGAAGAGAGACTATAGTATAATTGGTTGGAATAGCATGCAAATAAAGTAGATGGCCTTTGTAGTAGAGATCTTATGTTGAAAATAAAATCCAAAGAAACCAGGAATCAAATAAAATCATAAATTGACTTACTTCACTGAGGAGGAGATCAATGGGATCCGCTCAAGACACCCATTGACGCTGCTTCCCCCCGCCAGGATCATTTGTAGTATAGTAGGAAGAAAACATTGCAGTATCAGAAACTAATATCCTGTTGAAAAAAGTTGGTATTATCATTCAGTTGAGATAATCAAATCCCTTGTCCTCTTATTGGTACAAAGGATCAAAGGGTAGAGGGGGAGGGAGGCATCCTAATGTTTGTATTGAGAGGAACGGAAAAGCACTTCTGGTCCCACTCGTGGTGGAACGCATCGGTGGAATGCAAATGAGTCCCGAACTTCCGATTTGATGTTGGAGTGCACTGGAGAGCTTGCGGCCACAACGAGGAGGAGTCACGTGATGGGACACGTGTTGGTGTCTAATTCATTTGATTAGGGATTGCAAATAATAGCAGAATTGATGGAGGGTATGCTTGTTGAGAGGGGTGGAAAAAGCTAATATGTAAAAAAATGTTATGTTAGATTGTTGAGTGGAAGAAAGAGATTTAAGGGGGAAGTGTATATATAGAAAATCATATATACACATAAATAAATATATATTATATAGAATTAGGGGGAATGGACATAGATAATAGAAGAAGGGAGAACCCTTGGGCCACTATGTAACATTTGGCCCAATAGTACTCATGGTATAAATGGTCTATTGGTATATCATATATTTTTATGTTCATAGGGGAACAATCAGAAAGGGTTAATAAATAAGTGCAATATTAACCAAGAAATTAGAAAATTACAATAGTTCATAAAAACTTAATACATATGTATGATAATTCATAAAAATTCATAAAAACACAGAATAAGTAACAGTAAAACGGGGGACTATAGGTAAAAAACTTAAAATGTATAGCTGGATTTTAAGATAATATGTTTATATTATATAGTATGTCGAGTCCTCTACATGTCCATTAACCGTGTATCGGATTCCCACATGTATGTATAAAATCATATGTGTGTGTGGGTAAAACCACATATATGCACACATATACAGACACCTAGACCAAATAAAAACTCTCGATAAATACATAAATAGAAAAATATATCACTTAAAGTAATGTATAAATGAATGAGTTTATGTAAAAGATATAGTAAAAACAGATATGAAATGTTAATAAATATTATTATCTATTTGCAAATGGAAATAGCCTCTGTATGGTGCTTAATGTTGGTTATCTTTTTACCTTTTTGTCTAGTATACCTGATTCAAACTCAAGTTCCATGAATTTGAATGAGGATTTTTAGGAAGAGGGAATGGGGTCTTCTTTGAAGATTTTGTAGTATTCTTGGTCTGATAGAATTCTGTGGGATTCTTCCATGTAGTAGTCGTGCTACCACACGAAACCGCTATATCAGTAGATATCCATAGTAGTAGTCGTGGTCTAAAATAACAATACCACCCCCTTTATCCACGTCCTTAATAACAATGTCTGGATTGTGTTTTAAATTCCTTAGGGATTTCATTTCCCTGGGGTTCAAATTGTTTGGCGGGTGGGTAGAGGGTCTTTACAATTAGAAGTGGCCGTAGATTTAAGATCATCAAGTACCATGTTGTAAAAACATTCTAGGCTGGGGCCCCTACTTTCTAGCGGGTATAAATTGGATTTGCTTTTTTAAATTAGATGGTATTGGGGTTGTATTTTGTGGTGATGGTTCTGTGGGTACATTAGGGGAGTTAATGGATGCAGTTGATCCCTCGGTGCTGGTGTAACGTGTATTTGCTTGACCTAACTGTATTTTTTAATAATGAAATTACGTCTCAGAGTAAGTCTTTGGATAAATTGATTTAAGTCAACGAATAATTCAAATAAATCTGGTTATTTTAGACCACGACTACTACATGGAAGAATCCCACAGAATTATATCAGACCAAGATTACTACAAAATCCTCAAAAAATACCCCACTCCATCTTTCAAAAAATCCCTATTCAAGTTCATAGAACTTGGGTTTGAATTGGGTATACTAGACAAAAAAGATTTCTTATAATGACATTTCTACTGCCTACCTAAAATCCATAAATCTCTACAAAGACCCCCAGGAAGACCAATAATACCTGGAAAAAGGTCCCTCACTTCCAACCTATCATCCTATATTGATTATTACCTCCAAAAATATGTTGATAAACTTCCCTCCTATCTAAAAGACATGGCACACCTAATTAATATACTTGACCCCATAGAAAGGGAAGGAAGGGTATATATGGGTCAATCTAGACATGTCCTCACTTTACAGCAATATTTAACACGATTTGGGTCTTTTAGCAATAAGTAAGGTTATTTTAAAAGCTATTGAGTTTATTTTAAACCACAACTATTTTATCTCTAATGAGGCTTTCTATATTCAAGTAAAAAGGACCGCCATGGGGACCAAATTCGCACCATCCTATGCCAACCTTTTTATGGGGTGCTTCGGGGATACCTTTGGACTACTTTTCCATCTGAACATCAAACATCATCAGACAGTGAGATTAGCTGCGCCACATCTCCAGTGTAAAGTGTGTACATCCAAAGAATATCTGTGACATCCGGTGTACTTTTTCAATAGACGGTGTCTGCTGCGGACAGTGAAATTAGCTGCGCCACATCTCCAGTTTAAAGTGTGCGCATCCATAAAATATCTGTGACATCCAGTGTACTTGTTCAATAGACGGTATCCGCTGCGGACAGTGAAATTAGCTGCGCCACATCTCCAATGTAAAGTGTGTGCATCCCAAAAATATCTGTGACATCCAGTGTACTTTTTCAATAGACGGTGTTAGCTGCGGACAGTGAGATTAGCTTTGCCACATCTCCAGTGCAAAGTGTGCTCATCCCAAAAATATCTGTGATATCCAGTGTACTTTTTCAATAGACGGTGTTCGCTGTGGACAGTTAAATTATCCATGCCACATCTTCTGTGTAAAGTGTGCGCATTCCTAAAATATCAGTGACATCCAGTGTACTTTTTCCATAAACGGTGTCCGCTGCGGACAGTGAGATTAGCTGCGCCACATCTCCAATGTAAAGTGTGTGCATCCCAAAAATATCTGTGACATCCAGTGTACTTTTTCAATAGACGGTGTTCGCTGCGGACAGTGAGATTAGCTTTGCCACATCTCCAGTGCAAAGTGTGCTCATCCCAAAAATATCTGTGATATCCAGTGTACTTTTTCAATAGACGGTGTCCGCTGTGGACAGTTAAATTATCTGTCACATCTCCTGTGTAAAGTGTGTGCATCCCTAAAATATCAGTGACATCCAGTGTATTTTTCTGTAGATGGTGTCTGCTGCGGACAGTGAGATTAGCTTCGCCACATCTTCAGTTTATCTCCTGTGTGACATTTCCACATCCCAAATATCTTTTTCAAATTTTTTGCGCATATACTTTCAAATCCTGTGCTTCTGTACATGTGAAATACTTTCAAGCATATATCACATTTAAAATGAAGAAGGCTAGCAGTAAGGGACGGGGAAGTGGCCGTGATGCTAATGGTGCATGCAGAGGCCGTGGCTCTGGGCGCACTGAAACTGTGTCATCCATGATACCTAGCTTCAGGTCCCAGATCGCAGGGCGGTGCAGGACACCACTCTTGAAGTCAGACCACCCTGTCTTCCACCAAGTCCAGTTATGATACTCCTTCCTCCCACCATGTAGAGTCTCGCCAAACAAGTGATCCCACACTCAAATATTCTGAGGACCTCTTTTCCTCGCTATTCCTTAATTTGGCCCTTTCACCAAGCACGCTTGAAGAGGGACAGATCTCGTGCCTTGATTCCCAAACTCTTGAGCATCCAGTCACAAGAAGATGACAGTGAGGAATAGCAATTACTGTTTGATGAGGTGGATGATGTTGAGACACAGTTGCCAATAACTCAACAGCAATTACTGTCTCAATAGGTTGAGGAAGAGGAAGAGACACAGTTGTTAATCACTAAGGTTGTGGTTTGGTCAACAAGTCAGGAGTATGAGCAGAGTGAGGAAGTGGAAGAGGAGGTGGTAGATGATAAAGTCACTGACCCAACCTGGGAAGGTGGAAAGCCAAGCAAGGACAGCAGTACAGAGGGGGAGGGATCTGCAGCACCGTAACAGGGTGGAACAGTCAGTGGGGTCGAAAAAGGGAGAAGGCGGGCCACACTAAACAGTCTCGCAACTGTTCCATTGAGCACCCCTTTGCGGTAATCTCCCTTGCCAAGGGGTAGGTGTTTCGCAGTCTGGCGCTTTTATAAGGAATGTGCAGACGACAAATGAATTGTATTTTGCAACCTGTGCCATACAAAAATGAGCAGGGGCGTGAACACTAGCAACCTCACCACCACCAGCATGATCCGCCACATGGCATCAAAGCACCGAAATAGGTGGTCCGAACACCTGGGTACACAATCTGTGTCTGCGGGTCACACTATTGCCTCCTCTCCCCCGGTGTTATGTACTGGCCAATCCCCTGTCCAAGACACGGGCCCGGACGCCTCCCGCCCTGCACCTGGATCTTCGCAAACACTATCAGCGACAACATCCACTTCCGTTTTCCAGCTCAGTGTCCAAATGTCCTTACCCTAGGCATTTGAACTCGAGTGCAAATACCCAGCCACCCACCCACATGCCATAGCACTAAATATGCAGCTTTCCAAATTACTGGCCCTGGAAATGTTGCCATTTAGGCTTGTGGACACTGAGGCCTTCCGCAGCTTGATGTTGGCAGCCATACCGCGTTACGCAGTGCCCACAATTTTTTAAGGTGTGCCGTGCCCTGACCAACGCAGTTACTGGGAAGGTCCACTTAACCACGGACACATGGACAAGTGCTTTTGGCCAGGGATGCTACATTTCCCTGATGGCACACTGGTTGAATGTTGTGGAGGCCGGGAGAAAGTCATACCCTGGGATAGCACAGGTACTACCGACACCAAGGATTGCGGGCCCTACGTCAATCAATGTTTCTGCCAGCACCTACAATAGTGGCTCCAACCCCCACTTCTCATCCTCCGCCTACTCCTCCACTTCCACCTCCGAATTATGCACGTTCAGCACCAGTCAGTCATCAGTTGGTAGCTGGAAGCAATGTAGCACTGCAGTGGGAAAACGGCAACAGGCCGCGCTGAAGCTGATATGCTTAGGGGACAAACAGCACACCGCTGCAAAGCTTTGGCAGGGGACTGATCTGTGGCTGTCACCACTCAACCTAGAACCAGGCATGATTGTGTATGATAATGGCCATAACTTGGTGGCGGCTTTGGGGCTCAGCAAGCTCACACACATCCCATGCCTAGACCTCGTGTTAAACTTAGTGGTTCAGTGGTTTCTCAAAACCTACCCCAATTTGCCTGAGCTACTGGTAAAGGTGTGCTGCGTGTGTGCACATTTCCACAAGTCATCCAAACATTCAGCTGGTCTGTCATCACTGCAGCAGCGCTTGAAATTGCCAGCTCACTGGCTGTTGTGCAATGTATGCACGCGCTGGAACTCTACATTCCATATGTTGACCAGGCTTTGTGAGCAGCAGAGGGCAGTCGTGGAATACCAGCTGCAACATGGTCCTGGCCTTTCCAGTCAGCATCTGCTATTCACAAGCAAGGAGAGGGCATGGATGTCTGACCTCTGTGAGGTTTTAATAAACAATATTATCAGTGTAACCATCCCGCTTCTGTAACACCACGACAGCACACTACAATATTAAATAACATCTTTATTTCAAATACATATACATATATACCTCAATGGTCATTTTATTTAGCATTCTATCTTAAAAATACTATTATTTTCCGTTATACCCATATTATTACGGACAATAATAAAATCAACTGAACATCGAACCGAAACTTCAGTAAAAAAGTCTGAATTCGGGTCCGTGTACCCGAGCTTGCAAAGTTCGGTATGAAACCGAACTTTGCAGTTCGGGTTCGCTCAAGCCTAGACCTTAAGAGTCCAGAATCATGATTACAGATTACTTTTAAATAAACAGTTGCAAAAAAACCTTTTATTTTAATTTTCAATGTTTTTTTTTGTGATAAGATATCACATTGCAGCAAGCTATCAGATTCATGATGGTGACTGCCACATCTGTGCATGTCCATCTTTGTCATCTATAGGAACAACATTTCAGAAACAAATTAATGGTACTGTATTTTAACAGTTGGATGAACCAAGTAAATCAGTTTATTTAGTCAACCATTGTAAATCACTTCTGATTGCTTTCTGTTAAATTATCATGCTGATTTATTTTGTGAGAGGCAAAATGTTCATTCTTAAAGTATCTGAAAAGATATTATTCATTTCATACCGTTCATCACAATTTTTGCGCTCATTTCTGCAGATTGAACTCAGTGTGAAACATGGAAAAAGGTAATATTTTAAATAGGTTCTTGCCATGAAAAAAATTGAAGAGACAAGTCTGCTGTTATGGCAATGTGCAAATGTGTTACATTTAGAGATGGGCATATAACAAATGAGAAATATTTGATTGTCACTAGTCGATAATGTAACTACTGGAAATGCTCATTTTGTTATAACAACAGAATTAATATTGAGAACTTCCTTGTAGCAAAGGATCTTGATGAAATGAAGTTGTCACCTGGTAAATTATATAGTTGATGATCTATGTATGGTTTTGTAATTAAAGGGATTTTCTTATCAAAACAACCCCTCTTTAATTGAAGCCAGTTTGGCTGATCGGCAAAGGTTTGTCGTCAGAAAACCCCATCAATCAGATATCTGACTGACCAAATAATACATGGACATACAGGTTGACCAAGTGACTACTACTCCTTATGTGCAGTGTATAGTCTGATTAAAAAAATTATTCTCAAACAGCGGACCTCTTTATGTGATTTATATGTATCACTCATTGCCCCATCAACAAAGCTAATATCAAATGTACAGAGCTGGATTTAAAAAAACTGAATCACCCATAGGCCAACTGTTTGTATCATTTTTTGGTGGACTTTGGCCCTATAGATTATGGAGGAATAGCTTTCTAGGCAGCAATATGCATTAGCATTAGACTACACCTAAAGTAAATAATCTAGCTAGCATGATTCTGTCCAATAAAAAAAAATTAAAAAATTATAATAATAATAAAAATCACTAGTTGATCATCTCAGGATCATTGTATTCCAATGTTGTGACTGTATGCACCATAAAATGTAATCCAATGATAATTGCATGTATTAAAAAAATTTCCATTGTATTTAAACCTCAAAGTAAATATTCTTATGTCCTTCCCTCTCTTCCTGTGGTTCTTTAATGCTTGTAACTAGAGTTGAGCGAACACCTGGATGTTCGGGTTCGAGAAGTTCGGCCGAACATCCCGGAAATGTTCGGGTTCGGGATCCGAACCCGATCCGAACTTCGTCCCGAACCCGAACCCCATTGAAGTCAATGGGGACCCGAACTTTTCGGCACTAAAAAGGCTGTAAAACAGCCCAGGAAAGAGCTAGAGGGCTGCAAAAGGCAGCAACATGTAGGTAAATCCCCTGCAAACAAATGTGGATAGGGAAATGAATTAAAATAAAAATTAAATAAATAAAAATTAACCAAAATCAATTGGAGAGAGGTTCCATAGCAGAGAATCTGGCTTCCCGTCACCCACCACTGGAACAGTCCATTCTCAGATATTTAGGCCCCGGAACCCAGGCAGAGGAGAGAGGTCCCGTAACAGAGAATCTGGCTTCATGTCAGCAGAGAATTAGTCTGCATGTCATAGCAGAGAATGAGGCTTCACGTCAGCCACCACTGCAACAGTCCATTGGCATATATTTAGGCCCAGCACACACACAGGCAGAGGAGAGAGGTCCCGTAACAGAGAATCTGGCTTCATGTCAGCAGAGAATCAGTCTGCATGTCATAGCAGAGAATGAGGCTTCACATCAGCCACCACTGCAACAGTCCATTGGCATATATTTAGGCCCAGCACACACACAGGCAGAGGAGAGAGGTCCCGTAACAGAGAATCTGGCTTCATGTCAGCAGAGAATCAGTCTGCATGTCATAGCAGAGAATGAGGCTTCACGTCAGCCACCACTGCAACAGTCCATTGTCATAAATTTAGGCCCAGCACTAGTGTTGAGCGGCATGTCCCATATTCGAATTCGCGAAATTTTGTGAATATTCGAAAGAATATTCGTAAAATATTCGCGATTATTCAAATTCGTTATTATTTCGCATATGCGATAATTCGAATTTTCGCATCGCATAATACATATGCTATGCAAAATTCACATGTGCGCTAATGAAATCGCCTTACGAAGATTCGCAACTCAATTCAATCACTAATGTATGAATGCAATGCCCTTTGCCTCTGTTCTGGGACAAGTGTAGATATTCGCATGTGCGCTAATAAAATCGCCTTACGAAGATTCGCACCTCAATCACTTTCTAGGGAATGTGAGACTTTTGGGAATCAATCGAGATACAGTGGGGGGTGATGACAGTAGTTGACAGAGTACAGATCAATGTAATCTGTAAGGTGGAAAGTAAAATAAAAAATACGAATATTCGTAAATCGAATTTTACGAAGTTCTACGTATTCGCGAATATGGTGCTATACTATATGAATGCACAGGCCTTTGCCTCTCTGTTCTGGGGACAAGTGTAGATATTTGCATTTGCGTTAATAAAATCGCCTTACGAAGATTCGCAGCTCAATTCAATCACTAATGTATGAATGCAAAGCCCTTTGCCTCTGTTCTGGGACAAGTGTAGATATTCGCATGTGCGCTAATAAAATCGCCTTACGAAGATTCGCAACTCAATTCACTAATGTATGAATGCAAAGCCCTTTGCCTCTGTTCTGGGACGTGCCGATATTCGCATGTGCGCTAATAAACTCGCCTTACGAAGATTCGCAACTCAATTCACTAATGTATGAATGCAAAGCCCTTTGCCTCTGTTCTGGGACGTGCCGATATTCGCATGTGCGCTAATAAAATCGCCTTACGAAGATTCGCAACTCAATTCACTAATGTATGAATGCAAAGCCCTTTGCCTCTGTTCTGGGACGTGCCGATATTCGCATGTGCGCTAATAAAATCGCCTTACGAAGATTCGCAACTCAATTCACTAATGTATGAATGCAAAGCCCTTTGCCTCTGTTCTGGGACGTGCCGATATTCGCATGTGCGCTAATAACATCGCCTTACGAAGATTCGCGCCTCAATCACTTTCTAGGCAATGTGAGTAAGATCTGAGCTGTTGGACCTTTGGGAAACAATCAATTATATGTGTACTGTAATTTTGTGGGGGGGGGGAAAAACAAAAAACAAATATTCGTTTTTACGAATATATAGCACTATATTCAAAATATTCGCGAAATCGCGAAGTTGCGATATTCGCGAAAAAAATTTGCTTTTCGAATATTCGCGCTCAACACTACCCAGCACCCAGGCAGAGGAGAGAGGTCCCGTAACAGACAATCTGGCTTCATGTCAGCAGAGAATCAGTCTGCATGTCATAGCAGAGAATGAGGCTTCACGTCAGCCACCACTGCAACAGTCCATTGGCATATATTTAGGCCCAGCACCCAGGCAGAGGAGAGAGGTCCCGTAACAGACAATCTGGCTTCATGTCAGCAGAGAATCAGTCTTCATATCATAGCAGAGAATCAGGCTTCACGTCACCCACCACTGTAAGAGTCCATTTTCATAAATTTAGGCCCAGCACACAGGCAGAGGAGAGAGGTCCCGTAACAGAGGATCTGGCTTCATGTCAGCAGAGAATCAGTCTGCATGTTATAGCAGAGAATCAGGCTTCACGTCACCCAACATTGGAACAGTCCATTGGCATATATTTAGGCCCCGGCACCCAGACAGAGGAGAGGTTCATTCAACTTTGGGTAGCCTCGCAATATAATGGTAAAATGAAAATAAAAATAGGATTGAATGAGGAAGTGCCCTGGAGTCCAATAATATATGGTTAAGGGGAGGTAGTTAATGTCTAATCTGGACAAGGGACGGACAGATCCTGTGGGATCCATGCCTGGTTCATTTTTATGAACGTCAGCTTGTCCACATTGGCTGTAGACAGGCGGCTGCGTTTGAGGCCTAGTATTTAGGCGCTGGGTGACCGGTATGGATTTAGTGACAGAATTAGACTTGGAAATGCACAGTAGCGTGTGTGTGAAGTTATTCTGAATGACCCTATGTGCACCTTCAATATTATATACCCTTTTAGGGATAGATTTCAAATAGCTCTGATATAGCAGAAACCACTAAATTATGAAATTGCTAAATTGGGAATTGTATTTCAACCCAGAACAAGAAATGTGCTTGAACGGACACTAAATAACTCGCCCAGCTACAGCACTAACGACAGATTTAGCTGGATATGAATTTGAGGCCTAGTATTTAGGCGCTGGGTGACAGGTATGGGTTTAGTGACAGAATTAGACTTGGAAATGCACAGTAGCGGGTGTGTGAAGTTATTCTGAATGACCCTATGTGCACCTTGAATATTATATACCCTTTTAGGGATAGATTTCAAATAGCTCTGATACAGCAGAAACCACTAAATTTTTAAATTGCTAAATTGGGAATTGTATTTCAACCCAGAACAAAAATGTGCTTTGACGGACACTAAATAACTTTCCCAGCCACAACAGGACAGCGTTAACGAGAGATTTAGCAGGATATAAATTTGAGGCCTAGTATTTAGGCGCTGGGTGACAGGTATGGGTTTAGTGACAGAATTAGACTTGGAAATACACAGTAGCGGGTGTGTGTGAAGTTATTCTGAATGACCCAATGTGCACCTTGAATATTATATACCCTTTTAGGGATAGATTTCAAATAGCTCTGATATAGCAGAAACCACTAAATTATGAAATTGCTAAATTGGGAATTGTACTTCAACCCAGAACAAAAAATGTGCTTTGACGGACACTAAATATCTTGCCCAGCAACAACAGTACAGCGGTGGGTAACGAGAGATTTAGAGGGATTTAAATTTGAGGCCTAGTATTTAGGCGCTGGGTCACCGGTATGGATTTAGTGACAGAATTAGACTTGGAAATGCACAGAAGCGTGTGTGTGAAGTTATTCTGAATGACCCAATGTGCACCTTGAATATTATATACCCTTTTAGGGATAGATTTCAAATAGCTCTGATATAGCAGAAACCACTAAATTATGAAATTGCTAAATTGGGAATTGTACTTCAACCCAGAACAAAAAATGTGCTTTGACGGACACTAAATATCTTGCCCAGCAACAACAGTACAGCGGTGGGTAACGAGAGATTTAGAGGGATTTAAATTTGAGGCCTAGTATTTAGGCGCTGGGTGACAGGTATGGGTTTAGTGACAGAATTAGACTTGGAAATACACAGTAGCGGGTGTGTGTGAAGTTATTCTGAATGACCCTATGTGCACCTTCAATATTATATACCCTTTTTGGGATAGATTTCAAATAGCTCTGATATAGCAGAAACCACTAAATTATGAAATTGCTAAATTGGGAATTGTACTTCAACCCAGAACAAAAAATGTGCTTTGACGGGCACTAAATAACTTTCCCAGCTACAACAGGACAACGGTAACGAGAGATTTAGAGGGATTTAAATTTGAGGCCTAGTATTTAGGCGCTGGGTGACAGGTATGGGTTTAGTGACAGAATTAGACTTGGAAATACACAGTAGCGGGTGTGTGTGAAGTTATTCTGAATGACCCTATGTGCACCTTCAATATTATATACCCTTTTAGGGATAGATTTCAAATAGCTCTGATATAGCAGAAACCACTAAATTATGAAATTGCTAAATTGGGAATTGTACTTCAACCCAGAACAAAAAATGTGCTTTGACGGGCACTAAATAACTTTCCCAGCTACAACAGGACAACGGTAACGAGAGATTTAGAGGGATTTAAATTTGAGGCCTAGTATTTAGGCGCTGGGTGACAGGTATGGGTTTAGTGACAGAATTAGACTTGGAAATACACAGTAGCGGGTGTGTGTGAAGTTATTCTGAATGACCCTATGTGCACCTTCAATATTATATACCCTTTTAGGGATAGATTTCAAATAGCTCTGATATAGCAGAAACCACTAAATTATGAAATTGCTAAATTGGGAATTGTACTTCAACCCAGAACAAAAAATGTGCTTTGACGGACACTAAATATCTTGCCCAGCAACAACAGTACAGCGGTGGGTAACGAGAGATTTAGAGGGAATTAAATTTGAGGCCTAGTATTTAGGCGCTGGGTCACCGGTATGGATTTAGTGACAGAATTAGACTTGGAAATACACAGTAGCGGGTGTGTGTGAAGTTATTCTGAATGACCCTATGTGCACCTTCAATATTATATACCCTTTTTGGGATAGATTTCAAATAGCTCTGATATAGCAGGAACCACTAAATTATGAAATTGCTAAATTGGGAATTGTACTTCAACCCAGAACAAAAAATGTGCTTTGACGGGCACTAAATAACTTTCCCAGCTACAACAGGACAACGGTAACGAGAGATTTAGAGGGATTTAAATTTGAGGCCTAGTATTTAGGCGCTGGGTGACAGGTATGGGTTTAGTGACAGAATTAGACTTGGAAATACACAGTAGCGGGTGTGTGTGAAGTTATTCTGAATGACCCTATGTGCACCTTCAATATTATATACCCTTTTTGGGATAGATTTCAAATAGCTCTGATATAGCAGGAACCACTAAATTATGAAATTGCTAAATTGGGAATTGTACTTCAACCCAGAACAAAAAATGTGCTTTGACGGGCACTAAATAACTTTCCCAGCTACAACAGGACAACGGTAACGAGAGATTTAGAGGGATTTAAATTTGAGGCCTAGTATTTAGGCGCTGGGTGACAGGTATGGGTTTAGTGACAGAATTAGACTTGGAAATACACAGTAGCGGGTGTGTGTGAAGTTATTCTGAATGACCCTATGTGCACCTTCAATATTATATACCCTTTTTGGGATAGATTTCAAATAGCTCTGATATAGCAGGAACCACTAAATTATGAAATTGCTAAATTGGGAATTGTATTTCAACCCAGAACAAGAAATGTGCTTGAACGGACACTAAATAACTCGCCCAGCTACAGCACTAGGGACAGATTTAGCTGGATATAAATTTGAGGCCTAGTATTTAGGCGCTGGGTGACCGGTATGGATTTAGTGACAGAATTAGACTGGGATATGGCCAAAAAATGAACAGACTATTGCTGGTTAAATGCACTTGGTGTGACAGCTTCACCCTGATGTAGGCTTTAGCCAAAAAACAACCACACCATTGAGGGTTAAATGCACTTGGTGACAGGCGCAGCTTGCCCCTGATTTTGTATATGGCCAAAAAATGAACAGACTATTGCTGGTTAAATGCACTTGGTGTGACAGCTTCACCCTGATGTAGGCTTTAGCCAAAAAACAACCACACCATTGAGGGTTAAATGCACTTGGTGACAGGCGCAGCTTGCCCCTGATTTTGTATATGGCCAAAAAATGAACAGACTATTGCTGGTTAAATGCACTTGGTGTGACAGCTTCACCCTGATGTAGGCTTTAGCCAAAAAACAACCACACCATTGAGGGTTAAATGCACTTGGTCGCAGCTTGTGCTGGCGCACCACAAGACACAAAATGGCCGCCGATCACCCCAGAAAAATGAGACTGACAAACGGTCTGTGCAGCCTAAAAACAGTGAGCAATTGAGTATCAGCAGCTCAATGGTCCACAGCTGCAGATCGATCAGTTAATCAAGTCCTTTGGAGGAGTTAATCTGCCTAATCTCGCCCTACTGTCGCAGCCGCAACCTCTCCCTACGCTAATCAGAGCAGAGTGACGGGCGGCGCTATGTGACTCCAGCTTAAATAGAGGCTGGGTCACATGGTGCTCTGGCCAATCACAGCCATGCCAATAGTAGGCATGGCTGTGATGGCCTCTTGGGGCAAGTAGTATGACGCTTGTTGATTGGCTGCTTTGCAGCCTTTCAAAAAGCGCCAAGAAAGCGTCACAAAAGCGCGAAGAAAGCGACGAACACCGAACCCGAACCCGGACTTTTACGAAAATGTCCGGGTTCGGGTCCGTGTCACGGACACCCCAAAATTCGGTACGAACCCGAACTATACAGTTCGAGTTCGCTCATCCCTACTTGTAACCCCTTTTTATTTTTCAATTTTATCATTAATAATAAAGATATTAATAATAATTTGCATAGCAGCACGATATTCCTCAGTACTTTACATTCAGGAGGTTCATATACAAACAAAATCAGACATTACATAGCAACATACAAGTCAACAATTATAACACGAGTAATTAAGGCCCTTCTCGTAGGAGCTTATTACAATCTATGAGGAGATAGAGATGACACAAAAGGTAAAAAGTTCTTGTTTTGTATAATTGTCCAACCATCTTAACAAAATAGGGGTAAACATAAAGCTGCATAAACCAGTCAGCCGATATGTGTATGTAGTGCTTTAAAAAATACATTATGTTTAGCTTCAAATTTTTAGTGAACTATAGGTTTACAAATGTTAGAATCATGACTGAATCTCTCAAAATATTAATTACAAATTTGGAATGGGTTAAGCTTTACTTTACTTTTGTATGCTATTTTTATGCATTTTTTTTAGGATATTCTCATTTTATTGTTTTAGGTTCAAATCACACAGTATTTGGATACATGTTTAGCTTTATCTTATTCAGCATCGCTCTACCCAGTTTTGTACAAGAAAAAATAAATAATAATTTGAGCCACATGTTTGTTCAACGTTTATGAAGAGGTTTGAAAAAGTTTACATACAAAACATTTTTGTAGTGGTTTTGGGTCAGAGGCATATCAATAAAACTGCAGCATGCTCTGGGCATTTTTCTTTATTAAACTCTATATAGAACCTTAACCCCATGCTGACATCCCCTGTACCTGTTTGGGAGAGTATTTTAACATGGAGCAGGCTCAGTAGCTGAGCCAGGGCCATAGTTAGCGGGTAATGGCTATTTTACATATTAACCAATAATATATAATTGTGATCTAAGGTATAAATGACCCAATAATCCTAATTTAACACCCTATGTGGGGAGTGAAAATAATAAATAAATAAAGTAAGTAAATAAAGTTTTTAAAAATATGAAAAAACAAAATAATAAAAAATGTAAATCACCCTCTCACAATTTTACAAATAAAATTACCTAAACAATAAACGTCATTGGTACCGCAGGATCCGAAAAATATAGAAATATTAAAAGATACAGAATTTTTTTTAAGGTATAGCCATATGATCAGGTTTCCTGATGTGGTTTTGGAAGCTAAAATCAATAGTGGATAATAAAAGCAGAGAAAGTATAAAGGACAGATATGACTTTTTCTCTTTTTTTGAATTCTCACTGGTTTTCGCTTCCAAAACTGAATCAAGAAACCTGACTGTGTAATCATACCCTAATACAAAAATGCCAGAAATCCCAATTTTTTGGGTCCCTTTTCCTGCCAATAATGGTTAAGTGATACAAAAGTTTGGGAAATTGGAACGCAGAGTGTTAAAAAATTAAATAAAAATTGACTACAGCGGGAAGGGGTTAAAAATATCAGAAAAAAATATATTTAGAAAATGTCACACAAAAAAACAACATAATTTATGCGATATATGCTATTAAAACGCTTTGAAGACATTTATTACATTAGTAAATTGAAAAAAATATAGACCATTGTGATGATCCTCAATGGCAACTGATCAAAACCAAAAGATTTGAATGTAAAACACTATTTTATTTCACAAATTTCAGTGCAAAAAATGAAACACAGTGAGTAAATTGTACAATACTACATAAAGGGAATCTATAACCTCTGGCAAGTCACCAGCCAGATGCACAGTAAAATAGGCAAGCCATAATATGCACAGTAAAATAGGCATAGAACACCTGCTGCTGACTTCTGATCAGTAATTTGTATGTCGATGCTCACCATCATTCTCTTGCTTTGCACTCTCAAGCAAGTCATGGAATGTATTTAGAGAACTGCTTTGCATGCGCACATAATGAATAGTGTTGATCGCAAATATTCTAATCGCAAGTTTTTATTGCGAATATCGGCACTTCGAAAATTTGCGAAGATTTTGAATATAGTGCTATATATTCGTAATCGTGAATATTCTAGATATTTTTTCATCAGTAACCTCCCTTTTTGCTTGTGGGCCAATGAGAAGGTTGCAATATCTTTGTCAGAGCTTAGCAACATCCCTAGCAACCAATAGGAAAATTGCCTACCCCTTACTATATAAGAACCTCCCCAGCAGCCATTTTCTGCTATTTTTTGCAGTTGTGTGTGAGAGAGAGAGAGAGAGCAGTGTCATTACTGCACTCTGTGCTTTGCTATGTCATTACATTAGTTAGTTAGCTCATATATATAATACAGTTAGTGGGACATAGTCAGTGTAGGTTAGTGAAATAGTGTAGGGTGTTAGTTGGTGTGAAAGGAATTACTGTACTGTGCATTTTCTCCAGTCTCAGGAAACTTTCTAGCAGCTTGAAAAATTGAGCAAAAGTTAGCCACGCCTGTATTGCACACGCTATACGCACATATTAAATTGCCGATTTTCGCAATCAAGAAAATAATGACTGGAGATCATGAATTCTAGAATTTTGTAAATTTTGCAAATTTATTGTGAATATCAGGCCAAAAATTTGCGTTATATAATGAAAACGACTATTGCCCAAGCTGCTCATCACTAATAATGAAGAGGACTCTAGGAGTAGTCCTTTGTATGAATTCCATGGCTGGTTTGCGGGTTTATACCAGGTTAATGGGGATGAGTATTGACATATAAATTACTGATCTGGAGGCAGGGGCAGGTGTTCTACACATATATTATTATACATATTAGGGCTTGCTAGAGGAAAACAATGTATTATCATATTCAGATATTTTTTATTTCCATTCAAGTCTTTAGTAAAGATAATGTTTTAATTTGAGATGATTAAATGTTACAATTAATTTCTATAGTACTGGAAAAAAAACTTTGCACATAAATGTTCAATCAAAAGAAAACTAAAAAAGAAATAACTTCAATTCAAGTGATCATTCCCATTCTTTATGGCTGAAACGTGCCAAACACTTCAGCGCTTAAGAAAAATGTCTGGTCCACTGGTAAAGTATAGAGTGAACAGAAAAAGTCAGATAGACTCTTGATTACATTTGTGTAGAGTGTATTACCACTGATCCATACTCCACGGATCACAGACTATAAATATATTTTGCTCCTTCACATATAGCATACATCATTTTTGTGAATTAAGAGCGGTTTCTGAATACACAATATGCCAGCACTCTTCATTCTGTGTAGGATCCAGTGCAGGCTGAACTGTATTTCATGACATCACTAGTTTTCTATATTGCATCACTTTTATATACGTAATTTATTTAGAGATTTATTATGGCTGCTAACTTTGGAGTCTAGTAGAAAGTAATTTTCTCTTCAGATCAGTCAGTTATTGTCACTTTACTGTCTGGAAACCCCTGAAAATGTTTGCTTTGCCAGACAACTTTGAGCAGCAGGACATCACAAACGTCCGCCATTTCATTGGGACACGTCCCAAATATAGCATGTGCCTATAATTTGAGACTTTTTAATGCCATTTTTGTGTCGTAAAAGACCTATTAAACAGTGGTTGCCATATATAGTGTTGAGCGATTCGCCATGTAGCTGAATTAACCTGAAATACCGCAAAAAAAATAAATAAATCATATTTACCTGCTCCATTTTCCCACGTCGGTCCGGCTGCCACCATCTTGCTTCAAGATCTTGTCCAAAATCCCATGCGTGGTTATGTATGATGTCACTTCTCCTGTCGGCGTGATGACGTCAACTCGGGCCGTGCAAGATGTTGGCAGCGGCCAGCCCATTAAGAGCAAATGGATCAGGTAAATATAATTTTTTTATAATTCACAATAGGTAGGTTACCGCAATTAAAACTTAACATTGAATAAATAATCCATTAAAAGGTATAGGCTCGTGTACATTTATTTCAGAGGTTTGTATACACAAGGGTCGCACCAAAAAAGATGCAACCACTGATTAGCATGCCATAGTATAAGGTATACTATGACAACAGAGGATACAGGGAGGATAGGATAGTGATATATATGGGACACTATGCGTTCCTATATCTATCTACTAATTCCCCTCTCTCTAAGTGTCCCTCAGTGTCCCTCTTCAAAGGCAACAGTGACTGCTCAGCTTCGTCACCCAGCTCAGAAAAATTTAAAGAAAAGTGAATACATAGTCCGTTCAAAACAGATGTTCTGACGCGTTTCATTGGCCTCCACTAAATCCTCAGGGGACCGTTATACAGAATGGTATTATAATGCTCAAAAGTCAGAATCAATACTTCTAAAATGTATACGGAGTGATGATCAGTCACTATCAATGTCTACATAGCTGTCCATTAGTTCCCCAGCATGGATCACCAGTAGGTATTCATCTGGCGTCCTGCGTATGGCAGTACGTGGTGTGGCGTCCTGCGTATGGCAGATGGTGGCAGCCGGCATATTGAGAGCAAATAGATCAGGTACATATAATTTTTTTTTATTTTTTTACTTTGGATTATTGCCATGATCATGTATGAACGTGGCATCTGAAGGGTACAATGATGCACCCACTACTTACAAATAAATGCGCCTTGTGACAAACTAATTCATCACAAAGCAATTTCTTTGTAAAATTCGGCAAAGCAGCCAAATCGAATTTTCTAATACTTTGCTCATCTCTAGCCATATACACTAAAATAAGTAAATCAGTCAAATCTTAAAGAGACTGTGCAGTGCCACAATATTGGTGTCCTGACCTCAGGATAGGTCATTAATATCAGAACTGCAATGATCCTATACCCCGCACTCCACTGATCAGCTGCATCGTGTGTTACCTGCTTGTCTCCTTTGTAGAGGCAGACAAGTTTTATTACAACTGCTCATCCCATTGAAATGAATATTGTAGAGGTGCCCAACCCCCTATTAAAAAAAAGTGGTTGTGGGGGGTGATGACCTAGTTGATTTTGAGCATTATAGATAGTCTTTGTGTTCTTCTGCCTGCCTTTTACATACTTTAAATCTGCAGTGGTCACTAAGGAAATAAATGAATATTGGTCTCTTCCTTTTATTTAAATTTAACAAGATTTATGTACTCCATTTGTGATGTAATGATAAGGCAGGAAAAAAAGGCTGGATTATACGTCTACATAATGTTACAAATAGCAGCAGTTATGTGACTCATTTGCACGTTGTACAGTAAATCAGTTGCTTTTAATTGACTCTGTCAAACAATATCATGGTAGGATGTCATATTGTAATGAATAAAGGCAAGGTGAGCTGAGCAAATTAAGTGACCCTTCAAGTTAATGGAACATAGTGAAAATATTTTTATGACCATGAAGAATTCAATGACATACAGTAAGTGGATGAAATTCCTGATACCTAGACCTGCATTTACGGTAGATTTTAACCCGTTTCTTTGTGAATCATGGTGAATAATGTGTAACTATGTTTATCCATTTAGATGTGCATCTTGTGCTTCATATCGATATAACATAAGTTATCTTTTTGTATCAGCACAGTACAAGCTAAAACGTAATCTTTTGAAACTACAAATTAAATATTTTTCTTTTTTTCTACTAACCCCTTGAAGACAGGGCCTATTTTTTACATTTTTGAGTTTTCCTCCCCACGTTCCAATAGGCATAACGTTTTAATTTTTCTGTTTACTTAGCCTTATGTTTTGCGGGACAAGATGGATTTTTTTATGCCGCCATTTAATTTACCATGTTTTGTATTGGAAAACAGGAAAACATTCTATGCGGGGGTAGAATTGAAAAAACAAATAAACACAATTCCGCCAAGGTTTTGGGGGTTTTGACATCACTGCATTCACTGTGCGCTAAAAATGACATAAAACAACACAACATATAATGCAACAGCTCTCTGCAAACCAAATAAAGTACAAAAACATATTATAATGCTTATGCTATGCTAATAAAGTAGAGATGCTTGGCAAATATATTTTGTACAAAATTATTTGAGCCCGTCTGCCGCACGTCAAGGCGATCTCTGTAAGACGGGAGCCTAACACTAACTTTTGTGTTTCCGCTAAAAATGACATGACACCCTTATTCCGTGGCTCAATACAGTTGTGGCAATACCAAACTTATATAGTTTTTATTTTGTTTCATTACTTTAAAAAAAGTTAAAATTATGTTTGCATCCCCATATTCTTACAGCCCCCCTTGTCCTATTCACCCTAATATAGATCTATTAGCGTGAATAAGATTTTTACACTGCCCCTGCTGCCCTGTGCTTCATGCACTGAGCAGGGGGGAACTTGCCATAGCAGGACTGGAAGGCTTCAGCAGCTGGGTCGCTAATCGGAAGGCAGAGGGAGCCACATCCCTCTGCTAACTTCACAAATGGCGTGATCAGCGTTGATCACAGCATCTGAAGGGTTAAATGATGGGGTTTAGCTGGATCACCCTTCATTGTGGCCGGGTGCCGGCTGTATGAAACTCCGTATGAAACAGATTTCTGTATGAAACAGATTTCCATTAGCTCTTCTTCGCTTGCAAGGTATAAATATGCTTTGGAAGATTGGAAATGAAACAACATAAAGCAGCAATAAAGTGAATGGGCCAGATTTATCATGACTCTGACAGCTCACTCCACTTTCACATATGGCTAAAGTCAGTTTTAGCCAAGTCAGATTTATGATCGGCCCTTTAAGACTGTAATAAATGTGGTTTGACAGTAGCAGTTTATCCGTCAGTAAGCAGCTTTACAAAAGTCGCACGTCTTTACGAAAAAGTCGCACGTCTTTACGAAAAAGTCGCATGTTCTATTAAAAAGTCTCATAAGATAAGCATGGTCCTCACTGGAGTGAAATTGCGCAATTTTTTGCGACTTTTTTGCAACTTTTTAAATACTCACAATAGTAAATCTGTCTAGAGATTTATTTACATAAGAAAACACACCCACTTTCAGAAAACTGGCGAGCATAGTGCAGAGCAGAAAAAAGTCGCAAATTTTTGCGCAGTTTTAGTGATTGCGCAAAAATTTGCGACTTTTTCACTCCATTATTCTGACTTGAGCTAATGATAAATCTGGCCCAATGTGTTTTGCATTTGGAGAGGTTCATGTCAGCAAACTTTTCCCTGACCTAGATGAAATTTGCTGCATGGTGAAGATAAGTGACTTACGCAGTATTCAAAGCATAGCAAATGATCACCATAGAGATGCCTTACATATATGGCATTATGTGTTAAGGGGTTAATTATGACCTTGCAACCTTTGTGAGAGCGTATTGAATATAATGGGAAAAACAAGGTACGTAGAGTCTACCAAGAAGCAATTTGCCACATTCATGACCAATCCTTTCTTGAACCACAAGACCTTTCATCTGCCCTGTGATTTCCTTTTGTTACTGGCAGTGAGTGTGGATCCACTGTACCAACTAACTGGTTTGACTTTGGGCTAGTACTAAGGGAATGGTTGTCAATTTGTTCCTCAATTACTGAGAGGAATAGCAGAGGAATAGCACAATGAAGAGTCATAAGAAAAAATGTTCCAGAGTTGTTATTTTACGAGTAAGTATTGACTTAGACAGATAAGTCAGGAGAGCTGACAGGTCCTCTTTAATGTTCAGTTAGTGTTGTCCTAGATGTCCCAGACACATGCCTACAAGCAAACGTGTATTCCAATGGAAACAAGTTTCCCTGAAATGATGAATCTGGAAGGTACCAGGTACAAGGCATGACAAAGATTTCCATTAGCTCTTCTTTGCTTGCAAGGTATAAATATGCTTTGGAAGATTGGAAATGAAACAACATAAAGCAGCAATAAAGTGAATGTGTTTTGCATTTGGAGAGGTTCATGTCAGCAAACTTTTCCCTGACCTAGATGAAATTTGCTGCATGGTGAAGATAAGTGACTTACGCAGTATTCAAAGCATAGCAAATGATCACCATAGAGTTCAGTGTAATTGAAATTTCAGTTCTTCTTTTGTCAGCAATAGTCTTATGACAAATGTCTGTGGCAAAATGAGTTAAACTGGCCAAATTGTTACAGAGCTCACACCGAAAAAAAGCTGTTATTTTTTATTTATTTGCATCCAGTGTTCTTTTTATAAATCCGTCAAATTTTGCTGATGCTGGACTTGCACAAACAAATAGCAATCTCAAAACGCCAAGTGTTTGGCACTCCATTTAATCATAATTTAATTACTGCATACATTTCTTTAAAAATAAAACAAAGCCGATGATCTCCGCCATAGACATCAAATATTTTTACTTCTGACGGGGCGCCCTCTAGCACCAAATCATAAAAGGGAAAATTGTGTTTTTTACTTTTATTTCTATGTTGCATCAACATGAAAAAAGGAAAGAAAATACATTGAATTGCGCAACTGCTAAGTCGTTTGTAATTTTCTTGCTGGTTGTAAACCGTTATATTATTAATGTCAGTCTGTCTGCTCCGGATGTAAAATTAAGATTCATAATCAGCTTTAAAGATCTTGCCGTTTTGAGCAGCTATTTATTTTTAACATATCGACCCGGAGTGTGCCATAAACTTTTTTTCAATTTGAATATGAATTTGGGATATTGAATGGAAGACACTGGCAAAGTCTAAAGGGAATGCATAGTCTTTTTTTATTAATTTTTTTGAGTTAAAACTTGATAGTGACACCTCTTAAAGTGAAAGTGTTGCTGTTTTTTTTGTGTTTTTAGAATTATAGATAGATAGATAATAGAGAGATAGATAGCTAATGAGATAGCCAATAGATATAAATTGAGATAGATAATATGATAGACAATAGATAGATAGGAGATAGATACATAGCTAATAAGATAGACACTAGATTGATAAATAGATAAATAGATAACAAAGAGATAGATAGATAGATAGATAGATAGATAGATAGAAGACAGATCTATCTACCTATTTTTTCACTCATATCTTTTGCATATCTATTTATCAAATAAAATAAAATAAATGCTCTTTTGGCAGGTCTAAAATTATGCATTAGTATTGCCAAAGCATGTGGGAAATGGAGGGTTGAGAAATGGGGACACACCCGGCATCGGTGTATAGGAGTCTGTGGCATATCATGACAGGGAGGGGGGAAAGGGTGCGGACACTCCCCGGGTCAGGGTATCAGCGTCCATGGCATATAACGCTCCTCTTAGTCTCTGGCAGGCAGTGACATATTGTGCTGCTATGTCCACAGTGTTCTCTTCCTCTCCCAGCAAGATGGGCAGTTACTCTTCCTCCTCCATGGAACTGAAGTCTGGGAGTAGATCAGAGAGTCTCCTAAAGTGGATGTCCCTCACTGCTGAATATTTGCGACAGTATATCAGAAGTGGGCCTCATCCTCCACCACCTCCAGGTGGCACTGCGGGCACAGTCTGCTTTCTCTAGTCATGTAGCTCTGTCGATGCTGTCCGGATTCTATGGCCAGGATGTGGGCGCTCAGTCTGTAGTGGCTCAGGATTTTCCAGTCTCTGGGGTTCCCTAGTTTCTCCAGATATGGGGCCAGTTTGTAGTCACTCTGCAGGCTTTGGTACACCGTCAGCTTCTGGGATGCTCTCATCTCCTTCCTCTATTCACTGATGTATTCCTCTTGTCTCTTGTTTACTGTGTTCCTGATACCGGCTTTTGTGAGGTGGTGTCGGGTGATTTTCTGGTTGGGCTGGGTTTCAGTAGGTTGATTTTGGGGCTTTGCCTTGCTTGGGATACCTTGGTGTAGCAAGTCTTTATGGTGATGGCAGTCTTCACTACTACCATGTAGATGGCCCCAGAATGATAGCGCCCTCTTGTGGATTGTAAAGTGTAGAGGGAATCTGCTGAGCTCCCCTCGACAGGCACTGTTAGAGGTGCTCCGATGGACCTCAAGGGGATGCTTACAGAATTCCTGGTCGAATATTTCTGTTGGTTTAGAATCCCATCTTGACCAGTCGGGGTACATGTGAGGGCCCCATACTTTACTGCCATACAGGAGGATTGGTGCATGAGTCAAAGATTTTAAGCCAGACCCTTTCAAGGGTGCTTTGAGGTGGTACAGTTGTCTTCTGATGTTGTAGAAGGTCTTGCATGCTTTGTCTTTCAGCTCCTCAATGTCTGATTTGAAGCTCCCAGTTTGGTCCATTATCAGGCCCAGGTAGGTGTACCTGTTGGTGGCTGTCAGAGGGCGGTTGCGTAGCATGAAGGTAGGGGGCCTGACTAACTTTGTTTTCCTTCTCTGGAACACCATAGTGTTGCTCTTTATTAAATTGATGGGAAGGGCCCATGTGGTGCTGAATTTCTCCAGAATGACTAGTTGGTCTTGGAGACCTTTCTCAGTTGGTGATAGTAGGAGAAGATCATCCGCATACATGAGAAATTTCACCTCAGTGTCATGGAGGATGAGACCCAGTGTTGAGGAGGACTCCAGAGCCACTGCCAGCTCGTTGATGTAAATGTTAAAGAGAGTTGGACTGAGGCTGCAGCCCTGTGTGACTCCTCAGCTCTGCTGGAAGTAAGCCGTTCTTTTCCCATTTACCTTCACAGGGCATCTGTTCTTGGTGTAAGAGCTTTTGATGATGTCGTATGTGTTACTTCCTATTCGGATCTCCAATAGCTTCAGGAGCAATCCTGAGTGCCACACCGAGTCAAAGGCCTTTTTGAAGTCCCCGAAACAAGCGTATATCTCTCCCTGCTTTTTGTTGTGGACATGGCTCTAGATGAGGCAGTGCAGGGTGTAGACGTGGTCTGTGGTGCGGTGGTTTGGCATGAACCCTGCTTGGCTTTTGCTGAGTACATTGTGCTGGATGAGAAAGCCGAGGATTCTCTGGTTCAGTATACTGTTAAATAGTTTTCCCAGATTGCTGCTGACACATATCCCTCAGTAGTTGGCCGGCTCATACCTGTCCCCGCACTTGTATATTGGGGTTATGACACCTTGGTTCCAAGCTTGGGGGAAGTAGCCAGCACTTAGAACAATGTTGTAAAATGTTTCTATGGCTGCCTTTATTGCTGGTTGGCTGTACTTAATCATTTCGGGTGGGATGCCATCTGTGCCGCTGGCTTTCTTGCCTCTTTTGGTTGATATTCTCTCTGATATCTCCTGCAGTGTTATGGGTGATTCTAGCAGGTTTTGGAAGTATCACTTCCATGCTCTTAAGTTTTTACCTCATTTGTTCTTGGTCTGGGTTACGTTCTTCTTTTAGGATGTGTCTGTAAAGGTCTCTGAAATACTTGAGCCAGATGTTGCCGTTTTGAATATGGAGGTTGTTTTTCTTATCATTTATGCCCAGGTAGTTCCATAGTTCCCAGAAGGAGTTATCTTGGTGGGCATCTTAAAGCTGTATAAGTTTGTTTGAGGTATATTCTTGCTTTTTCCTTCTGAGGAGGGTTTTATATTGCCTCTGCGTTGTGTCGTAGACTTCCCGTAGGTTGGTGTTGTTGGGATCTCTATGCTTTTTATTTGAGGCAAATCTCAAGGTCTTCCGTACAGCTCTGCACTCCTCATCAAACCAAGTGTTGGGGTTATCTTCTTTTTGCTTTAGGTCGCTATACTTTTTCAGGTCATCCATTTCTGCCATTGTGTAAAATATATTATTAAGATCTCTTACAGCTTGGTTGACTCTTTCTGGGTTTATCTCAAACACCTTGTTGTTGAAGTAGTAGCGTGTCTCTTGGATTTCTGGTTTACTGTGCACCTCTTTACATTTCTGAGCCAATGTCTTGGACCACTTATAAGATGGAGATAGTGTGAAGAGCCCTGGCTGCTGAGGTATTTGTCATGGTGGTTTGTTTGTGGACTTAATATATAGGAATGATCAGACAAGTGCGATTCTGGGCTGACTATGAAGGCCCCAATGTTTGTGGAGTCCATGTCTGTGATGGCGTAGTCCACTATGCTGCTACCCACATGGGAATTTAATGTAGTCCTTCCTAAAGAGTCACCCTTGGTGAAACCATTGAGGATGTGGAGTCCTAGGCTATGGCAAAGATTCAACAACTTTTTGCCACTTTTATTTCACGTGCTGTCCTAACTGTTCCTCTCTATATTTACTGAGCTGTTGCTGTCGGTCTGTGCTTCATATATATAGATATTTCCATCTGTGGTCAGGTAGTCTCTTTCCCTGCCTGTTCTGGCATTGAGGTCTATCTATCTACGAAAGGTATGAGTGAAAAATAGATAAATAGGAGATAGATATATAGCCTATCTATTTACCTATTTTTTTACTCATATCTTTCATGTATCTATCTATCTATAGGATATATAGGAGATAGATAAATAGATAGATAGATAGATAGATAAATCTGAGATAGATAGATATCCTATCTATCTACCAATTTTTTCACTCATATCTTTTTATCTATCTGTCTATCTATCTATCTATGAAAGATATGAGTGAAAAATAGATAGATAGACAACATAGAGATAAATATGAGATAGATAGATAGAGTTACAGTAAACCACTTACACTAGCTATTGCATTTTGGTAGAAATGTGTTCAGGATGAGAATCACCACAGCTTGCATATAAAACATTTTAGTCACGTGCCTCAGTATTTCTTAAAGCAGTAAATAAATGAAATCCATCATGTAGAAAATATGAAAATTCTGAAATAGTTATGCCTTCGGATATTCCTGTACAATAATTTCCCTTTGGACTATTTGTCTATATGCATGTGGCTGGACAGCGGTCTCCCTCCCTCCCAAACCATACAGTAGTTCTTCCTTTGAAAATTAATTTCTTTTTTTAACACTTCTGAGCAGATCTCTCTCCCTATAACAGTTATAGTATAGTTTTCTCCCGAAGCAAATATAATTGTTCTATGAAGGGAATGACATCCAGCGATGTGAAACTGATCTTTAAATCTTTTTACCCAAAATTATTTAATGCTTTACTGTTACAAAGGGAAAACATTGGAATATAACTACATGTGCTGCTTCTCCATTAATTCTAACCTTAACTGCTATACAATGTCTACCAGCTGCTCTGGAGACATGCCCCATGCTCTGGAGATTTAAAGAAGGTTTCCAGTTTTATGCAAACAAAGCTTAATCACTACATAAATTCTATAACTTAATCACTACAACTTTCTAATATACTGTGTTTCAATTCTGCTCAATTTTTTTAGATGTTTGAATTAATGAGAACAGTCAAACATGATGTATTGTACATGACCTCCCTTGCCCTTAACTATTGAGTGGGGACAATTTGTTCCAGTCTAGGTGATGCTCTATGAGCTACGTGTGATACATAAGCAACAGGTACACTAATCTCTGTAATATTTATTTATTTATTTTTACAATGTATCAATCTGAATTCCAAGCCGTTTAGCTCACAAAGCATTGTCTGCACTGAAGACACTTGTATCCACTTCTTAGTTCATGGCTGACTAGCCTTGACATGCCCTAGTGATGCCAGGCAGGAAATATTTATTTTGTCTCACCAAAAATATAAGCAAATTTAGTTTATTGAGACTAAGGATTCAACTAAGGTCAACTTCCAGTGTCAAGACCTGCTTCTCAAAATAATTTGGTAGAAATGCCAGGAAAACTCTTATAGAATATAAAAATATATTTGAAGCCCTATATACTTGGACATGTACAGTACAGACTAAAAGTTTGGACACACCTTCTCATTCAAAGAGTTTTCTTTATTTTCATGACTATGAAAATTGTAGATTCACACTGAAGGCATCAAAACTATGAATTAACACATGTGGAATTATATACATAACAAAAAAGTGTGAAACAACTGAAAATATGTCATATTCTAGGTTCTTCAAAGTAGCCACCTTTTGCTTTGATTACTGCTTTGCACACTCTAGGCATTCTCTTGATGAGCTTCAAGAGGTAGTCACCGGAAATGGTCTTCCAACAGTCTTGAAAGAGTTCCCAGAGATGCTTAGCACGTGTTGGCCCTTTTGCCTTCACTCTGCGGTCACCTCAGCTCACCCCAAACCATCTCGATTGGGTTCAGGTCCGGTGACTGTGGAGGCCAGGTCATCTGGCACAGCACCCCATCACTCTCCTTCATGCTCAAATAGCCCTTACAAAGCCTGGAGGTGTGTTTGGGGTCATTGTCCTGTTGAAAAATAAATGATGGTCCAACTAAACGCAAACCGGATGGAATAGCATGCCGCTGCAAGATGCTGTGGTAGACATTCTGGTTCAGTATGCCTTCAATTTTGAATAAATCCCCAACAGTGTCACCAGCAAAGCACCCCCACACCATCACACCTCCTCCTCCTCCATGCTTCACGGTGGGAACCAGGCATGTAGAGTCCATCCGTTCACCTTTTTTTGCGTCGCACAAAGACACGGTAGTTGGAACCAAAGATCTCAAATTTGGACTCATCAGACCAAAGCACAGATTTCCACTGGTCTAATGTCCATTCTTTGTGTTCTTTAGCCCAAACAAGTCTCTTCTGCTTGTTGCCTGTCCTTAGCAGTGGTTTCCTAGCAGATATTCTACCATGAAGGCCTCATTCACACAGTCTCTTCTTAACAGTTGTTCTAGAGATGTGTCTGCTGCTAGAACTCTGTGTGGCATTGACCTGGTCTGTAATCTGAGCTGCTGTTAACCTGAGATTTCTGAGGCTGGTGACTCGGATAAACTTATCCTCCACAACAGAGGGGACTCTTGGTCTTCTTTTTCTTGGGGCGGTCCGCATGTGAGCCAGTTTCTTTGTAGCGCTTGATGGTTTTTGTGACTGCACTTGGGGACACTTTCAACGTTTTCCCAATTTTTTCAGATTGACTGACCTTCATTTCTTAAAGTAATGATGGCCACTCATTTTTCTTTACTTAGCTGCTTTTTTCTTGCCATAATACAAATTCTTACAGTCTATTCAGTAGGACTATCAGCTGTGTATCCACTTGACTTCTCCACAACGCAACTGATGGTCCCAATCCCATTTATAAGGCAAGAAATCCCACTTATTAAACCTGACAGGGCACACCTGTGAAGTGAAAACCATTTCAGATGACTACCTCTTGATGCTCATCAAGAGAATGCCAAGAGTGTGCAAAGCAGTAATCAAAGCAAAAGGTGGCTACTTTGAAGAACCTAGAATATGACATATTTTCAGTTGTTTGACACTTTTTTGTTATGTTTATGATTCCACATGTGTTAATTCATAGTTTTGATGCCTTCAGTGTGAATCTACAATTGTCATAGTCATGAAAATAAAGAAAACTCTTTTAATGAGAAGGTGTGTCCAAACTTTTGGTCTGTACTGTATATATATATATTATTTTTTTTTATTGTATAGAATGGCATACACCTTGTCTCTGTTTTCTAATACAGAGGCATTTTGTTTTATAATTGTCACCTAAAGTATAGTACACATTTGTCTGCTTATAAAGTGATATAATTCAGAGGCTTCAAGTAAACATATATTCTGATATACAGTATAACTTGTGTGCCCACTTATGTGTCCTTGGTTACAATATTGTATGTTTGCTTACATTATACATATCTGAATATCTGGAATTCTTCGGATCAATGTTTTCATAAAAAAGGTGCAAAATAGTTTTGTGTGTTGTGGATAAATGGAATATTGTTTGCTTCTAATATATACTTCATATGACATGGTCCTTGGCTAAGAGAATATGCAATGGGAATTGGTCCTTGGCTTTTATAATCTGTGATAATTTTAGCACATACCCTTCAATACACTGATTTTTAGAGTTAGCAACTCAGCAGATCCTTCTTACCCAAGAGAATCCGGTTGTTGTCAGTCTTAACCTTAGAGACATTGATAAACTTTGACAGGATTTCAATCCTAATTTTAAATTGAACATGAAGATTCCATTTTGAATACATTTCCTGATGCCTAAGACATTTTCATGCAGTAGCAGTGAACACAATTTATATAGATTCCCTCAGCCAATATAATCTAATCTGAGAAGGGAACATGTTACCGTCTCCTTCAGGATCTCTGGCAGTACAGCAAAGCTGATATTCCCCCTTTGCTTTAAACTGATTGTCAAGTTTTAAAAGTTTAGATAGTTGCATGTAGAAAAAAATTGTTCTTACAGGCTGTTAAAAATTATATATTACATGATAAAAATCAGATCGTCTTGTTTTCTCTATATCTTGTTTTCTTTAAAGAGCACCAGTCAGCAGAATCAACCTTTTAAAAAGACACACTGTCTGCCGACTAAGGATTGTGGCCTTTTTAACTAGCTTTCAATTCAGATTAAAAGGGAATAAACCGTCCAAAAAGTGAAAATTTTTAAGTTAAAACTAGAGATTATCAAATATATTCAAAAAAATCCAATTTTGAACCAAATAGTTTATTTTTTTAATTGTATTCTATAGAATCAGAATTGTTAAGGATTCATTTCAGTAGAATTTTTAGAGAGAGAGAGAGTTGTTGCAGTATAATTCAGGTCTCTTTTGTGTGTATTTACCCCTTAATGATGTTGCAGATTTGGACCTTAAAACCAGTAAAAAATAGTTTGCCACCTTACAGTGTTGGACATGATTTTTTAAACTTGTTGCCTATGTAGCCACACAGGTCTTACTTTTTAAATGATGGGCTACAGATTTTTTATTAACCACTTTCAGCAAAATGGCATTTATTTTAAATTGAACATGAAGATTCCATTTTGAATACATTTCCTGATGCCTAAGACATTTTCATGCAGTAGCAGTGAACACAATTTATATAGATTCCCTCAGCCAATATAATCTAATCTGAGAAGGGAACATGTTACCGTCTCCTACAGGATCTCTGGCAGTACAGCAAAGCTGATATTCCCCCTTTGTTTTAAACGGCTTGTCAAGTTTTAAAGGTTTAGATAGTTACATGTCGAAAAAAAATGTTCTTACAGGCTGTTAAAAATTATATATTACATGATGGAAATCAGATCGTCTTGTTTTCTCTATATCTTGTTTTCTTTAAAGAGCACCAGTCAGCAGAATCAACCTTTTAAAAAGACACACTGTCTGCCGACCAAGGATTGTTGCCTTTTTAACTAGCATTCAATTCAGATTAAAAGGGAATAAACCGTCCAAAAAGTGAAAATTTTTAAGTTAAAACTAGAGATTATCAAATATATTTTAAAAAAATCCAATTTTGAACCAAATTTTTTATTTTTTTTTGTAATCTATAGAATCAGAATTGTTAAGGATTCATTTCAGTAGAATTTTTTGAGAGAGAGAGCGTAGTTGCAGTATAATTCAGGTCTCTTTTGTGTGTATTTACCCCTTAATGATGTTGCAGATTTGGACCTTAAAACCAGTAAAAATTGTTTGCCACCTTACAGTGTTGGACATGATTTTTTAAACTTGTTGCCTATGTAGCCACACAGGTCTTACTTTTTAAATGATGGGCTACAGATTTTTTATTAACCACTTTCAGCAAAATGGCATTTATTTTATGAGAAAAATACACCAAATCACAAAAAAAGCAGAGTTTTGATTTTTGGCATTCATTGATCATCATACATGTGCTTCCTTATTAAAAATGAGGGGCCATGGTAAAGCAGGGGTCAAAGCACAGAGAGGAAAAAGGAAAGAATAGGGTAAATAAACAGTTTTTAGTGCAGTTTTTGGCAAAAAGTTTGGCAGGAATTTATTTATTTATTTAGTTTTTGCATTTCTTTTGTAAAAAATATATTTTACAAAAAGTGGCAAAAACATTACATGTAAATATAGCATTTTAAGATGGAGAAGATGATAATTATGAAAATCCATACACTCCCTCTGCTGTCCAAGTATTGGACTTTTCCTTCTCTGGGCTAATCGGTAAGAGGCTTGACCACTACTCATTGTCACAATTTTATTGTATAATAACATTGTGTTCATCATGACAAATTCATCAGGGCAGGTCTTATAGAAAGTAAACCTCTGATTATCAAGCAATGTAGCACCCAGCTTATAATTTTTAGAGCTTTGGCAATAATTTTAGCCCACATTCCCCTTTATAGTAATAGCCAAGTGGTGCCCACATTGTACCATTGCATACTCTTGAAATAATATGCAGCAAATAAATAATCAAATATTATTCTGCCTGATTAAGAAATGGGAAAGTATCTAGTATCATTAGAAAATCATATCCTATAAAAACAATGTGAACAGTTCCTTAAAAAATCTATATTGAATAGCTTCATTATTTCTGCAGTAACCTTTTGCCCTACTTTTTTAAATTATGTCATAGTATAATATTCCACAATTTTACCATGTTATTTATTTTTATAAATATGTTTCATTTATTTTAGTCCATCAAGTGTATCATCCGTCTGCCCAACCATATGACTCCTCCATATATTAAAAAGGTTTTACAACCTCATAAAGAAATTTCATTATGCCTGGGAATGTGGTCTACAGAAAGTTAGACCACATAGTCCGATAGTCCTCTCCAGTGGCAAGGGTCTGGTCGACCCTCCTTTCGGTTCCCAAGCATGTAAACTTCCAGGTGGGGTCATGTGCACTAATGAATTTATTCCCTGGCTTTAGGGACACATCTCTGCTGGGTCATGTGACACTCGTGAAAACATCACCACTGAGGCCAAAAAATGGCTGCAGCAGCACACTTAACCCAATCCAGAAGTGTGCACATAAAGGATTGGAAGAACAGACCAGACCCTAGGTGTTGGAGAGTGTATTTTTACTTTCTGTAGACCACAATCCAGGGATAATAAAAATTTACTTTTGGGTTAGAAAATCCTTTAGAGAGTTGTAAAGGGTATATATTTATTTCTTCATAATTGATATGAAGAGAATTGAATTCTAACAAAATAATAGCAAAGACAGGTGCACTCTGCGGTCTTACTAAACCCTCAAACTGATTTTAAAATTGAGAGATTAGCCAACATGTCCTACGGTGTAGGACATGTCTGAGCCCGAGCACCGCGCCAAGGTTTCTCAAGTAGCTCGGGGACCTAACACTCCCCTACCTGTGCCGTATGGGCATTACCAGGAGCCAGTGGGCAAATTACAGGAGCATGAGGCAGACTCACAAACAGCTCACCAGTTACCTCCAGCATGTAACCATGCTTGCAATGGGAGGAGGGAGGAGTCTGCGAGTCCCACTCAAGAATGGCTGATAAGGCCCAGGCCTCACAGGTGCACCTAAATGTAGCCTGTAGATGGAAAGCAGGCACATTTAAATTGGAGTTTATACACCTCCAGGTATCTCTATAAATACAAACTGAAAAGAATGGCGTGGTATTAAACAAGCATGAAGTGCACAAACTCCTGTAATTTGCCCACTGGTTCTTGGTAATGCCTATACGGCACAGGTAGGTGAGTGTTAGGTCCCCGAGCTACTTGAGAAACCTTGGCGCGGTGCTCGGGCTCAGACATGTCCTACATCGTAGGACATGTTGGCTAATCTCTCAATCTTAAAATTTGTTTGAGGGTTTAGTAAGACCGCAGAGTGCTCCTGTCTTTGCTATTATTTTGTTATATTGCTATATTGATTATCACATCCACATAATTGCTATCTTGTGTAGGATGTCTATTGTGGTACTTGTGGTTCGCTGCGGGCATCTTCCACTGTATGCATTTTTGCTGGGGATCGTCATTAGCAACGGGCCACAAGTGCAGGATTTGCTCCCCTATATACACTCATCTAAAGAATTATTAGGAACACCATACTAATACGGTGTTGGACCCCCTTTTGCCTTCAGAACTGCCTTAATTCTACGTGGCATTGATTCAACAAGGTGCTGATAGCATTCTTTAGAAATGTTGGCCCATATTGATAGGATAGCATCTTGCAGTTGATGGAGATTTGAGGGATGCACATCCAGGGCACGAAGCTCCCGTTCCACCACATCCCAAATATGCTCTATTGGGTTAAGATCTGGTCACTGTGGGGGCCATTTTAGTACAGTGAACTCATTGTCATGTTCAAGAAACCATTTTTCCAGTCTTGAACAGTCCAATTTTGGTGAGCTCGTGCAAATTGTAGCCTCTTTTTCCTATTTGTAGTGGAGATGAGTGGTACCTGGTGGGGTCTTCTGTTGTTGTAGCCCATCCGCCTCAAGGTTGTGCGTGTTGTGGCTTCACAAATGCTTTGCTGCATACCTTGGTTGTAACGAGTGGTTATTTCAGTCAACGTTGCTCTTCTATCAGCTTGAATCAGACGGCCCATTCTCCTCTGACCTCTAGCATCAACAAGGCATTTTTGCCCACAGGACTGCCGCATACTGGATGTTTTTCCCTTTTCACACCATTCTTTGTAAACCCTAGAAATGGTTGTGCGTGAAAATCCCAGTAACTGAGCAGATTGTGAAATATTCAGACCGGCCCGTCTGGCACCAACAACCATGCCACGCTCAAAATTGCTTAAATCACCTTTCTTTCCCATTCTGATATTCAGTTTGGAGTTCAGGAGATTGTCTTGACCAGGACCACAACCCTACATGCATTGAAGCAACTGCCATGTGATTGGTTGACTAGATAACCACATTAATGAGAAATAGAACAGGTGTTCCTAATAGTTCTTTAGGTGAGTGTATATGCACGACTGCATGTGGGTTTGAGAATTGAATTCTACCATACAGACCAGACATATACTGCCTCTCTTGTTTATGTGGCTTAGTAATAGTGATAATGTACATGAAATCAATGTAATAACCCTGTACATTGCAAGGGTTCAGTTTAAGAATTGATTTTTCAATGGTAATAGTCTCAATGCCCAAATAGGCACAGAATTTTACAAAGGAAAATTTTCCAGGTCAGAGGTTTTGTTTTCAATATGACCAAATGACTATGTGAGGCAGGATATTGTTTTCCTGTTTCTAGAAATATTCAGTTCAATATCTAATTATAAGACTCCCATGCAGAAAAATCACTTATGCATTGATGGCACCCAATTATGAAGCATTAATAAAGCAGTTTGCTTTTGGACTCACAGGAGCTTTATATGATTAAGTTTTAAGAATTTATGAATTCTGCATTATAGCTATAGTTTAGTGGGAAAAACTAATGAATTTGCTCTGACACAAGGATTATTACTAAGTATGTAGAAATGCTATAAATTAGCTGTATATTTCAATTTCCATTAATGTTAAGTGTCAGATGGGCAATCCAGATTATTTATGATTATGATTTCTAAAGCTGAGTTTACAAGACTAGATGATGTCAATAAATGGCAGGATCTAGCAGTGGGATAAATAACCTATTATATCCTGGCCATATGTCCTCATTGTAACACTGCCTCATTTTCTATCCTTACCAGAATTTGCAAAATATAAAAATGACCTTTAACTATCAGCAGCATTATTCTGAGGCAGCAATACAACCGGACATGAATTGCAACTCTACCATCTTTATGACCACCATAAAATAGCTTTACGAAACCTAATATAGCCTGATGCTCAACCCCTTCTCAATCTCTGGCATACATGTACAATGAAAAATGGGTCTTTAAACATGACTCCCGCCAAGAAGCTCCGCAGCCACCATAGCGTCCGGGTTTCTGCTGTTTAAAACAGCAGACACTAGAGCTAATTTTGTGTCCATGGCATTTGAATGGATTTTCCCTGAAAGCGCTTCACTTCCATGGCCCAAATAACTTGAGGGAACCATTTGTTCCTTGTGATAGTGTCACGAGGGTGTCAAGAGCCACGTCTGACTCCGTTATACCCGGGGTCAGGAAGTCGCAGCGGGTGGCTGCGCGCTCTATGTCTAAAGATCACGTTGTTTCTTAGTGATTGTTTTCTGTGTTTGCCTTGCAATCCTTTTTGTCTCATTCAGGGATCCGTAGCTTCTCCTCCTCAGCTGTTTCTTGTCTGCCACTCCCAACCTCCTTATATTCTCCTCTCACACTTCTCTAGTTGCCAGTTATAGAGCTTCCTGCCTGGACATCTATACTGACCCACTGGAGCTGTGAATCCTGGTTGTTGTTCCAGAGTGCTACCCTCCGGATCCCTGTTGGGCTTTTTGTTGTCTCCTGTTGTCGCCCACCTGGGATTATATGTTTAGTCTGTATTGTCTGTCCTCCCCTTGGTGTTTTCCTTTAGAGCTAGTGGTGCGGACTAGTGTTCCCACCGCCCTGTTCACTATCTAGGGCTCCTCTTAGGGAAAGCCAGGGTTGTAGGCACGTGATCGGCGTACGGGTGAGGAACCCGTCTAGGGACGTCAGGGCAGCCAGGTGCCAGCCGCAAGGTGAGTCAGGGGTCACCACCTTCCCTCTCACTTGGGCAAGGCCTTCCTCTTTCCCTCCCTCTGTGTCACGTATGTGATAGTCACGCCGATCGTGATATTATAACTGGCCCTTATTTTTTGAGAAAAAAAAAATAATATGTTTTCTCTCTACTTAGAATCCAATATGGATCCTATTGCTGCTTTGGCAAAACAGCTTCAAGGCCTGTCTTTGGAGGTGGCAGGATTGAAGGCGTCTGTCCTCCAACAACAGCAGCAAATGCAGCAGACCGCAAGCCCAGCGGTTGCTATGGGTAACCAGGTTGTTACAGAACCCAAGGTTGTTCTTCCTGACAGATTTTCTGGGGGAAGGGACAAATTTGTGACGTTCCGTGAGGCCTGCAAATTATATTTTAAGCTGCGCCCTTACTCCTCAGGTAATGAAGAACAGCGGGTGGGGATTGTTATTTCCCTGCTTCAGGGGGACCCGCAGTCCTGGGCGTTCTCGTTACCCCCTGGTTCCCAGGCTCTCCGGTCAGTGGAGGGATTTTTTGGGGCTTTGGGTCTCATATATGATGACCCTGACCGAGTCGCCCTGGCTGAGTCGAAGTTACGGAGACTCCTACAGGGAGATCGGCCAGCAGAGGAATATTGCTCAGAGTTCCGTAGGTGGGCTACGGATACTCAGTGGAACGACCCGGCTCTCAGGAGTCAGTTCTGCTCTGGGTTATCTGAAAGGGTTAAGGATGCGCTGGCGCTGTATGAGACCCCCCTTTCCCTTGATGCTGTTATGTCCCTCTCTATCAGAATAGATAGACGTCTTAGGGAGAGATCGAAAATTCCTGAGCAATCGGTAACCTCTCCCAAGCAGCAGTTAGTCTGTACTGACTTAGATGAGCCTATGCAGCTAGGAGGAACTTCTCGTCAGGTCCGTCCTCCTGAGGTTCGCCGTAGGTGGGGGGCTTGTTTTTTCTGTGGGGGGAGGGGTCATTTCATTAATGTCTGTCCCTCCTTTCTCAAAAACAAAAGACTGTCGGAAAACTACTAACCCCAGGCTGTGCGGAGGATGTCAGCCGGGGGGTATACGTTTCCTCCATACGAACATCTCAATTTGTGTTGCCAGCGGTTATTGTTTTTGGTGTTAAGACGGAGTCTATTTCTTTTTTTCTAGACAGTGGAGCAGGGGTAAATTTGATAGATGCCCATTTTGCCCGCACTATGGGTTTGTCTCTCTGTACACTGCAGAGACCTATTCCCATATTCGCTATTGATTCTGCTCCTCTGTCTCAGAGAAACCTCACTCACATTGTCCATAACTTACACCTTCGGGTAGGGGACCACAATAATGAGTGTCTTTCATGTTACGTTCTGGAGGGCCTTCCCTCTCCTGTGGTATTGGGTCTTCCCTGGTTGGTAGCGCACAATCCAGTGGTGGATTGGCAGGCCAGGGAGATATTGGAGTGGAGTGAACATTGCAGAGAGAATTGCTTAAATAACAATTGCTTAATCGCCTCCATAGCTTCCCTACCTACATTTATTTCGGACTTTGAGGACGTTTTTTCTGAAAAGGGTTGTCAGAAGCTACCACCTCATCGTCCTTATGATTGCCCGGTTAACCTGATTCCCGGTGCAAAATTACCCAAGTCCAGGTTGTATAATCTTTCAGGTCCCAAGAGACAAGCCATGAAAGATTATATCTCCGAGAGTCTGGCTAAGGGACACATCAGATTCTCTTCTTCACCCGTGGCTGCAGGGTTTTTCTTTGTTAAAAAGAAAGATGGGGGCCTGCGTCCTTGCCTAGATTTCTGTGAGCTAAACCGGATAACCATCCGAGACCCATACCCTCTTCCTCTCATTCCTGACCTTTTTAATCAGATTGCGGGTGCTAGGTGGTTCTCCAAACTTGATCTTAGCGGGGCCTACAATCTGATTCGTATCAAGGAAGGGGATGAGTGGAAGACAGCTTTTAACACCCCTGAGGGGCATTATGAAAATTTAGTCATGCCTTTCGGTCTGACAAATGCCCCTGCTGTCTTCCAACATTTCGTTAATGATATTTTTAGTCATCTCATCGGCAGGTTTGTAGTCATATACCTAGATGATATCTTAATTTATTCGGCTGATCTGAAAACACATGAAGTACATGTCAGGCAAGTACTGCAGGTCCTACGGACGAATAAATTATATGCGAAAATTGAAAAATGTGTCTTCGCCGTTCAGGAAATACAGTTCCTGGGATATCTATTATCTGCTTCAGGTTTCCGTATGGATCCTAGGAAGGTCCAGGCAATTTTAGATTGGGATCTTCCTGAGAACCTTAAAGCTCTACAATGGTTTTTGGGTTTCGCTAATTTCTATAGAAAGTTCATTAAAAATTATTCAGTGATCGTTAAACCCCTTACTGACATGACTAGGAAGGGGACTGATTTTTCTAAATGGTCTGACGCCGCTAAAATTGCATTTTCCTCTCTAAAAGAGAGATTTACCTCGGCACCTGTTCTAATTCAACCTGATGTCTCCCAGCCTTTTATTGTTGAAGTAGATGCGTCAGAGGTGGGAGTGGGGGCTGTATTGTCTCAGGGTCCGTCTCCTGGCAAATGGCGTCCTTGCGCTTTCTTTTCCAAAAAGTTATCTACAGCAGAAAAGAACTATGATATTGGAAATAGGGAACTGTTGGCGATTAAACTGGCGTTTGAAGAGTGGACGTCACTTCTTAGAGGGAGCAATCCACCCCGTCACGGTGATTACGGATCACAAAAACCTTCTGCACCGAGAATCGGCTAAGCGTCTCACCCCTAGACAAGCTAGGTGGTCACTATTCTTTACCAGATTTAACTTTGTAATCACCTATCGTCCTGGGGCAAAAAATACCAAGGCAGACGCATTATCTCGTAGTTTCCCTGGAGGGGGTAATGTTAGTGATCCGGTACCTATTTTACAAAGAGGAGTGGTTGTCTCTGCTGTACACTCTATTCTAGAGGGAAAGGTGTTAGAGGCCCAGGGGGACGCTCCGGCCTCTTGCCCCTCAGAGAAATTGTTTGTACCGTTAAACCTGCGTCTTGAACTATTAAAGGAACATCATAATTCGGCACTTGCTGGGCACCCGGGTAGTAAAGCAACCTTGGAGCTATTGTCTCGTCGTTTTTGGTGGCCAAGGTTGCGTCAGGATGTAATGGATTTCGTGTCTACTTGTTCTACTTGTGCATGCGCGAAAGTCTCTCATACACGTCCAGCAGGGTCTTTATTGCCACTTTTCATCCCCAATAGGCCATGGACACATCTATCAATGGATTTCATCACTGACTTACCTTTGTCTGCGGGTAAAACAGTTATCTTGGTAGTAGTAGACAGGTTTAGCAAAATGGTACACTTTATTGCTCTACCCGCACTTCCTAATGCTAAGACTCTTGCTCAGGTGTTTATCAGTGAAATCGTGAAGCTTCACGGGGTCCCTTCCGATGTGGTTTCGGATCGGGGAACCCAGTTTATTTCTAAGTTTTGGAAAGCTTTTTGTTCCCGTTTAGGGGTACACTTGTCCTTTTCCTCAGCTTTCCATCCTCAGTCGAATGGACAGACTGAGCGTACCAACCAAAACCTAGAAACATATTTAAGGTGTTTTGTGTCTGAAAACCAAGAGGTGTGGTCATCATATTTACCGTTAGCCGAGTTTGCCATAAATAATCGCTGTCAGGAATCCACTGGCAAGTCACCATTTCTTGGTGCATACGGTTTTCATCCCCAATTTTGTACTTTCAAAGAGGGGGGGTCTTCTGGGGTTCCCGAAGAGAAACGGTTTTCTTCATCTCTTTCATCGGTATGGCAGAAGGTGCAAGCTAACTTGAAAAATATGAGTGGTAAATATAAATGCATGGCCGATAAGAAACGGTCGCCAGGTCCGGACCTAGGAGTGAATGACTATGTGTGGTTGTCTACTAGGAATATTAAGTTGAAGGTTCCCTCTTGGAAACTGGGTCCTAGGTTCATTGGTCCTTATAAAATAGTAGCCGTCATTAACCCTGTGGCTTTTCGCCTGGAGCTACCTCAGACTTTTAAGATCCATAATGTCTTCCATAAGTCGTTACTCAAGAAGTATGTTCCACCTCTAGAACCATCACCGCTGCCACCTCCTCCTGTTATTGTGGATGGTAATCTGGAGTTTCAAATATCCAGAATTGTTGATTCTCGTCGGGTCCGCCGCTCTCTTCAGTATCTGGTGCATTGGAGGGGTTACGGTCCCGAGGAAAGAATGTGGGTTCCAGCATCAGAGGTAAACGCCAACAGGTTAATTCAGGCTTTCCATGCCTCTCATCCTGAGAGACCTGGTCCTGAGTGTCCGGAGGCCCCTCATGAAAGGGGGGGGTACTGTCACGAGGGTGTCAAGAGCCACGTCTGACTCCGTTATACCCGGGGTCAGGAAGTCGCAGCGGGTGGCTGCGCGCTCTATGTCTAAAGATCACGTTGTTTCTTAGTGATTGTTTTCTGTGTTTGCCTTGCAATCCTTTTTGTCTCACTCAGGGATCCGTAGCTTCTCCTCCTCAGCTGTTTCTTGTCTGCCACTCCCAACCTCCTTATATTCTCCTCTCACACTTCTCTAGTTGCCAGTTATAGAGCTTCCTGCCTGGACATCTATACTGACCCACTGGAGCTGTGAATCCTGGTTGTTGTTCCAGAGTGCTACCCTCCGGATCCCTGTTGGGCTTTTTGTTGTCTCCTGATGTCGCCCACCTGGGATTATATGTTTAGTCTGTATTGTCTGTCCTCCCCTTGGTGTTTTCCTTTAGAGCTAGTGGTGCGGACTAGTGTTCCCACCGCCCTGTTCACTATCTAGGGCTCATCTTAGGGAAAGCCAGGGTTTTAGGCACGTGATCGGCGTACGGGTGAGGAACCCATCTAGGGACGTCAGGGCAGCCAGGTGCCAGCCGCAAGGTGAGTCAGGGGTCACCACCTTCCCTCTCACTTGGGCAGGGCCTTCCTCTTTCCCTCCCTCTGTGTCACGTATGTGATAGTCACGCCGATCGTGATAGATAGCCTCAAGATTTCTAAAAGTCAGAGTCAACCATAGCATTAGTTCCTATGTTGCCCTGAGTATGGCAGGGCTCTATATAAAGATAGCAAATCTATAATAATAATAATAATATTTATATAGTGCCACCATATTCCTCAGTGCTGTTCAAATTCAGAGGGTTCATGACAAATTATGTGTTTTTAATTATCATTATTATTATGTATTGAATATTTTTGTGTATTTTGATTAAATTGTATTGTTTCTGATAAATGATTGTAACTTTAGAGACACTCATGGACACTATATTATATTTATATGGTTTATTTTTTACATTTTCACTTAATTACACTAATCATGTTGTAAATTGATCACCTTATATATGCTGTGAAACCCACTATGTATATCATTGCTTGAGGAAGGTTCCAATGTGCGGACTGAAACGTTGTGTTGGTGAATTAAAAGTCACATTTATTTTACTTATCTGGAGTGCCATTGAATATTTTTATTTCAAGCCCTTATTCAGCTATTTGAACAAAAAATTAAAAAGTTATGTCTTTGGGAAGACAGGAAGTAAAAAACAAAAATGCAAAAAATGGATAATTGCAGGGTCTTGAAGGGGGTTAAATCTTATATTTTAAATTTCCACTAAAACTAAATAAACTAAACAATGTTGCCATGTGCAGCACAGCAATCCGTTAGGCTTCTCCGGAAGAAAAGGCTGGAAATCAGCTGGATAAAAAAAAATTCTTGCAGCGGTTTTTGTCAGGCTGAAACCCAACATATTTGTGGGCAGAGAGCCGTTGGATCCCATTATAGACAATCTGGTCTGGCGGGCAGGAGCACTATCCAGCAATACCAGATCCAGAGTACTCTGGCAGGCCATTCTCTGCTGGGACACCCTACTTGAGAGCTGTGCCACAGATTTGAAACTAGCCTAAGCTAAACAAAAAGTGCTATATACACTAGGGACAAGGCAATAATCTCATTGTCATCAGGGCGCCTGATTACAATGAAAGGTAGCACCTAATATATCTGATTTGGTAAATACTTGTATTCTTCATGAAATAGCAATTCTAGAGCATCTTTCCTTTTAGATCTATGTTTTGCCATTCCCTCTGTTATTTATCCTAGAATTGTATATATAAATTGACAACTGAGTGTTACCAGTTGGGGGGGGTGTACACAGCCTGACACTGTCAAATTAGTGCTGACACTATCAGGTTGGGTAGGGATATGTTGCTTTGACCGGGGGAATGGTATCATCCAGTTGTTAACTTATCCATTTATTTCAAGGAGGAATATTAGAGGAACAACTCTAAGAATTATGGTACAGTAATAGTATTTTATTTTGAATACAATTATTTACTGTAACTGAAAAGTTAAGAGTTGTGACAAGTCTTCTTTAAGCCTGATGCAGATAACACAGGATTAACAGTTCATCCTCCCCCTCCCTGCATAGTGACATCTGCACATGTCACAGAACATGCTCACTTAGAAGTCAGTGGGGAATTTCTATTTCTTCTCCATTCAGGTATCTGCTCTGAAGCAAATCTCTAAGCCTGCTCTTGTAGCAGCTTAAGAAAGCTGGTGACCCCCAATATTATGTGAAGAAAATAGAATTAAAAAAACTTAAATAGGAAAAGAGAGCCTCAAACTCTAATAGTTAGGAAAATATTATTTTCAGTAGATTTTTTTTTTAAATATCTGCTTCTATGTACTACGTGTGCAATATTTTATTTGACATTCTGCAAGACATTTTGTGACAAAAAAAAAGGAATATACAAGCAATCTACAAAACATCCAGTGTGCCCTCCAACTCATGAAAACAAGAAAGGATAAAGCTGTTGGGAGGAATACACAGAAACATCTTCTCACGGATCAATTGAAGGACAATGAAGTTGAATAGATTCAAATTGAACATCAGTTTCAATCTGGGGAGTAATTCTGGGAAATTGCTCATATGGATTGCACTGGAGGCAATCTAGACATCTATAGCGGTTGTTGAAGTTAGTTCTTAATGTATAGAAAAGCCAATTCTGGGTTTGTTCCTATAATAAAGAATGCAATTCTGTATAGAAACAGGAGCACAGGTAGAAAAATATCAAAAACTCAGAGCTGGCTATTGCTACTGTTATAGTTTTTCCTAATACATTTATTTCTTCACCATTGAATATTTTATATTACAAATTGTATCTAATTGTCTCATAGTCATACACAGTTTGCATACTGTGGCAGCCGTTTGAATTGTAACACTGCATCTAGTAGAAAAAAATGAAGCAACTGTACCAGTTGTCTAAGTTCTCTACTCTTTTGTGTATTTATTTATTTATTTATTTTGCAAACCTGCATCTCCATGGTAACAGACTACAATCAAGCCCTGTGTGTAGTCTGATCCTGCACTCATCTTTTGAAATCAGACTGCATGAAAATTGTTACATATAAATGACCCAAATCAGTAGTACTATTGGTCAATCATTAATCATATTTTGAAACTGCATTTAACTTACCATAATAGGTAAGGATACACTGTTTCCATATCCATTAACATGTACAGTATATAATTACAGTTTATATACAACATCTCCTGTTTTCTGCAGCAGAAAAGGAGGAGAAAACACCCTCCCGATTTCCTATATTCTTTTCCCCAACTGTATACTTTGGTCCTTTATTAATCTATAAATAACCAAAATTATTTAGTATTGTTCCTTTCTGTGTTGGTTATAAAACAAATCCATCTTCTATGAACATTTTTCCTATATTGGTTTTCATTTTATTTAATTTCCTCATATTTCCAGCATAATCAACTTTCTCAGAACTTGAGTCACTGTAAGTTGGTGACTTTATATTCAGTAATTCAATATAGTTTTCTTTGTAGACAACAATCATGTGTAATATCTGATTATTATACACATTTTGATTGACTACTGAGTTCCTGTGTAGGATAAACAACCATGGATCAGGATTGATTCTGTATTTTGTTACTGTCTGCACCAATATGGATACCTCATTCCAAAAACCATTATAAAGGATCATTACCACATACAATGCAGAACACGTAACTGGTCCAACTAATCCACTGTTAGCAAGTCAAATGTTTCATAGTGGTCAATGGTTAAATCAGCAAGTCACAGAACCACCACCAATAAAACCTAACCTTTATTGATTTAGATAAAATCCCCTCTTTTGTGCCCCAAACTTCGCAGGGGCGGGTGTATCAATGGAGAATGAAAAGATAAACTAACCCTAATGTCTCACAAAATTGAGGTGATCTTGTGTCAGGAACCTCCTACATGCCCTAGGAACATCCTGACACAGAGATAAATACTAGTGTTTCAGGAAAAATTTGATTGGCTGTGAAGTCAAATTTACCTGCCCTTTGTGGTAAAAAATTGATTTTCCCTGAAGTAAAGTATTCAAAGTGGAATTTGGTCCGAAGTTTAGGAAAACTTCACTTTGCAATGAATCCGAGTTTCCTTGCGCTTTGTGGTAGCTACACATGTTACAAAGTCCAGGAAGCCCAGGAATGCGAAATCATCCATACTACTGTGCATCTAACCAATCCGCAGATAGCTATCCCATGTGCCTGTGTCACAGCCCTATAAAACCCTCATCCCGCACGGTCTCCGTGATTGTCCTGTGAGCTAAGCATAAAGAGAGACGTGGCAGGTGCTCGTGCGCTATGGACATGGTTGCTGAAAATGATTAATAGAAGAATATTGGAGAGGGAGACTGCAGGAAGACTGCAGGGAATACTGAAGGGAGTGTGCAAGGAGACTTATTCTTTGTCAGTTTTTTTTTAAGTATTCATACATTTACTTATTCCTTCATCATTTACTTATGCCAGCGGGCCAACCAACACCATTCAGTCTGCACCCCTAAGGAGGTCAGGTGTTAATGATGACCATCCTCATCTTATGCTGGCTTTCCTTCTTCCAAATCATCCTTCAAAGTCTCCATGTCTTAGAATAGTCAGCAAGATGCAGAGAGATGAGTAGATGGATGTTCCTGATGACATATTCTCATCGATATTAGATGATGTTCAAAAGATGAAAAAGCAGATGGCAGAAGTGCTCCCACCATTAGGACGAGAATGTTGGGGTTGGAGAAGTGGGTATGCTAGAGTTGATTAATATTCTGTGTTTACTGTCAAATAACCTGCAGGAGATTGCAGGTAAGAACAGAAATAAGATGGATATTGTGCCCCCACCTAACAAGCCAAACCGCATATCATCAACATCCCCTGTTTAAAGGTGCCAAACGTCCATTAACAATGAAGAAGGACTATAGAGTGCTGTCTTTATTATTTAATGAAAGGCAGCTGAGGGCTAATTGGCTGCACGAATATTCACTGCAGCATGACTGCAACCTGCCCCCAGCACAGCCGCTCCATGTGGCTGTACCCTAAGGCAGAGTAGACTTGATATACATGATTTATAATGATTTGTGGCAAATTAATTTGTAATGAAACAAATTTCTTGTCTAACTTCAGCGAGGTTGCCAAATACAATTTTTCAAAACTTTGTTAGTATTTAACCTGCAATGCAGCAATGCCGTTAATAATGTATCAGTGATTGGATAAAGAAATCTCATTATTAGGGCCTATAGGGCATTTATTTTTGTAATTTAAAAGCTTCCCTAAGCAAGGGTCATTTTAGAACAATAATTCATAATCCACTCTTGAGGAACCCCTAAATCCAGTTCTGCTTTACAAAAATACTTTGTGTAGAGGCAAGAGTGGCATATAACTATTTTTACCCAGTGCTACAGCTGAAATCGGCTTTCCTCCATATTGTAAAGTGGCAGGTCTTGTTGTTTCTGTATTCTGGAGAAACCCTGATCATTGTCCAAAGAACACCATCCATTATTTGGATGTGTAATTATGCATGAAACTAAATAGCTGTAGATAAACAGAGTGGGGGGGTTTACTAATCAAAAGTGCCAGATTTGTGGCTCAGTTTGCTCCAGATACTTTGCACCACAGGTACTTTGTCAAACTAGTCTGACAAGGTGCATGGCTTAGCGGGAATACGACATGACCTACTAGAAATTGGTATGGATTATTATGTGACAATATGCACCAAAACTGTGCCAAAATTTCTGATGTACAGTAAAGTAACCTACTTATAGCTGGTGTAAATGTAAAGGTTCACCAAATGTGTCATCCAGTATTGACCACTGGGATAAATCTGGAGCATTTCTAGACAGTTTAATAAACATTTTCCAGAATTAGTAAATTGTCCCAATATGCTACAAATTATAGGCTTATCATTGCTTACTCTATAGACTTGCAGCCATTCCCTACAGAAGAATAATCTTTGGAAAATGCATACAAATCATGGCCTCATGACACACTATCACATAACAAAAGCCATTGTTGACTTTACTCATTAAGAATCAAGATAACAATTGCTACATCTGTACAAAATACAAGTGCCACACTTTTCCATGGACTTTTTTTTGGTATAGCAATTCAGCCCCATTCACTTGAATCAAGAGAAGTTGCAATACCACATACAACCCAAGGACAAGAGTGGTGCTGTCCAAAAAAACCCCAAAAAAAACAAAAGAAAACAAGCAGACAGTTTCCTAATCCTGGACAACCCCTTTTATTTTTGTTCTGAGGTCAACCGCGAAAGCTTTTGACTTATGTTGCGTTTTATATATTTCTGTGGAATCGGTGTAAAATGTTCTAGTTCATTTTCAGTATCTTTTCAGTGTGTGAAGTTCTCTGGAAAATAAATAATGTATTGAAAAATACTTGTACGGTCAAGTTTGGTTGACATTTCCTTGAAAAGACTGGAAGCACCGACATATGATTGACCTTTTAATATTAAGATTCTCTCTTAAGAATCTCAGTATTTTGAAGAAACATCTCCTATTCCACCCAGCATTATGTGATGGATCAATGTTTTTTTTGGGGGGGAGGGGTGCATGCTTTATGAGTATCCCAGTAAAGAAATGTATATTTATTTCATATTTCTAGTTTGCTGTCAGCAAATCTGAATTGTTTTGGTGAAATAAAACTTCCTGCAGTGTGTACAAGACATGTTTTGTTTCCCCCTGTAGAATTATGTCAATTGAAAGAGAACAATGGGCATCCATCAAAGTGAAACTTACAAGGACAACATCTCATTATTAGTATACATTGTTTATAACCCTAGGAAACATTTCCCTCTACAGAGCAGATGAAAAGCCAAGGGGAAGATGATATGAGTATTTCCTAATATTCTATTGCCCATTTTATAAACAGATGATACACACAATACAACGATATTCATATTCTCTGCAGTTTTTGCATAGTGCACAGGTGGAGTTCATATAAATGGGCCATTTAATTATAAGAAACAATAAAACAACTTTGTATGCATTGTGGATTGAACATTTACCATCTGGTGCAATCAGCTCGTATGATAAATGTTTCGCAAGGATTACAGACTATTGACAAATTTAATGTATACTCTTAGTCACATGTTAATGAGTTGTGCCACTTCAACAAATAGCACTTATTATGTAGAAAAGTTAATGCAAGACACCTACCAATGCATTTTTAATATCCATATTGCTTCCTTTGCTGGCCTATGTGAGCTCCCACGGCCATGTTCACCAGAAAGGACGGGAATTTTTCCTATAGTGTGCAAGCATGGCCACCGCTGATGGATTGCAGGGTGGTCATAACCATGGAAACAAGCAGTGTATAATGTGATGGAAAAATGAATTTAGCCAGCAAAGGAGGCAATATGGATAATTACAAAACATTAGTAAATGGCTTGTATTAACTTACTCTACATGATAAATGCCATTAGCTGAATTCACACAATCCCTTTAAGCTATTTTCATATGCGGTTTCCCTATATTCACAATACTGTATACATCAGGAAATGCTGCCAAAGTATATACCAAATATTTCCATAGAGTGAAATTAGCCCTAAGCTTGCCAATTAATCTTTTTGACATATTTTTGAGAAGGAATGTGCTGATATATGTAAAAGAGAATGGTAGAGTTATGCTACTGTATAACATACAAGTTGGCTTATATTCAAGCTTGGCATAGGCTTAGTAGGAAAAAACAAGATGTCATCAGACACATCCATTTTCCAATTCTTTTACTGCGTGTTAATTAGCAAAAAGTGGGGAGAGAGGAAACAGATACATTATTTCCAAATCAAACAGGCATATATATTCTGTAATGATGGAAATATCTAAGATAGAAATACAAATGTATCAGCCAGAACAAGGCCAGTCAGTCCTACATTGGATCACTCAGACAAACCGTCCGACCATCAACGTGCCAGACTAAATTGGCAGATCAGAGTGGTAGTTTTAGGGTTTTTTTTAAACCAAATACAGTAGACTTGTGCAAAGTGGCCATATACATGGACTCTTCATGCATTACACGCAAAAGTTAGGCCAAAAATGGACAGAAAAGAAATTTCAACACGATACAACCAAGATTTTTGCATACAGTAGTCTATCAGTTGCCATCACAAATGATAATTTTCAAAGGACGGTTGCTCAAAATTGTACAGCTAGATTGACTTTTTACTTTTGTGTATGGACAGTTTAAAAAAAAATACATTAAAAAATTTTTGGAAACCTGCACATTTCACCATGTTGGTGGTATTACAATAGAAACAAAAGCACCATGCAAATAAACATTTCTTATGAGAAGCCCGCCTAATATCGTCCAAAGACTGAGGAGATGTATAATGATAGGAATTTTCTTTTGATGGTGTTCTTTCATCCCCTGTATTATATTCTGCCCTGACAGACCCTGAGGTCTGCATAACCCAGTGTGTCGGTATTTGTCCAGTGTGTTCTTTTAAACATTTCAAAGGGAATACAAGTCAATAATAAAATCTACATGCATCTGCATAATCTAACTGCACATTGTCCCTTACTCTCATAGAAAGTTGAATCTATTGTGTTAAGTTTCTCTGCCACCCACATTCATTGTTTAAACAGAGCTTTATGGAAAAGGAAGAAAAGTTTAAAGTCTCTACTTCATCTTAATATGTAGCTGTCAGTAGCTGCTGATTCAGCCAAACCTGTATGATCACTTTCCCTAGAAAACTGTTGCTATAAAAAGTTCCTATTGATCATTGCTATATTTGTTTGGGAATCCTTGAAAGACTACCAACCCATCATGTCATCTACTATCCACAACTAGCGTAATAAGAAAGTACCTTAATACAGTATGTACAGAAAAAAACTGTCGAGATCGGATGAAAAATTTATATTAGGGTACAAATTGCGGATCCGCTCAGAATGCATCAGTCTGGCACCGTCTGCCGTGCGGAGGCAAACAGATCCGTCCAGAGTTACAATGGAAGTCAATGGGGGCGGATCCGTTCAAAGGTGACACAATATGGTGCATTTTTCAAACGGATCCGCACCCCATTGACTTTCAATGTAAAGTCTGGACGGATCCGTCTGAATGCAAATTGTACTTAGACTTTTTAAGTGAAATATAATGCAAACGGTTCCGTCTGAACGGATACCATAGTTTGCATCATAGGAGCGGATCCATCTGTACAAATACCAGAAGGATCCGCTCCGAACGCAAGTGTGAAAGTAGCCTTATAGTTATTTTTTGGCTTATTTTTATTTCTGTTTGTGCACTAAACAGAATTCTACCCAGATAGTTTATAATTAGTGATGAGCGAAGTATTAAGTAGTTAAACACAACCAAGTCAAGATGGTCAAACTATTGTTATCAATTGTGAGCTAGACCCTTTAATCCAATAATATTTCACATATAGTGGGTAGCTTAATAAAACTTAACATTTAATGATTTCAAATAAAATAATAGGCCCGTAAAGTTAAAAAATGTTGCATTGAATACAACTATGGAACTGCATGAGTATGTTGAACTGCAGTATAGTTGTAAATGAGGAAAGGACCCAATAAAGGGATAGTGATAAAGATAGAGTGAGAGGAAAAAACAGACGGAAGGAGACAGTGCTGGGTCCCAAGTCCTAGGTGTCCCTAAGTCTGTCTCTGTCCCCACTTTAGGCTGGGTTCACACGAGCGTGACAGATTGGGGCCGGATGCGTTCAGGGTGCGTTCAGTTAAACTCGCACTATTTTGCAAGCAAGTTCAGTCAGTTTTGGCTGCAATTGCGTTTAGTTGTTCAGTTTTTTCCGCACGGGTGCAATGCGTTTTGATGCGTTTTTCACGCGCGTGATAAAAAACTGAAGGTTTACAAACAACATCTCCTAGCAACCATCAGTTAAAAACGCATTGCATCCGCACTTGCTTGCAGATGCAATGCGTTATTAACGCAGCCCCATTCACTTCTATGGAGCCAGGGCTGCATGAAAAACGCAGAATATAGAGCATGCTGCGATTTTAAAGCATTGCAGAAGTGATGCATGAAAAAAAAACGCTCATGTGCACAGCCCCATTGAAATGAATGGGTCAGGATTCAGTGCAGGTGCAATGCGTTCACCTACTGCATTGCACCCGCGCGGAAATCTCACCCGTGTGAACTCAGCCTTAACTTACAAACCCTAGAGTCTCCCTTCCTAGATTTAGACTGCCCAGCTTCGTCCAGCAGATGTG